>NC_067151.1:31708982-32012702 GCF_903995435.1 Acomys russatus | reverse complement strand
CTATGGGTCAAATTCAGTTGGGGAATGTTGTATGCATACTCCTTTCTCAGGGCACAAAGGCTTACTAAGTAAGGCTCTGGCTATGTGGTGGTTTGAATGAAAATGCCCCCTGCCCCAGACTCTAGGGAGTGGCACTATTTGAAAAGATCAGGAGGTGTGGCCTTGGAGTAGGGGGTGTCCTTGTTGGAGGAAGTGTGTCATTGAGGGTGAGCTTTGAGGTTTCAGAAAGCCCAAGCCAGGCCCAGTAGCTCATGTTTCTTTTCCTATTTGCTGCCAATCCAGTTGTCGGGAAGTCTCAACTTAACTTACCTCTTCCAGGCGCCAAGGTTCAGGTCTATTCTATGTTCTTGCCATTGCTTCCCACCCATGATGATATTGGGACTAACCTTCGAATGTAAGCAGCCTTCAATTAAATGTTTCCTTATAAAGCGTTGCCATTGGTCCATGGTGTTCTCTTCACAGCAATAGAAAAAAACAGTGACTAAAGGACAGAGGGGGGCAGGAAGGGGTTTTGTAGCTCAAGACTTACCACATTATTTGCTTTTGAACAGGATTTTCAGTTTCACTGAAACCTTCTGTCTTGGTCACTGTTCTGTTGCTTTGAAGAAACACCATGATGAGGGCTGGAGAGCTAGCTCAGTGGCTAAGAGCTCTATCTATTCTTAAACAACACAGGGGTTCAGGGTAGCTCATAAAACCATTCTATACATGGATCTGATGGCCCATATTCTCTCATTGGAGATGTACATGCCAGATAGGAAGCACTCTCATACATAAAATAATAAATATTTTGCAGAGAATGGAGAGCGAGACGAGAGAGACCGAGCGAGGAGGAGGAGGCGGCGAGGACAGGAGATAAGAGGAGACGAAGACGAGGGACGTTGGAGAACGATAAAACTAAACTCTTACACAAGGAAGCATTTAACTGGGGGCTTGCTTGCAGTTTCAGAAGGTTAGTTCATTATCATCATGGCTGGGAAACATGGTGGCATGCATGGTACTGGAAAAGTAGCTGAGAACTTCCCATCCTGATTTGCAGGCAGAGAAAGAGAGCCTAGCCCTAATAATAGACTTCCTCAGACCCAAGGGGGCACAACCTCACCCCCCACCCCGCAAAAATTCTTCTGTCTTTCAAGAACTGTTCCCATCCGCTGGTAAACTAATGTCTTCAAAAACCTAAGGGGCCATTCTTGTTCAAACACACATTGTGAGGACTAATCTGACACCTGTAAGGCTGTGCCCCAATGCAGGGAGCTGGGTGAAGTGGTTATCCTTAACAGAACAAAAGCTAGTGACTGGCTTTAGTTGGTTAGGGCTCTCTAATGTGTCAGGGTTGATAACCGATGTCTTAAACCTTATAATCCCCGGGGGGGGCCTTAAAACTCAGCTTTCCTTGTTTCCAGGATCCAAATGTACAACTGATCAGTTTCACTTAGTTTGATTAAAGGAAGACAAAAGAAAAGCTCTTACAAAGCTGTTGCCAAGTGTATATACATAAGCCAATCCTACCCTTAGGTGTTTGTGAAGATACAAGAGTGTCATGGAAGTTTTGATCATCACCAAAGGAGCGATTTCTAATGATACAAATAATCTGTTATGCTCAAACGGCAGGTGGAAAAGTAGCATGTTTTCCTTGGTTCTCACCTATAAAAATCTATATACTCTACCCTTCTGAAGAGCCTTTGCCGCTTCTCCCTGCAAACATACTCGTCAAAAGGAAATGATTCATGCTGCAAGAAAGAACATAGAGGTATGGCTCCATGTCTTAGCTCCTGCTGTCGGTCGGGCCAGTTCGCTGCCCCCGCCTTTCTGGGGAAGTTGGCCGTCCGCCCGGTGGTGGGGCCGGACACAGGGCCAGCCTGCAACCCACAGGGGCCAGCAGTCTTGAGATCGGCATCCTTCACATTGTATAGCCATCTGGAGCCTTCCTGGACATTGCCAGGAAGGACTAAAAATCTCTGCCAACGGGGCTCCTGCCAAGCTGCGGTTTCAGAGCAAGTAGGCCAGCAGAGCCGTGCCGTCAAACACTGCAGCTGGGTGGGACCTCCCAGGCCGTGTGCTAGAGGATGCCATAACAGGTGCGGGGAACGAACCGGGTCCCAGGGGGGAAAAAGGCTAAACACACATGTTTAATGGAGCTACAAAGGCTGATCAGAACTTTTGTGATTATGGGGACCTGGAATGTTGCAAGGCGAATTATCCTAGGCTATCTTTAGCCCCCTAACATCCATTCACTGACCATTTACATGTTTGATATAACATCATTGCTACTGCTGGGAAAATCCTTTTGGAATATACAAACAGAACCCCAGATTTCACCAACTCACACACCAGCTCTACCACCACCACCACCAAATCTGAGGCCAAGAGCAGAGAGATGTTCTTGCTTTTGCTTGTCACCCTGCCTACTGATTGTTTTCCAGCCACAACGGATTGTTGAAGTGGCCTTGGGTTTACACACTTCTTTGTCTCTAGAATAACCTATATCATATTCCTTGGAGACAAGAGCTGTGTTTCTGGATTACCAGTGACTCAGATCCCTCACTCCCCTGGTGGGATTGATGCATCTGAGAAGTTGATCACACTAATCTTTTCAACTGTCTGACAAGTATTGCCGCAGAGGTATGAATAGCCAATTTTCATGTGGGGCTCTCAGTCCGGAGTGAGGGATAGAAGACACCCCTGAGCTAATGTTCTCTGCTAGAAACAACATAGCCAGACACCTAGCCTACAGATGGTTTTTATGAGGAAAGGAATTCCTCAAAGACCTACACATGTCTGATTCAGACACCGCAGACCACGTGACCCACAAAAAATAGCAGGGATCTGTAGAAGAGCTTATAGCATATTTACAGCATATAATAACACCATTTTAGACTCAAAAAATCTATATAAAATGGTAAGGTTTTTAGTGATCTTTAAGGACATGGGAAATCAACTAGGTGAAAGGAAATTCTTTTGGAGGGACCATGCGGTTCTCCCAGCAGAAGAATACGGTCACGTGAACATTGTCGTTCCTCAGAGGGAAACCTTGATGGCCTCTTTGCCTTATGGCTCCATTCAAATGCAGGTGGATGCTGACTCGACAGGACTTCAATGGCCTAAATGCATCATTCTACGCTGGAAAACTTGTTGTCACTACCCTTATAAGTGGTGGACTTCAAGCCAATGGATGAACTTTAAATGATGACAGACTAGCTAGACATAAATTCCGCAGAAAACTAACTTGTTACATTTATAAATTTTTATTACTCTTATATTTTTTTACCCACTAAAAACAATGCCTCTTAGTGTGATCATCCATCGTGTATTTGACCTTTTGACCCTTAAGAGATGGGGCTCATTCTGATATTCCCTGCTTCACTTTTATCTGAAATCTGGCTAAAGGCACTGAATTTTTTTTCTGTGTCCAAATGAGACTCAACCACACAACTTTCTTTCTAATGAAACATGGATGGGTATGATGTTTGCTAGTCTTAATGCATATGAAGGGTCTAAGGAAGCGTATTCTCCTGTGCTATACACTCTGGTTAGGAATTACTCTCTCAGTACTGGCCGCTCCTGCGCATCTCCTGGGCCCTGGGCCCCTGGGCGGCGATCCTCTGCTGTGAGGCAGAAATTAAGGGTTCTTTGTTTCTAATGCCTGTGCTGACCAGGGTCATGCCTAGAGGTTTCTACTGTTCACATCCACCCGAAAAGCCCTCTTTTATTATCTTCCTCTCTGTGTCACAACCCCTACCCCAACCCATCCTGGCCTCTTCTGTATTCCCTGGAAACTCCAAGCCTCTCTTTGTTGGGTCCTTTTACCTATGTTGCCTGTTCTACTTGGAGATGGGTATTTTTGCTGAATCCCACCACTCCACCTTCCATGTTCACATGGCAAATGTCCCTTAGTTCTCAAACTGTCTTATCTTTACCAGAAAGAAATAATCAAACTCACAAACATGAAGACAGCTACCATAATGGCACACCATGTGTTTCTAAGACAGACATGGAGATGGGCACGGTGTAGAAATCATCCCAAAGCCAACGTTTAGAAATGCAAACTACAGTATCTAAGATGAGAAATGGATTGGATAACATCTGCAGCAGGTGGCTCACTTAAACAGGAAGAGCTGACTGAAGAAAAGGGTGGGCAGTCAACAGGCTGAGAATGAAGACAAGGACACTCACACTGATTTAATAATCTCTTTACAGACTGTTGGGTCCTCAACTAGCAGGCTGTACTTTTTGTCCAAGTTTACACAGAAATAGACCATACCAAGGATCGTAAGAGCCAATGAGATTAACATAATTTAAGCAACACAAAGTATATACCCTTACAGTATTAAAACTAAGATAGAAATCCAAACAGAAAACACCCTGGGACCAGCTCACAACTCATTCTGTGGGGCCAGTATCAACCATTACCTCAAAACTCCTGAACACTGTTTCCCAACTATGGATTCTATGTTCTTTCATTGGAATTATATCTAACTGGGCTCCAGCTACTATTTGGCTGTGGGAGTGTGCGTTGTTCCCATCAGTTGCTGGATGAAGTCTCTCTGGTGTCTCTGATGATGGTTATGCAGGCTCCCATTCCAGCACATCCTTCAGGCATGACAAACTGTAGGTCAGAGGTTTTGGGGGCTGGGTTTGTGTCCCAGTCCCTCTGCTTGAAGTCTTGCCTGGTTACAGAAGACGGCCAGTTCAGGCTCCGTGTCTCCCATTACCCATTGCTACGAGTCTTCACTAGTGTCACCCTCATAGATTCCACAGAGTTTCTGCTACATTAGGTTTTTGCCTCACCCTCAAATTGTCCCCTAATTCCAGTTGTCTCTCTGGGTATTTGTTTCTTCTTCTTCCTTTTCTTCTTCTTCTTCTTGCTTTTATTTTTTGTTTTTCAAGACAGGGTTTCTCCGTGTAGCCTTGGCTGTCCTAGACTCACTTTGTAGCCCAGGCCGACCTGGGTCTCCCAGAGATCAGCCTGCCTCTGCC
Organism: Acomys russatus; assembly: GCF_903995435.1. Classification (NCBI taxonomy): domain Eukaryota; kingdom Metazoa; phylum Chordata; class Mammalia; order Rodentia; family Muridae; genus Acomys; species Acomys russatus. The sequence continues at coordinate 32,007,725 of NC_067151.1, read as the reverse complement.
TCCCAGCGTGCTGTGATTACAGGCATGCAGCACTGTGCCTGGCTGCCAGTCTTGTTAAGCTGAATCTGCTCTGCTTTGCTGTCAGCATGGTAAATGCTGCCACTTGAGTCTTTTATGTTTTTCTCACTGAAACTATGCCAGGGCACATGTGGTGGGTTAGATGGAGAGGGCTTACAATTTACAGATAAATAACCTCTCTCATTTCTCATCACCAACAGCCGCTCTACACACATAGTAGGGCCATCAAATTAACTAAATCAAGTTAATTTCTCATATATGGTATATAGAGGCTTTGAGTCAAAATTCAAGATTGCTAATGTTCTTGGATTGCAATCTCATCTTTTAGTTTGACATTTGAATAATAAGAGGGCCCATCAAGGGTTAAAACATTTTTTTTTTCAAATACCAAGTCTGCATGGTGTAGCAGAGCAGGTCAAGTTTGTGAGGTAAAAATTTAAACATGGCATCAAAGCATCATTGTGTTTAAATCTGTGTCTATGAACTCACATGCAAGGGGAAATAGAATCCGTCCAATTTTCTCTGATGAGAGAGTATCCTCAGATGTAATAAGAACAGAAATAATAATAACAGACATAATTACATAAACTGAGCATCCCCAAAACTGTAAATGAATACCCAAACCTAAAATGTGTCAAAATCTGAAACTCTGTGAAAGATGACATGATACTACAGGATGAAAATTCTACAACTACCTCATGTTTTGGGCTGCATTCAAAACATAAACACATTAAAAATATTGTGTACAATTAAATTCAGGCTTCAAGTATAAGATGTGTGTGGTACTGTGTATGTTTATCTGTGAATGGAGCATTCATTCACGTGTGTGTGTCCATATGGATATGTATATGTAGATGTGGACACATTGAAGGCACACATGTGGAGACTGAATGTAGACGTTGGTTCTCTTCCATCTTTCTTAAAATATTTCTTTCTAAAGTGTGTGTGTGTGTGTGTGTGTGTGTGTGTGTGTGTGTGTGTGTGTGTGTGTGTGTCCCTGTGGGTGCAGTACCTACAGAGGCCAGGAGAGGGTGTTGAATACCCTGGAACTACAGCTACAGGCTGTTTTGAGTGGCTCTGTAAGAGCCCACTCTTAATCACCCAGCCATCTCTTCATTGCCTCCACCTTATTTTTTTGAGGTAAAGTCAGTCATTGAATCAGGATCTTGAATTTCAGCTACATTAGCCAGACAGGGATCCATGCATCTCTGCTCCCATCCCCACAATGCTGGAGTCACTTTATCGTCTGAACTACTCCTCGGCCTTGGTATGGATGAACTTCATTCGCACACATTCGTCTGAATGAATACATCCTCACAGACACACCTTTGGGCTTGTCTGCTATGGTTTCTAGATCCAGTTCAGTCAAACTGACAATAAAGGTCACCATTACTCCTCCCAACGCATTCATCTGAGTGAAAACCAGTGAAAAGAAATGAGAAAGACTCTTACCATCAAAAGATCCAGGAAGTATGCGTAAAGGTATTTTGAGGAGAACTCAAGTGACAGCCACAGTTGGAATGAGTGCCTAATGCTACCCAGAAGTGTGGCACTCTGTGAGGAAGTGTATGGGTCCTATAGTCAGACCTGCAGTTGTATTCAAAGCCAGCCCCCTCCACTAGAAAAAATGAAGTGCGCCTTTGTCTTTGGTCTGTTATACAGTGCAGGTCTCCATTTTATCTATTGTAAGTTGAAAATGATTATGATTCTTGTTGAGATTATGAAGTGGGACAAACACAGATGTGAATGAGTTCTCAGAATGGAGCAAACACTCTGGAAATACTATCCTCATCTTTATCCAGTTATGAGAAGCCAAAAAAAAATTCTGAAATGAAAACTGACTGCAGATACATTCATGTTAGGTTCACATATTTTCTTTCATAGAGTAGAATGGCACTTTTCTGCCTTACTGAATAAGTGTTAATCAAATATTAAAAGGGCAATTAGTTTTTAGAAGGTACAAAATCTTTGCTCATTCTGGAACCAATGGTGGCTCAATACAACCCTTAAGTATACCGTATGATCCACTGAAATTCATATAAATAAGTTTTAAATACCTGATTTATGATGAAAATAATTTGCCAAGACAAAGCATGCTTCTCAACAATTTTCTATTTTAAATCAACATGACCTCCACCCTAGTAAGCCAGGCTACTGAGTCCTTCAGAGATAATCAAATCCCACAAAAGAGGGCTTTTGTTTTGTTTTATTTTTGTAGAGACACCAATTTTTATTCCAACTTCATCTTGCTCAAGACAGAAAATAATCTTCTATGATCCAGGTAATTCCGGACAACAAATATTCCTCTTTTCTTTGTCAAGGAAATGTTCATGAGATTGGACTAAAAAAGAAAAAGAAGACATTTCTGAAATCATGCTCAAGCCATTCTGGAGAAGGCTCACGAGCACTGAGAATTTTTACCTGAGGGAGCAGGGCGTGTGCTCGCAGGACCCTTGTGGTACTGCCTGGCTGTGTGACTTTACACTAATTGCAGCCTATGAATTTCAAGAGTCCACCCATCAATGCTGGGTCATTGTGACTTATATGCTCAGTATGAGGTTTAAGTAAAACAGTGGACATGAAGGCGCTTTGAGGCTGCCATGCCCTTATGGCGGTGAGCTGGAGAGAAGACAACTTTCTGTTCTCCCTCATGTTCCGATAGCCACACTTACGCCCACACATACCAACATACCCATGCAAACTGCATGTCAGAGCTGTGCATATTCTCCACCATCAGCACCAGACTTGGCCTCCCGCCAAGAAAGTCACAGTGTCAAACCCCAGAGTGGGGGCAAGAAAATGGGAGCTCATCCCAGTTATGATGATCTGAATTTACAGGACAAAAAGGAACCTAGCAGCGGGGTGTGGGAGATGGCTCAGTGGCTAAGAGCACTGGATGCTCTTATAGAGGACTGGGGCTCGGTTCCCAGCACCCAAATGGAGGCTCACAACCATCTGTAATCCAGTTCCAGGAGATCTGACACCTTCTGTTGGCTTCTGCATGTAAGCAGTGCACAGACACATGCGTGAAGATACTCATGCACATAAATAAATGTTATAAAGAGAAGCCTGCTTTTCATAGATAACATTGGTTTGTGTCTTCTGACTGAAAAACAGTTGTGACGTGCTTGTTGCTCGGTCTTCCTTTCAAGAGTTCTGGCCACTCGTGTACCAGCAGGGGAGCTGACAGGTGAGTCATAAGCAAAGCACAGGGCGATTCTCTGGGCAACAGCAGAAGACAAGCCTTGAAAACTAAACTCCTTCTGAGGTTCCCTACTCCCCTCTGTGGCAAAAGAAAGATCTAGAATCTGGTGAAGCTCTCATGATACATGTATATCATACATATGTCAAGTGTGTTCATCACCGCTCAGAGGCAGTGATAGCCACCTTTGCTATGGGAAGAACACACAGGGATACATACACTCAGTGTCCGTGTGGAGGCAAGGTGACATAGGAGAAGACTGCTCTCCCATCAGGGAAATGTGCTGTGGGTTTTGTCCCACAAATGAATGGGAGTTGTGACCGATGCTCTCTACTCTCGTCTCTGACACTTTGCAGGGAAAGGATAGTGTATTCATTTCTATTCTGTCACTGCATCTAAAAACTCCATGACCAAAGCAACTTACTGATGGAAGGCTTTATTTGGTTTGCAGTGCCAGAGGGATGAGAGTTTTACATGGCAAAGCCTGCCCCAGTGACATACTGCCTCCTGCAAGGCTGTGCCTCCTAAGCCTTCCCAAACAGCACCAACAGCCTGAGACCAAGTATCCAAATGCCAGGGACCATGGAGGACATTTATTATTCACACCGTCACAGGCAGTGGCAGAGCTGTTAGGCTGTGGTCATAAACAGTGGCCTCGGGACAGAAAAGCTAGCAGGAGTTGCGTTTTGTTCATCTTCAACACAGGAAAAGAAAGGGTTTTATCTTTGAGGCCTCATGCATTGGTTGCATTCGAAATAAAGATCTTTTTAAAAAAATTTTAATTCAAGCTTCAAATTCATTTCCTTTGCACGAAACATGATGGATTAGTCAAGGTCTCTGCAAAGACACAACCAAGTATCGTGTCAATGTTTCTTAATGAAATTGACTCACTCGGTGACTGTTGCCGAGTGCCGGGTCCCAAGATCTGCACGGTAAGTCAGGAGGTTGGAGATCCATGCGGGTTGGTGTTATAATTCAGGCCCAAATGTGGAAGCCTGAGACTCAGATCTGGCTCTGTTCTAAAGGCTGGAGACCCGGATCTCAAACCTAGGAAACACAGGAAAACTCTGATATCCCAGCTTCAGGGCGGTCAGGGTGGAATTCTCCCTTACTCGGAAAGGCCACCCTGTAGTTCTATACAGTCCTTTAACTGGTTGGCCCACCCCAAAAGGGAAGACAATGTGCTTCTTTCACTCAGCTAGTTTCATCCAGAAACTGCTCAGCTGAAACAGCAGGAAAACAATGTTAAGTGGCTATCTGGGCACCCCATGGCCGGACAAGTTGACATTTGAATTTGTTTCCCCCGCCCCCAAATAATCTATCATTGGTATATTTACAAAGCAAATGTTTCATCTTGGGAGGCACAGCACTCTACTACATTGGAGTTACCAATAGCTTCCCACTTGTGGTTTTTCAAGAGTTGTTTTTTACGGCATTTAGAGGACATAACCTGTTTACACACCTTTTAGGCCATTAAATGACTGGTGTTTCTTCCTGTCTTTAATTACACAAGTATGGACATTGTGCTTCTTCAACTCTTTGCTCTGCTAAGCTTCTCACAGGAACCGATAACTGCCTGTTCACAGCTCTGGGCGATATTCTGATGAAAGAATTAACAAGTGCATCCTGTGCCTGCCCAAAAGCTTCATCAAAAATTCTGAATGTAACATTATTTTTGATGGGCTTTCAAGGATGATAATTAGCTTTCATTCAATAGAACAAGTACCCATTCAAGCCAGACATGAAGGGCAGACTGGATTGTACTCCACACAGTTACAGGGCAAGAGTTCAGAGCAGCCTGGAACAGTGAGTGTTGTTCTAGGGCACTGCTGAGGACCTGTGGTTGACACAACAGGAGTACCGTTTTCATGCACCACATTTAAGGTCAAAGGAAAATTAGTAATTTGAAGGTGCAGGGACAGGCTTTGTTTTGAGCTTGGAGAAAAGGTAATTGAGATGTAGTTGGTATAAGGTTTGTAATTCAACTTTTGAAAGCACGTTTTAGAAATTTAATCCATTAAAAAAAATTTAGACCGTCATCATTTGTTGTCAATATACTATAAGACCTTGTCAAGTGTTGGTGAAGATGTGACAGAATTATACTCTCATACTCTGTGTGAAAGTAGAGGAAGTGGCTATATCTTAATGGTAGGGACTCACATCAAGCAAATGGTTAGTAACTTAAAAAACGTTAAACTTTTTTGTCTTTTATATGTATGCACGTGCATGAGTCTGTCTGAGTGTATGGCATTTACAGAGGCCAGAAGAGGGCATCTTATCTTTCAGAGCAAGTTACAGGTGGTAGTGAGCTGCCCAACATGGGCAGCTTCTGGGAACTACAAGGCCCGTGACTGAGCAGCCAGTGCTCCTAGCCACTGGGCCACGCTGCGGGCCCTTTAAGTAGTGCTTTCAGTGTATTAGCATTGAAGACTGTCCTCATGTGCAGCTCTTTCTTCTCGAGTTTTATTAGTTCTTTGAGAATTTTGCACCGTGCATTTTGACCATATTCATCCCCACCCACACGCCTCCCAGATCTACCCCTTCCACGTCCTCCTAACTTTCTTTTTTATGTTTTTTTTTTTTTGCCAACCTTGTCAAGTACGGCTGGTGCTATCTATGAAGTACAACCAACTCCCCTTCTCTGAGCAGCTATCAACTGCCAACAGCAACGCAGGTAGGGGTGGGACTTTCTGCCCACCTCCCCTCTCTGTGCTGGGGTTTGGTGTGGGTTGAGGTCGGCCAGGGCTTATGCATTCTGTCACAACTGCTTTGAGCTGCTCTGGTGCAGCCTGAAGACTCTTTGCTTGTAGTCATCCGTCATCCATCGCCTCAGCTCTTATACTCGTCCCACCCCCTCCTACGCAGTGATCCCTGAATGGGCGAGATCAAGAAACTCATTTTTAAAACTCAACCCTTTACTTGCTGCCATATGCAGTGCTGTACAGCACAGTTAACATTCATGATCCTTGCGGTGGGAAAGGTCACAAACACTTTGGAAGCCAACTCTGACTCTCTTACAAAATCAAATATTTACCAACCATGTGATGCTTTTCAATATTTCTGTTCTTAAGTTTTCATCCATACATATCTATACATATAAACATGGGGATTCAAAAGGATTGCTTCACAAATGCTCTACACAGCAACATTCTACTAGTATTAAGAATAGCTCAAGATTAGAAGCCATCTGTTCTAGCCTTCAAGAGCCAAGGTGATCAGTCATGGTATGGTCACAGCTGTATAGTCAGGCAATGGAAAGCACTGGACTGTGGTATATCCAGCAAGACAGATGAACCTCAGGAAAATTACAAGTGAAGAGGTCACTTTTATATAATTGTGTTTATTCAAAACCCTTATCCAACAAACAAAAAACAATCTATAAAGACAGCAAGCAGGTTACTGTTTGCTTGTGGCTACGGATATGGCTGTAGCCTGCAAACATACTGAAGCTCTTTAAGGTGCCAATGAACATATTCTTGATGATTGTGGCCATTACACAAGTAGATAGTTGTTCAACTCATCAAACTGTACACTTAACATGAGCAGATTTCTTAAATTGTGTGTGTGTGTGTGTGTGTGTGTGTGTGTGTGTTGGTGCAGGGGTGCATGCATGGTTCTGTGCATGCAGAGACTACAACAGGAACGCCTTTGAGGCAAAGTTTCTCAGTGGCCTTGAGGCAGGAATATATAGGGGATAGTTTAGCTTGGGTCCTCCATCTGGTTTCAGTTATGCACACAAACTTCTCTTGTAACAATGCACTTGGAAGCCTACCTCCTTCAGTGGTGCATAGTATGCACAGGCACAGCCCTCTAAACCATGCACCTAGCAACCTCAGAACCCCTCCTCCCACTACTTGCATTAGGCTGCAAGTACTTCCATCTCCGAGTAGTACAAGTTTCCCTGTCCCAGGTGACAACCAAATTTAAAGGGGTTTTATTCAAATATATTCAGAATGTAGCTAGATACAAAGCCTGGAAGGGCTGGTCCAACCTGAACTTGTTCTGGATAGGTGTTCATAAATATAAAACAGTGCCCTCTGGTAACCTTTAAAGAAAAACCCTGTATATACAACCTTACGCTTATGCATAATTGGGAGTTCGCATAATTAAAATCAAATGCATATGTGAAGGGACACCCACAGTGGGAAAAATGGATGTATGACCTGATCAATCAAAATGAACTGCACTCCTTGATCCCTGACTCCTGTGTCCTTAAACCTCACGAAGAGAGGCTTCAGGCAATGTTAGACTTTGCCTTCTGCTAGAGAGAGCTAAGACACCACTCACCGGTGACAGGCACCTGGAGACAAAACTGAAATAGTCAGTATTAGCACAAGATTCTTTCTTATTAAAGACACACAGGACACAAAACATACAAAGGTAAGCTTTCTTTTTTTTTTTTAAGTAAAACAAAGGCTTTTATTTCAAGTTCAGGTATAAAAGTCCTACTGTTATGGAGTAATGTTTGGATTCCAGGAACTCCTGGAATGACCGGCCTAGTGTGACTTTTAAAAACTAAAACCGTTTTGTTTGACTTATGTTCTTCCAGCACCCTTCTTTTATTTTATTTCCTTGATGGGTTTACAATATTTTCTTCAAGGTGACAGGCACCTTGCCTAGAAATAGCTGGCTTCTCTCTGGAGAGGTGAATGATCATTTTGTTAGCGAAGGCTGACAGATGTGAATAGCAATTTGAACCTACAAAAAGACCATGGGATTCAATCTTCTGCTTGTTAAATAGCTGACAGAGCCTGGGGAAGCAATGCAGATTGATTGGGGGAGAGCTGATTTCTGCCGATCAAGCAAGAGCTCATGAATATTGATTCCGGACCTGATTTCTCCTTCCAGAGATGAGCAGACACAACGCCATTCATAATGCAGGGTAGAGTTCCAAACCAACTGCTCCACGATGCTGGAGTACGAACAGCTCATCAGACTGCAAGCCAGACGCATTTCTCCGAAGAGAAGAGCCATTTCACAAAATTGTTGATAGGCCTTGCTCTGGGGAATTCTAAGTTGGAACCCGAGAAAATAAGGGTGTGCTCATACTAAGAGCTCAACAGCAAATGCTTACCAGAAAACAATCATGAGGAGAACAAAACCTCAGGTGTAGTTCATTTTGTAGGTGTCATGGTGGGTGGGACGATCAGGGAGGAGCAACATGAGAAAGGACAAGGAAGAGTTATTGACCACAGATGAACACACTGGGAGAGCAACCTCACTGCCCTCCCCACTCCCTGCCATGTTATCAGGGCTCTTCTGTGGAATGTGTAAATAGTTCCTAAAAGAAAAATTGCAGACCTCATTAATTAGAAGTTTTTGCTCTTGCCAGAAAGTGAGCAACCTAATTATGTGCTGGGCGTCAGGGGCTGTGTTGGGCCTTTCTCTGAAAATGCCTGTCTGTTAAAGGCTTGCCGAGTGCACACAGTAAGTGATTGCTCTACGCTACTGTTGATCGCCATTAGCAACTTAGTGCATTGAGAGAAAATTCAATTAATTATATATTGAAAAAGAAGAAACCTACATAGAGATATTTCACATAAAGGCAGATGTGCCCTGTGCTAATGATTTCAAATAGTTTTCATGGCCAGTTCTTTCCATAGTTCTCATGCCTGAGAAAAAGTTGACTTTTAATGGATTCTCTAGTATGTACATTATAAAATAGCGTGTGTGACAGGGGCGAGATAGTCTTTCACTTTATGAACACAGATTAGCTTCCAGAAGGAATAAATGGCAGAAAGGAAATGCTAGGTGAAAAGGAAAAAGGAGCTTCTGTGGAGACAGCAAAGGAGACTTGTGCACTGGAGATCTTCATGAAGAGCTGAGCTACTCTCTATGCCACAAAACACTGGAATTTTTAAAAATTTTAAAGTTCCATTGTGTATATTCATTGTACACAGTGGTCAGTTCCATAAAGACATTTTCATAAAAGCATATCATGTACTTTGACCACATTCACTCACCCCTGTCTACATTTTCTCCATCCACTTCCTCTTATGAGTCCCAACTTCTATTTTCATATCATATACATAATTTTATATTTTCTGTAAGGTCTAGGATGCACAAATTGGAGGAAATCTGTGATCTGGTTGAGTCTGACTTCTTCATTTTAACTGATGCTCTCCAGCTGCACCCATTTTCCCTGCAGATGATATGATTGATTCTTAGTGGCTGAGTCAGACTCCAGTGTGGATATGGACCCCACTTTCTGTATCCATTCATCTGTTGATAGATATTATCTCAGTCAGTTGCTGTAATGCCAAAACCATGGCAACTCATATTTAAAAAAAAAAAAACACATTTAATTGGGGCTGTCTCAGAGGTTTAGTTCATTATCGTCATGGCGGGAAGCACGGCACATGCAGGCAGACATGGTGCTGGAGAAGCAGCTGAGAGCTCTACATCCAGATCAGCAAGCAGCAGGAAGAGAGAAGACACCAGGCCTGGCTAGGGCTTCTGAAACCCCCAAACCACACCCACCCCCATCTTCCTTCAAGACCATACCTCTTAAAGTGCCACACCCTAATGGGGACCATTTCTATTCAAACCACCACAGATATCGAGTTGCAAATAGTACAACAATAAACCTAGGTGTGCAAGTATCTCTGTGATGCGCTGATTAAGAGTCCCTCAAATGTCTACCCAGGCGTGCGACAGCTGGGTCACACAGTAGTCCTTTTTGGTTTTCTGGGGGGAACTTTTGTACTGATTTTCATAGTAGCTACACCAGCTTAATTCCCAGCAGCAATGGTTAAAATCCCCTTCCCCTCTCCCAGCATTTGTAGATATTTATTTTCTGTTGATAGTTATTCTGCCCAGCGCAGGCTGAAGAGACAACCTTCAGAATGGGGTAATAGCTTTACTAGCTATACATCTGACATAATACTAATGCCTCAATATATAAAGAACTTCAGAGACTACCAAGAAACCAAACAACCCAATCGATGAATGAGAGAAATGAACAGACTGTTGTCAAAAGAAGAGTAAGCCATGAGGTCCCGTTTATTAATTGCCCATCTTAGAGCCTGAGCTGTTGGTGTTCTGTGCAGGAAGTTGTCCCCTGTGCCAATGAAGGCTCTTGGTTTCCTCACCTGAAATTAGAGACTGGACAAGATGGTCTTTCTCTGGGCTAGCCACCGGTGGGGCCCAGCTTTAGGGCTGTAACTCTTGCTCCTTTGTCTCTGTTCCTTTAATCAGCAGATAAACTCAGATGACCTTAGGAAAAGCCCTGTAACTTAATTGATCCAAAAGTCTAGTCAGAGTGTCACATGCCCAAGGCCAGCTAGACTTGTGAGCCCTGAAAAGGGGGGTGGAGGGGAAGGTTGTTCTCAGCAGTGCGCATAGTGGGCATGTTTCTCCCTAACCCAGAAGATCCTGGGTACTGCCTTTTTTGTGGCAGGAAGGCCATAGCAGTTGCTTCAGAATAGACTATTTTAAAAAGAAGAAAGGGCTACCCACTATAAAGAATAAAAAGGATTGCCAAGAACACAATTCATAAGTCAAAAATGACTGCCTTAAGAATTTTGGGAATGCTTCCATTAAGTGCTTAAGTTGTATAACAGATTTATGCTTAAATCTTTAATTGGAAATAATAAAATTCTCTCACCACAAAAAAAAGGGAGGGGGGAGTATGCCAGTAGGCACATAAGAAAACCCTGAACATCATTAGCCATCAGTAAGATGTCAACTAGAACAAAAAGACATTCTTGACTCTGTTTTCTGTGCAGAAATCCTCTCTAGACCTTCGCCCTTAAGTGAGAGGCAGGCGCCCTTTTGAAAGCTAGCCCATGACTCCAGTGGACGACTCTGTCAGATAACTCTTCCCAAGAAACTGAAATCCTCCCATCCTGTGTTCTCCCATTTATTCTTTTTCATTCAACATTAAGCAAATCTCATCATTCTGGACAAGGTTTGGACGTATTTTACACTGGAAACACCTGCCCCTTAAACATTGGAAGGCAGCTGTTTATTGCATGACCTTTCAGACACATAGGGCCAACATCCCCTGGTTCCTCAGATCCACCTGAAGGCTATGTCTCCCTGTCTGGGCCATCTCTTCCTGAAGGCTCTGAATTGGTCAATAAATTATTTCAGCGACTGCACTGCATTATTTATGTTCACGAGATTGTTTTTCATGTTGACCATCACCAAGCCACACTTTCTATCCCATACTCGGGAGTTTTGTATGTGAAGGTAAATACGACGGAGAACATTTCGTTTTGGTTTATCATTCCAACCTGATAAGAACATTTTGAGTCTTGATTTTTATCATCAGTCATATTCACTTCCTCTTCCAACTTTCTGTCATCAGCAAACTCAACAAGCTCGTCTTCCCCCCATGTCTTTATCAAGTCCTTGATGGGTGGGAGTGTCTAGTGGGGCAGCACGCCATTGCTTGGCTTGGAGATTGCCTTCCGGTTTCAGCAGGCTTCCCGCCAATTATTTCTGATCACCTATCTCCCAAAAAAAATGTATCATAAAAGACAAAAAGTGTAAAACTATTTAAGTTATGGTCTCAGGCTTTGGATAATGATTTTGTTTCCTATGCCTTATACTGTCAGTAACACTGTGGGAGTAAAAATGCTAAAGCAACAGTCATTCTATGTGTAACATACTCAGGATGTACTCATCTCTGGAAAGCTCAAGAGACAACAACATTACAAAAAAGGCACTAAAGATAGTGTGATTGGTCATCTTGATAAAACTGGATCAACTCATCTATGCATTGCTTTTTTTTTCTTTCAGAAAGGACATACGTCCTGGATTTAAATTTTACTTTAGGAATCTATTAATATTGTGTGACACGGGTCATATGCTCATTTGTCTAAAAGTGAGTGTATGTTGGGCTCAGAACGATGGTCATATAATAAGAATTATTCTGAGTGCTAAATTAAAAATGTGAAAATGCCAACAAAAGTGGCTATCTTTCCTCTGAAAGTACAGATACCATGAGGTGGCTTCTTCGAAGATTTTTTTTCTAGACCTCAAGCTTGTTAACATACAGTTCAAATTCTCCTACTTCATTTTTCTCAATGTAGGGAAATGTTTTTCATCTCCTGTACTTATAGCCTCACTAGTCCCCAGTGTTCCCCTATCAGATTTTTGGATGGCTTGGAACCTGCCTGTGTCTTCTCTGCGATTCTGGGATGGCTTTGACCTCGTTCTATAAACAGTAAAGCTGTTTTTGTAGGTGACCCCGGCCTTTTCTACAAGCCCTCAGTTCCATGTTGGGCTGGCATGTGTTCCTGTGCTGTCCTTCTAGTTTGAACTTCCTTCTTCTGTGCGAAGGCAGTGCAAACACAAACAGGCACAGAGCCGCCCCACCTGTCTTCCGAGATCCATCAACCCAGATAAGCCATGCTAATTCTAAAAGCTTGTGGGTTTTCTAGCCTCTCTGACTCTAAAAGCTCATGAGTCTGTCAGCCTCGGGAACTCCAAAAGCTAGTGGACCTGTACTGCAGCCGTTTCTCAGGGAGTTACTCTCAGAGTTGGTGCCCTCAATGTTTCTTGAGATTTGAGTGGAGAGAAATAGTTGTGAGAGTGCCTAAAGGTTCACAATTCATCCACATGTCTCAGGCTCCCAAATTCCTTCCCTCTTCCCGACTCTTCCCAAGATTTATTTTTATCTTGCATTATTTTCCAGGCTAATCATGTTTATGCATTGTCCAGAAAGCACAATATGGGTATAGGAGTCATTCAGTAGTTAATCAGTTCACTGCTCATCATCGGCCTGACCCCTGGGGGGCTGCATTCTTGAGTCATTTGTTTTGAAGCCTGTGGATTCCTGACCAAATTGTTTACCTTTTAAACAAATACTTATTCTTTAATTTTATATATATGAGTGTTTGCACGCATATATGTCTGTGCACCACATACGTGTGTGTGTGTGTGTGTGTGTGTGTGTGTGTGTGTGTGCGCTTGTTTGTCCACAGAGGACAGAAGTGAATGTGGGGATCCCCAAGAACTGCCATATAGGTACTGAGAATTGGACCCAGGTCCTTTGAGAGAGCAGCCAGTGCTCTAACCACTGAGCTGCCTCTCCAGCCCACGGAGTTGGTTTTCTGAGAGCCATGGGTGCTGGAGCTTTTTGTCTCTGAGAAACCCACTTCTTTCCTTTGGACTTTGGCAGCATCTTCACTTGCCTGGAACCCTGTTGTCTTGATGTGAATGACTCCACCCTCTCCTCTGTGGAAACATAAGGCCAAAGCCGGCAGAGTTCGCCTCGCAGGGTGGTTTTGACTTTTCTGTGTGTGCATTTTAGAATGCTTTGTTTATTTTCAAAGTTTAACTGATTAGTTCCAATTAATGTCACCTGGGAACAGTCTGAGTCAAAACCTTCCACGACACAGTAATTTTTTAACCATCAAAATGTCATTTGTTCTTTGTATTCTGTCTCTAAATGCATCTTGTGACCCATTGGTCGGGCTCTCCACATCGAGGGGGTCCTTGCCTCAGTGTCAGTGCGTGTTCCTCTTGTCCTCTGAACCTTATCTTCTTCCCATTTATTTTACTGTTTGAATTTTTATCTTAATTTTCTTAATAACCTTAAGCCTTTCCCTTGTCAAAAATTTATTCCAATTTTTTTGTTCTTTTCCCTGTTGTTCTAATTTCATTTTAAATCATTTCACTTCTGTATTTCCCCTTAGTTTTAGAATCTCATTTAGTTTAATTTTCTTTTTTGTTGTTGTTTTATTAAATAGTTCCAGTAAGTTATTCTATAATATAAGCAAGTATGGTTTGTTTCCTTCTGTTCCTTGATTTATGACTTTTTTCTAGATACACTGCTTAATCTTTGTAGTGTGTATAAGTGCATATGTGTGTGCATATATTTGTGTATGTATATGTTTATGTATGTATATGTGTGAATGAGTATATGTGTGCACATGTATGCTTGTGTGTGTGTGTATGTGCGTGTGCATACATGCATGTGTGTGTGTGTGTGTCTGTTTACTACATGCACTGACGTACCAGTTCTGCTTCCTTGCTTTGCGGCCTTCCCTGTAGTCTCGTTTAGAGCTGCCAAGGCACTGTATTGCTTTGGTCTCTTTTCACTCAGTCCTGGTGAAGAACATTCTCTGCTTCCAACGTAGCTACACACTTACCCTACTAAGTCCTGAGTCCTTTCCCACAGTCTGGGAAGATGGTAGGAAGCCGTGCACCAGAGCTTGCTCTGTCAGCTGGGTTGCATCTGACCCCAGAGCAGAAGCCACAGGCTTTATGCAGCTTGGGCCTTTTTTTTTTTTTAGCCACAGAAAAAGTCAAATCTTTGAACTTTCATTTCTCTTAGTTCTTCCACATTCTTGATTCAAAAGAAAATATATATATCGAGGAGGTTTCCTGTGTAACTTGTGAGTTTTCTTTACCTACCAGCAGGCTTTCTAGAAAAAAAAAGGTGTATGCTAGGGACCTAATAGTGGTGCCTTGCTGTCTTTGCTCCTGGACATTTTATGCTGTTCTGAAGCTACCAGATTTTAAAGTTTACTGTGTTAGGTTTTCTACACTCTTCACTGAGGGTGTTACCAGAATCTTCAATAATTTCTATTTTTACACTTTGCACATTTAGCGAACATGCAAGCTTCTGTCTACCTGGAAGCCTTTAACTCTCTCATTGAAGACGCACAACAGAAAATTATCTCCTGCCCTGGCTCAAGATCGCTGCACTTCCTAGCAAAGGACCTCCCCTCAGGGCACGGATTCCCGAACCGAAACCAAGGGAACTCACTGCTATGGAGACTCAGTTCAGACCTATCGCATGCAGCACTGAGAAAGGTTAAGACACCAGCATCTGGGTGCTGCGTGTCTGGCTTCGTCTTGTTTCTTACTCTTGTTTTCCTTTAGTTTTTCACTTTTAGGTGACTTGACTTTGCTACACCTTTGTGAAATAGCCTCAGATCCTCTTCAAAAGGCGAGACACCAACATACCACAAACAGTGGCATCAAACCTCGCCTTCTCTCCTCTTCCCAAGGAGGACAGGTCTCTCCCTCGTTCTCTTAGCTTGGACATGGCTCAAAAACACACACTGTGTTTTTAATCTTCATCCTGTGGTTGCTTCAGCTCTCTTGACAGTGTTCTAAAGATTGATGCCAACATCATGCTTGTTTTGGTTGTGTTCCCTTCCTTCCATCTGCACTGCGATAGAACTTACTTCTGCTCTTCTTCAAGTGTTCTCATTTCTCATTGCCTTCTGATAAGTTTAGGCATAGGGTGAATATGAGGCATGGGTGGTGATAAAAGTAAAAGTACATTCCGTACAAATTCCTTGAGACATAACTTTACTGGGAGAAAAAAGCTAGGTAAGTATTTTTGATGCCACCTGAGACTTTGGTTTTGTTTTGTTTTGTTTTGTTTTGTTTTTCTGAGACAGGGTTTCCCTGTGTAGCTTTGGCTGTCCTAGACTCGCTTTGTAGACCAGGCTGGCCTCGAACTCACAGTGATCTGCCAGCCTCTGCCTCCCAAGTGCTGGGATTAAAGGCAAGCGCCACCACACCTGGCCACCAGAGACTTTGATAATAAAAGAAGCAGGATTTTTTTTTCTAAATTATAATAGTTGCTTCAGCTAAAAAAAGAAATCCAGAGATGAGACCACCAACAGGTTATCTAATCCTGAATAGCCATCCCTAAATACATGTGCATATGTGCAACACTAAATGGACTCAGAAGGTCATTCTGTGTGTGTGTGTGTATGTGTGTGTGTGTGTATGTGTGTGTGTGTGTGTGTGTGTGTGTGTGTGTGTGTGTATACTAATTAAGGAGATGGGGTCATGAAAAGGAAAGGCCACAGAAGGAGATGGAGGGAGAGAGAGAAAGGTTGAAATGATATAAGTACAATGCTCATAAGTATGAAATTCTAAATAATAATAATAATAATAAATTTAAAATCCAACTAAATAAAACTGTGGCAAAGATGAAAACCCCCTTGGCCCCATGACTGTGAGCCCTGTCTTTGCTCCTGACTCTCACCATCATCAGTTTGTATTTGAGCCAAAGCGTAACAGTGATACTTCAATATTTAATGTTTTCACAAGTGACATCCAAACCCATTCTTCCCCTTCTGTTGCTATAAGACATGATGGTCTGATGATGAGCCACTGTGATTGATCTAAGGCTGATCACTCTGAGCACAGGATCTGTCCATCCTTGCTTCATCAGGGCTGTCATCCCAGCAATCACTGCCCTGGCATTCCTGAGTCATCAGACCTATCTTTCTCTACCGGATTGTTCCCAACATTCCAGTGGCCTAGAGTTCTGATTTAGTCCGTCCTGCATCATCGCTACCACCGACTGTCCAAAGCTACCTAGTTTGTGGAGAAAAGTGGCTTACAGATCTGGAGATAAGATTGGATAGAAGGTGCCTCTCTCCATAGATGGGGTCACATGGCAGGAGGTCCCAGAGCTACACGTGCAGAAGGCATAGACAAGAGGTAACACAAAATGTCAGAGCAGGCAAAGGAAGTATGTTTGCTTCATAGCATTGGGTCGAGTGGCAGATGGGAAGAGCACACTCACACGAGACCTCTCTGTGTGATGTTCTCGGCACTTGCTTTATATGTTTCTCTTAGGAGGTTATGAAGAGAATGGTTTTAGCATATTTGATTATGAATTAATGTCTTATTAGAGAAATCATTCTTAGCTCAAGTTTATTAATAGTTGGGCGTGGGGAGGGGCTTTAACTCAGTAACAGAGCATTTGCCTGGAATGTATAATGCCCTTACTTAGACCTGCAGTGCTTCTAAAGATTTTTACATCTTTCTGAAATTACTAGTACTATATGACGTGGGTATTTAGATGTATTTTATATGATAATCTATGTGACAAAAAATTAATTAGAATAATTGGTCATTGAATTAATTGTGTGATTCATCTTTTTCCATTGAATCTTAATGTCACCTTTGTCAAATTCGGTCTTCATATATAATTGAGCTTGCTCCTAACCCTTCTGATGACTATAGTGTGGATCTGGAATGTTCCCTAAAGGCCCATGTATTAGAAGCTTGATTCTCAGTTTGGTTCTATTGGAAGGTGCTAGGATCTTTAAGAGTTGGAGCTTGATGGGAAATCTAAGGTCATGGTGGAAGTATACTCAAAGAGGATGGTGAGATACTGGACTCTTCTTTCTCTACTTGGCTTTGCCATCACCCTGAGGTGAGGTGCTTGCTCCACACACACCACTTGGTGTCTGCCCAGGAGCATTGGGCCAACTGCCAGAGACCAAAACTTCAGAACCTTTTAAAGATGAGCATCTTGGATGTTTCATTACAGAAATACAAATCTGGCTGACACAGTGGTCACATGCTCGACTTGTTTCTATATCTGCATCACACTGTTATGATTATTATAATTATTTAAGAATTTTATATCTTGCTGGGTAAAATTCTACTTGCTCTTTTCCTCAATTTATCTTGATTGCATTTGTATATATATACTATGTATATTTACATGGAGTCATAGAATTAGATGTTAAATAAAATCCCGTACAATTTTTTGCCATAATATTGATTGAAATGAACAATTCAGCTTGGGAGGGTTGACATATTCATATAGGCATTTAAATCTATGAATAAATATGCCACTGTACATATTTAGATTTTAATTTTTTTTCCTTAACCACATTAGGTTATACTATTTGAAACTTCCCAGTACTTGAAAAATTTGGAAACTTCAAATAGTTCAACCTACCAACTTCTATATTCTAACAATGCCTAAGCATTTTCCTTGAATACTTATTTAACAAATGTAATGAAATTTTTTTATTGAATCATCTGACATGAGTGTAATTGTATATGCAAAATTTTACTAGTCAAAGTTCCGATTTGCTCTGGCTTTATGTAATTGTGAACTCAGCTTTTCTCAATCAGTATTTGATACATTTGAATGAATATTTTGTCTTTTCAAATATCTATCTTTTACTATATTCACAAATTTGTTTTTATTAAATATGCACGTGATCTTACATTTGGAGGAAAAGGGTCTCATTTTGTGGCCCTGGCTGCCCTGGAACTCACAGGAACCTTCTTGCCTTTTCCTTTAAGGTGCTGGGGATTAAAGACAGGAACCACCATGCAGCCCGTGAAGTTAAAGTATGAAACTTTAGCTGGACTTAATTCTTAATTTTATTTTCATTTTTAGTTGAGCAAAGATTCTTTTCAGGCCTCTTTGTTTTCTAGTAACACATCAATGTGCTATAAAATTTCTCATCTCGTTATTTCTCTATCTACATACCAGGAATTATTAATGTATTTGCATTGGCTCCTAAATATTTCATATTTAATACATGAGTTAATTATTGGAGTTCTGAACATTACCTTTAGGGTAGATTTTTAATTTTACTGTATTATTATCAGAGGATATGGTGTGAGCAGTATTGAGTTTGCAGCTTGTTGGGACTTCCTCTGAGACAAAATTGTGATTAACTGTATTAGCGTTTTGTGTGTTCTTGAGAGACTGTGTGGTCATTCCTGGAGTCTGCCAGGCATCATTGGCTTGAGGATCTTCTTTGGCACTAGAATTTTCTTTATTAAACTAGCCTTTCCTCTGCACACATCCACTCACAACCTCCATCTCTAAACCACTCTAAATGACGGGACACAACAGTGTGAACCATCTGCCGATAGCTGTCAAGTTGCACCATTGAAGAATGAAAACTAGAAAACACGTCGAACATTCTGACTGCGTCTTGTCCATCCAGCCTTCACATGAAGATGGGTTAAAACATCCAGCCATTCGTACCTGTTTCACACACCGCTCTGTGTGGCGTTCTTGGCGTTTGCTTTGTGTGTTTTGTGGCCACATTGCCAGGATTACAATGTTCTTGAGTGCAGCACCACATTCTGAGGGCACTGTTTCACTCTGCTCCTCCCTGACCTCTGGCTCATACAATATTTCTGTTCCCTCTTCCACGATGGTCCCTGAGCCCTGGGGGATGATGTAAATGTCCCCTCTGGAGGCTCATGGAGGGGGATGTGCGATAGATGTCCCCATTGGAAGCTCATCGATGGGGATGTGAGATAGATGACCCCATGAGAGGCTGACTAAGGAGGATGTGAAATAGATGTCCCCATTGGAGGCAGAGCAGCGAGTTTCTGAATTAAGCATTGTGTTCTGCACTAAGAAACTTTTCTGATTCAATAATGCTTTTTAATGACCAATGTCTACTTAGACTTTCAAAGAAGATAGCAATAAACATTTTAAATGGTCTTTGTGTTCAACCTCACATCTAGTGTGTGCTTCGTAGCAATTATTTAAATCATGAGCCACTGCTACCTTTCTCATGAGAAGGTTTTGGGAGACATGTCACTGACTCACTCTAAGCACAGACCCAACAGGTGAAGGCAAGATGTGCAAAGAGCCAGGGAATGGCTTCCTTCTAGGTATTCTGCAAGCAATGAGCATCAGTTAGCAGCTTTAGCAGGAAAGAGCTTCCTGGGTATTAAAGAGCACATTTCCTGGCCTGTTCTGCTGCAGTGAGATGGCCTTTGCCATATTGTCACATTGCATCTCAAGGGTGGTTTGCATTTTTGTAAAAATTGAAAATCCTGATTTCTTTTTCAAAGACATATTATTTCTATTTAATGTGTATGAGTGTTTGCCTGCTTGCTTCTATGTGCACCACTGGTACACTGTCCCCACAGAGGCCAGAAGACAGTGCCAGCTCCCTTGAAATTGGAGTTACAGATGGTTGTGCACCATCATGTAGTTGCTGGGAGCCGAACCCCTGCAAGAGGAAACAGTGTTCTAATCACCATGTCATCTGATCACTCCCCAATTTTCTTTTGTAAAAATACTTTCCTTTCTGAAAGTGATTAAAATAGTATCGTACGGTGGATCCAAGATGGCGGCAAGCAGTGTGGACCGTGTTTGGAGGCTCCAGTGAACAATTCAGAGAATTGCACAGATTTCTGAGCCAGGAACACTGAGGTCCCCACACCACGGCAGCGGGAGTGCTCCATGGTTCGGAGGGACCAGGGTGGGGAGGACCTGCATGCCCCTACACACGGGAGGAGCACGGATTTTCTCGGATCGGAGCAGCAGAGGCAGCAGCAGCAGCAGCGGCACCAGCGTCAGCAGCGGCGGTGGCTGAAGTTTGCAGCTCATAGCCTTCCGGTGGAGGCGATTGGTGTGGTGGCTGGTGGGAGTTGCTGCAGGAGAGGGGACTCTGGGCAGGATCTGGATTGCATGGTGCCTTGGGACCCAGACTGGACTCGGTGGACAGTTCAGCCCCAGAGTCCCGGGTTCTGGCTCAGCTCAGCAAGCAATTCTGCCCGAGGCACTAACTCAGCGCAGCCACAGCTACCCTGCTGTGGTGCAGGTTGGGTGGAGCGCTCACTTCCACCCTAGGCACCACCTCAGCTCAGCGGCAGCTCCCCTGCGGTGACGTAGTCTGGGCGGAGCGCTTGGTTCCACCAGCGGCACTAATTCAGCACAGCCGCAGTTCTCCTGCTGTGATGCAGGCTGGGCAAAGCACTCAGTTCCACCACCGGCGCTAACTCAGCGCAGCCGCAGTTCTCCTGCTGTGACACAGGCTGGGCAGAGTGCTCAGTTCCACCGGCTCTAAGACTCTGGTTGGACACAGTGTGCAGTATGAATCCAGAATTCCTGGCTGAGCTTGGCGGACAGTTCGGGCCCTGAGTCAATAACTGACCCCAGCATGCATTTTGGGCCAAAAGCCCCTAGCTGAGCTTGGTGCGTAGTCCCAGCCCAAAAATTCTGGCTGGACCCTGTATGCATTTTGGGCCCAGAATCCCTAGCTGAGCTTGGCAGACGGTTCAGGCCCTGAGAATCTAGCTGAGCTCGGCCCGTGGTTTGGGACCAGTGGTCACACCTGGACTTGGCAGGGAGCACAGAAGGCTGTGGATACCTTGGCCTGACTCAACGCTCATTCAGAGACCCAGAACGATTGGAGGACCCACAACACAGGGGAGCTGAAGATCACTGGCTGTGAGAGTCCAAAACAACAGGGCTAACCTCCTAACATCAACACCAGTGAAGCATTAGAGCTTCCAGCCTGGAGAAAACAAGTGAATCTATCATCAGACTCCCTCCATCCAACTCTGGAAGCTACCCAACAAAAACAAAGATGGCAAGATGTCTAAAGGACAGCGAAAAAGCATACACAAAAAACCTCAAAACAACATGGCTTCTCCAGTTTCCAGCTATCCCAAAGAAAACAACCCAGAGAATTCAAATACAGTGGAAATACAAGAAAATGACCTCAAATCCTTAGTAATGAGGATGGTAATAGAGGAAACAAATAAAAGTCATAATCAAATGCAGGAAGACACAGACAAACAGGTGAGAGACATAAAAGAAGCACATAGAGTGGAACTGAAAAAATTGCAGGAAAATGCAAACAACCAGATGAAAGAAATAAATAAAATGGTTCAAGCTCTGAAGACCTATAAAGAGGCAATGGAAGAAACTCAGGAATATACAAACAATCAGATGAAAGAAATAAAAAAATCAGTTCAAGATGTGAAAACGAAAATGAATTCAATGATAAACACATAGACAGAAGAAAAACAAGAATGTGAGAACTCAGAGAAGAAGGTGAGCAAAACAGAGGTGAGCTTTTCTAACAGAATCCAAGAGTTGGAAGAACAAATCTCAGGTCTAGAAGATACAATCACAGATCTTGAAGCAACCATTAAAGAAAATGCCAAATCTGGAAAACTCCTGACACAAAACATCCAAGAGATTAAGGAGAATATGAAAAGAAGAAATTTGAGGATAATAGGCATTGAAGAAAGAGAAGATATCAGACTCCAAGGCCCAGAAACTATTCTCAACAATATCATAGAAGAAAATTTCCCCAATCTAAAGAAAGAGATGCCTATAAACATACAAGAGGTCTACAGAACACCAAATAGAATTGACCAGAAAAGAAAAACTGCCCGTCACCTAATAATCAAAACATAAAACACACAGAACAAAGAAAAAATATTAAAAGCTGCAAGGGAAAAGGGCCAAATAACATTTAATGGCAAACCTATCAGAATTACACCTGACTTCTCAGCAGAGACCATATAAGCCAGAAGGGCCTGGACAGAGATACTGCAAACTCTAAGAGACCACAGATGCCAGGCCAGACTACTTTACCCAGCGAAACTATCAATAACCATTGATGGAGAAAACAAAATATTCCATGACAAAAACAAATTCAAACAGTACCTATCCACAAATCCAGCTTTACAGAAGGTACTAGAAGGAAAACTCCATCCCAAAGGGTCAAGCTACAACCAAAACTACTCAGGAAATAGATAATTATCCCATGGCAAAAACGCAACTACACAAATGCTCGACTGGAAACAACATCAAAATTAAGACTCTTAACAGTCACTGGTCATTAATATCTCTCAACATCAATGGTCTCAATTCTCCAATAAAAAGACACAGACTAACTGAATGGGTGCATAAACAAGATCCAACATTCTTCTGCATCCAAGAAACACATCTCACCCAAAATGATAGGCATTACCTCAGGGTAAAAGGTTGAAAAAAATATTCCAAGCAAATGGTTACAAGAAGCAAGCAGGTGTAGCCATTTTAGTATCGAACAAAATAGACTTTCAACCAAAATTAATCAAAAGGGATGAGGAAGGACACTTCATACTCATCAAAGGTAAAGTCAACCAAGATGACATCACAATTCTGAACATCTATGCTCCCAATACAAGGGCACCCACATTTGTAAAAGATCTCCTAAAAAAGCTTAAACCACACATCGATCCCCACACAATAATAGTGGGAGACTTCAACACCCCACTCTCACTGAAGGATAAGTCATTGAAACAGAAACTAAGCCGAGAAATAACATCATTAACCAATGCCATGGGTCAAATGGATCTAACAGATATCTATAGAACCTCTCACCCAAACAAGAAAGAATATACCTTCTTCTCTGCACCCCATGGAACCTTCTCCAAAATTGATCACATCGTAGGTCACAAAGCAAGCCTCAGCAGATACAAGAGAATGGAAATAATACCTTGTATCCTATCAGATCACCATGCTCTTAGGCTGCAATTCAACAACAGCAGAAATAACAAAAAGCCTACACATACGTGGAAACTAAACAACTCTCTGCTAAATGACACCTGGGTCAGGGAAGAAATAAAGAAAGAAATCAAGGAGTTTCTGAAATTCAATGAAAATGAAGGAACAACACACCTAAATTTGTGGGATATATTGAAAGCAGTGCTAAGAGGAAAATTCATAGCACTAAGTGCCTTTAAAAAGAAATTTGAAACATCGCACATAAGCATCTTAACGACACAACTGGAAGCCCTAGAAAAAAAGAAGCAGAAACACCCAAGAGGAGTAGACATCTGGAAATAATCAAACTCGGGTGAAATTAACAAATTAGAAACTAAGAAAACAGTCCAAAGAATCAACAAAATCAAGAGCTGGTTCTTTGAGAAAATCAACAAGATAGACAGACCATTAGCCAAACTAACTAAAAGGCAGAGAGACAGTATTGAAATCAACAAAATCAGAAATGAAAAGGGAGACATAACAACAGATATTGAAGAAATACAAAGAATCATAAGATCCTACTTTGAAGGCATATACACCACAAAATTTGAAAATCTAAGGGAAATGGACGATTTTCTTGATCAATTTCACTTGCCAAAGTTGAGTGAAGAACAGATAAACAAGCTAAATAGTCCCATTTCCCCTACAGAAATAGAAGCAATCATCGATAGTCTCCCAACCAAAAAGAGCCCAAGGCCAGATGGTTTCAGTGCAGAATTCTACCAGACCTTCAAGGGCGAGCTAATACTGATACTATTCAAGCTACTCCAAAAGATAGAAATGGATGGAAAATTATCAAATTCATTCTATGAGGCCATAGTCTTATTGATACCTAAACCTCACAAAGACTTAACAGAGAAAGAGAATTTCAGACCAGTTTCTCTTATGAACATCAATGCAAAAATACTAAATAAAATACTTGCAAAACGAATACAAGAACACATCAAAGATATCATTCATCATGACCAAGTAGGCTTCATTCCAGGCATGCAGGGATGGTTTAATATAGGGAAATCCATCAATGTAATCCACCATATAAACAAACTGAAAATAAAAAATCACATGATCATCTCTTTAGATGCAGAGAAAGCATTTGATAAAATCCAACACTCATTCATGTTTAAAGTTTTAGAGAGATCAGGGATACAAGGCACTTTCCTCAACATAATAAAGGTTATATACAGCAAGCCAATAGCCAAAATCAAAGTAAATGGTGAGATACTCAAGGAAATTCCTCTAAAATCGGGAACAAGGCAAGGCTGCCCACTCTCTCCATATCTCTTCAATATAGTACTCGAAGTTCTAACCAGAGCAATAAGACAACAAAAGGAGATCAAGGGTATCCAAATGGGAAAGGAGGAAGTGAAATTATCCCTTTTTGCAGATGATATGATAGTGTACATAAGTGACCCTCAAAATTCCACCAGAGAACTCCTAAAGCTGATAAACACCTTCAGCAAATTGGCTGGATACAAAATTAACTCAAAAAAGTCTGTTGCCTTCCTATACACAAATGACAAGCTTGCAGAGGAAGAAATTAGGAAAACCACACCATTCACATTAGCCACAAGCAATATAAAATATCTAGGAGTTACTCTAACTAAGCAAGTGAAGGACTTGTTTGAAAAAAAATTCAAAACTCTGAAGAAAGAGATTGAAGATGACCTGAAAGATGGAATGATCTTCCTTGCTCATGGGTCAGGAGAAATAACATAGTAAAAATGGCCATCCTGCCAAAAGCAATCTACAGATTTAATGCAATC
The DNA here is from genome assembly GCF_903995435.1 of Acomys russatus. Lineage (NCBI taxonomy): Eukaryota > Metazoa > Chordata > Mammalia > Rodentia > Muridae > Acomys > Acomys russatus. The sequence continues at coordinate 31,982,713 of NC_067151.1, read as the reverse complement.
CCTATCAAAATACCTACACAGTTTTTAAAGACATTGAAAGTTCAATTCTGAACTTCATATGGAAAAACAAAAAACCCAGAATAGCTAAAATAATCTTGTACAATAAAAGGTGCTCCAGAGGAATCTCCAAACCTGATCTCAAACTGCACTATAAAGCAATAGTAATTAAAACAGCATGGTACTGGCACAACAGCAGATTGGTTGATCAGTGGAATCGAATCGAAGACCTCAACATAAAACCAGAGACACTAAGTCACTTAGAAGAAAAAGTGGGGAAGAGCCTGGAACATATTGGCACAGGAGACAACTTCCTGAACAGAACACCAACGGCCCAGGCCTTAATGTCAACCATTAATAAATGGGACCTCATGAGGCTGAGAAGCTTCTGTAAGGCAGGAGACACTGTCAAGAGAACAAAGCGACAGCCTACAGACTGGGAAAAGATCTTCACCAACCCTACATCTGACAAAGGTCTAATATTCAAAACATATAAAGAACTCAAGAAATTAAACACCACCAAACCAAATAACCCAATTGAGAAATGGGGCTTGGAACTAAACAGAATTCTCAACAGAGGAATATCAAATGGCTGAGAAACACTTAAAGAAATGTTCAACCTCCTTAGTCATCAGGGAAATGCAAATCAAAACAACTCTGAGATTCCATCTTACACCCATCAGAATGGCTAAGATCAAAAATTCAAGCGACACCACATGCTGACGAGGATGTGGGGAGAGAGAAACACTCCTTCATTGCTGGTGGGAATGCAAACTAGTACAGCCACTTTGGAAATCTATCTGGTGCTATCTCAGAAAAATGGGAATAGGGCTTCCTTGGAATATACCCAGAAGATGCTCCAGCACACAACAAGAAAATTTGCTCAACCATGTTCATAGCAGCCTTATTCATAATAGCCAGAACATGGAAACAGCCTAAGTGTCCATCAGTAGAAGAATGGATAAAGAAACTGTGGTACATATACACTATGGAATACTACTCAGCTATTAAAAGCAAGGAATTCCCGAAATTTGTGGATAAATGGATTGAGCTAGACATGATCATAATGAGTGAGTTAACCCAGAAGCAGAAAGAATCAAATGGTATATACTCACTTATATCTGCATACTAGCCCAAGGGGCATGTCCCATGAAAGCCTTCACTTACCAGGAAACTGGGACAGAGGGGAGGACATTCTATTGGGACTCTAAATGAGAGAAGCATGGGAGAATAGCAAAGTGGAAGGGTCCAGAGGGTCCTAGAAACCTAGAAGTAGAACATTATGATAGGCAGATTTGGGCCCAGGGGTCCCGCTCAAACTAAGGCACCAGCCAAGGACAACACAGGAGGTAAACTTTAAACCCCTACCCAGATCTAGCCAATTGTCAGAACATTCTCCACAGGTCAGTGGAGAGTGGGATATGTCTTTCTCACATACTCTGGTGCCTCACATTTGACCATGTCCCCTGGAGGGGGAGACCTGGTGGCGCTCAGAGGAAGGACAGCAGGTTGCCAAGAAGAGACTTGATACCCTATGAGCATATACAGGGGGAGGTAATCCCCCTCAGGAACAGTCATAGGGGAGGGGAATAATGGGAAAATGGGAAGGAGCGAAGAATGGGAGGATACAAGGGATGGGATAAATATTGAGATGTAACAAGAATAAATTAATAAAAATAAATAAAAAAAATAGTATCTCACAATTTTTCTCCATTTTCATTGCTGAGAATTTCAATGGTCATTTTCTTGTATTTTAAAAGTCACATTAGTATATTTTCCAGCCACTTCTTGCATAAGTGCCACATACCTGCCCTGGTAGAGAAGCTTGCCTTCACTCCCCTGCAGGACTGGGGACAGGTCTGTGTGTCTAGAACTCAGAGTGGAACTCTGGTTGTTATGGGTATTTATAATTTTATTTCATTCTGTTTAGATAGTTAATATAATTGTCATGCTATGTATTAGTTTATAATTAATAATTATATATAATTAATAATGTAGATTATTTTTATATATTACATATAATTAATATATAATTCATCGTGTCAAACTTTACCCTTACATTAATTATTAAGTTCTGAATGACTCAGGCAAACCTCAGGCCCCTGAGATGCTCCAGGCTTCTTATCTCCCAACCTGTCATTATTCTATTGTTATGAATTTTTGTGGAGGAGAGGGAAAAATAGGTTAGAATTATCTCACATTTTTTCTTTATGAACCTTAATTAGAAACATTTGATGGTAGTGCTTTCAGCTTACCTAATCAACTTCTTTCTTGTAAAACTGTAAATTTAGTTAGGCATGGCTTTTATCTGGTACAAAATGAAATAAAACCAAAATGCTAACTGAGTGATCAGCTACCTAATAGCACAAGAGCTTGAGTTTGAATCTCCAGCACCCACTCAAAACCTGAGCATGGTGGTGCATGCTGTCACTCCAACACTTGTAGGACAGAGACAGTGGGTGCCTGGAGCTCACTGCTCAACCAGTCTAGCCAACTGGTCATCTCCAGACACAAGGAAAGACTCTGCCTCAAACACTAAGAAGGAGCTATCAAGAAAGACATCCGAGAACAACCTCTGACCTCCACATGAGCACCCCCCACCTCTTGGATACATCACACACACACACACACACACACACACACACACACACACACACACACACTTTTCTTTAAAGCATACTATCATTGGTATTTATCTTCTTCCTGTCTCTGAGATTCAGCTCTGTGTGGAATCTGTCCAGCATCAGCAGGACATCAGCACACCAGACCATAGAAAACTGAAGGTCATTTTTCACCATCCCATGCATTTCTGGGTTGGGATGAAGTTGTTGAGTCTTTCCAACAGAACCTACAGCTGGGTGAGTGCAGAATTTACTCAGCTCTCTAGGTCACAGGACAGAAATGGAAAATGGAAGTTTTCTGTTTATTTAGGGAGCAAGATGGAAAGATCAGCTCCGGGCCAAAGACTCCAGGTACTCATGACAGCGCATGCGCTCTAGAGAATGGGGAAATGTAAAACGAACGGCTTAACTGAGAATCAGAAAACTACAACTCCACACAGTAGAAAGGAGATTTTTTTCACATTCCCAATTCACCCTTTGCAAAACTGAGAGCAGCTACATTGATTGTCCTAATGCCAGCATTAAAAGTGTTTTGTGAGACACACAGAAATACAGAACCTTGGGAGTGCTATAAGAAAGTATATAAAAAATTGTCTTGAAGATGTAGGCACAAGCCAGAAATTTCTGGAAAGGACTCCAATATCACAGCAAATAACCCCCAAGAATAGACAAAGAGTATTGTGTAAATTTTACAAGCTTCTGCACAACTAACTAGGATCGTCAGGAAGAAAGAACCTCACCTGAGAAAAGGCTTCCACCAGGACTGACGTGCAGGCAGGCCTTGTGTGGCATTTCCTTGATTGCTGGTTGATGTGGGAGGGCTCAGCCCACCATGGTCAGTACCACCCCTGCCAGGTGGGCCTGGCTTCTATATGAAAGGTGCCTGGAGGAAAACAAGGAAACAAGCCGATGAGCACTGCTCCTCCATGGTCTCTGCTTCAGTGCCTGCCTCCAGGTTCCTGCTTTGGCTTCCATTAATAATGAACTGAAGCTTGTAAGTCATGTAACCCCTCCCCTCCCCTAGGCTGTTTCTGGTTATGGTATTTGTCACAGCAGCAGAAACCAAACCGGATTATCTGGAATCCAAAAGGTCAAATTGACAGAAGCAGGGAGCAGATGGTAGTTGTTGGTCTGCCAGAGCATGGTGGAGATGTTGGCCAGACAGTGCTGAGTTTCATTTAAATAAGAAGAGTCAGCTGAAGAGCTTGGATGTACAGCCCTTAAGAACAACTAATAAAAGCGTACTGTATCCCCCCCCCCCAAGTCACTGGAGGTGGATATCAAATATTCTCATCTTCTCACCACAAAAGTTAAGCATGTAAGAAAAGGCTATCCAAAGGATTAATAATAAAATATGCAGGGTTAAAAATATACCAATGGAATGAAAACTCAGATGGGCCTTTGAATAAAGCTTATTTTATATAACAATGTGATGATTACACAGCAACATATTTTCGTTCTCACTCAGTCCTCAAAACTTCGCATATATTTTACAAAAAGAAAGAAAGTACCCAGTGGATTCTGTCATTGATCAAAACATTGATAGTTTCTTTGGTCTCAGGTGCCCTCCCATCTCCATCAAACTAAATGGCAAGATCCATAAATGGCAATTTTCATATTGTAAGTCTGAGTCCACAAAAATCTTTTGTCTTTCTTTTCTACTGTTCTCTGCCTACGTTTTAGCTGCTTTATTCAAACCTTTGATTTCCTCATGATCTATACACAGTGTCTAAGAAAAAAAAATCCATGAAACTCATTTTAATGGTAGAGGTCATACTTCGGAGCCAAAACACCAACTCTGAACTGTATCTTTCCTTTAGCATGGCGCATCCGCCCCTCAGGAGCTCAGGCAGCTCTACCACATGATGGCAAACATAGCTTTCTCAGGACGCACTGGAGAATCCTGCCATAAGATCAAAATATGAGTTTAAAATGTTTTCTACATTTCTGTCTAATTTTAAAGACTTAATTCTGGTGAAGGAATATAACTTGAACTGAACACTTCAAAAAACAACATTTCACTGAGCAAAATCTTTTGAGAGAAACCCTGGTTCACTGTTTTTGAGTTAATCACCTTTAATAATACTATTATCTTAATTTTCAAATTGGCCATATTTATTTGTCTTATTTTAAAACTGAAACTAGTTTAAGATTCCGCAGTTGAAAGCACCAAGGTTAGATTTCTTTTTCTAAATCTGAAAAATGAAATAGCCTATGATTTATTGTAAAGGAAAAAAAAAGGAAATCTAGGACTACAATACACAAAAACACTAGTGCAGAATGTAGATTAAAATTCAGAGAAAATCAGTTATGATTCAAAAATACTTGATTTGTACTCTACACTTTCAAAAAGTTCTACCTGATTAATTATTTGTAGACAGTCCTTAATTCATATTCAAAAGGCAAGAAAGGTGGTCCGCGAAAACAGTAAAAAAAAAAAGAGAAAAACCAGGAGAAAAAAGAAAGCAGGAAAGGGGTCAAATAGCTAGGGTTAACATTTGGGGTGAAAATGACACACTCGGTGTCAAGGACCATGGCCTGGCACTGCTAATCATCACAGGCTCACTAGGGCAGTTAGAGGCCTGCTGCTAAGGCAGAGCTCCAGGGTGTGTTATAAGGGAGCCACACTATTCCAGCTCAAAGAGTGGACGCTCCATTAAGGCTCTCCATCGTCCCCAGCACCAAGTTGTGCAGGTGTCTAAAGGCCTTACGTAAATGTCTGGCCATGGAGCTATTCTACAACAAAGTGGAGGGAGAAGAGCTGTTAATCTTGGGGAAATGTTTCGTGCCTGCACATATTTCAGTACCAAATTCACTTCCAGTTTTACGCCAGGATGGATTATATTTCAGTCACATCTATAAATTTCCTGAGAAGGCTAGGGATTATGAGGGCTTAGATTCCTTTAAAATTCCTAAGGGTAGAAATAGCTTGAAGGAAAAGGTAGAAGGCTGTAGAAAAGGGTGATTGGTTGTCACAGTTCCCCAGAGGGGAGGGTCAAGGTCCTCTTGTTCTCTTGTGTATCTGTCTTAGGTCTATGGAAGAAAGGCATCCTGGTCAAGGAAACTGTAGTCCATAGACACAACAGGAAGTCAGGAGTGACCCAAATACCTCTTAAAGCTAGACAAATGAAGCCATCGGCTTGCCCCAGCATCTGAGTGCATTCAGGGTTCTCCAGAAAGAAAAACACCTGCTGTCCAGCTTGCTTTCTGGTCCTAAATCCTCTACAATAATTCACACAGCAATGTTTGTGCTTCTAAGGCTACCAGGATACTGGTAAATTTGTTATGTTTCTGGACAAACATTTAGCCTTTGACATTTTATTTAAAATCATCCATTAATCTTGAGGGACATACACTGGGCCTGGCCAGACCTCAGGTCAGCATTAGGGGAAAACAGTCACCCCACAGATTCTGGCATTAGAGGACTGTGTCTTTCCATGTTCTGTAGTTATAATAGATCTTAGATTCTCTCCTCTACTTCTAAAATAAAATTTGGTGATGAAAAGGTTAAATACTGACATGTGTCCAGTTCAAATCGGTAGGCATAGCTAAAATAGACAATAACTATGATTCTCATCATTGGTATTTTTCCAAATGTGACATTTTAAAACAATGGCGTGCATGTTTAAGGCTTATTCTGTGGCTCTGGAGTAAGGGCAAATGAATGCTCCTCAGTGGAGCTATGAATACTCTGAAATTATGCTTAGAAGTCTATGCACAATGACTGTGCAATTTTCATTAAAATCTCAAAGAGGTTTCTGGTCTCCAGAGGAATTACAAGCAACTACTCTGAGAGAACATTTGCTTCCCGGATGAATAACAGTCCCATTTAATTCAATTCCATAAACAATAATTGGTAGTTATCTTTTTTGTCAGTATTCTGCTACTTAATGGAAATAATGATATGCGTATGAAAAGAGAAAGAAGCTCATTCACTAAATTCCTACTCTGTGCTATTCCCAGCCACACAAATATTAGGTATTAAGTGTAATTATATGGAATTCATAGATATGGAAGTTACTTAGCAGTCACAAACCATTAAGAAATACAGTATCTGAAATTTAGTCTGAGTGGTCCATGCTTCCCAATTCAGTACTGAATCTCTGGTAACACAAACAAAGCAGAATGACTAGACTAAGTGCTTATTGGGTGTGCCCAACTTGAAGCTCTTGGGCAACATGACTCCTGGGAATGCATCCCTAGGTGATAACAGCATAGTACAATGCCAAAAGTTTGGACAACTCATATTAAATACATGTGGGCAATATGCCACGTCCAAAAGATCCCTGTTCTCTCTTTCTACTTTGGATTTCACCACTGTAATCACAGAAAAAAAATAACAGGAAAAAATCTAGACAACATGTCCTGCCCCCCCTCCCCCGCTGCCAATTTATTAATCTTGTAGTAATAAACCCCAATGAGAATAATTTGGAAGGTCTTGCAGGCAAAGAATTCCAAAGAATGGCTATAATGGTGTTCAAATAACTCAGAAGATATGAACGTACGCTTTCTTTATCAAACAGTCCCAGGCTGTCATTCTTTATTGTTCAGTCTGAAATTCTGGAATCATCACCACTTTCTGAAAAGCCTTTCCCAGCATTCCAATGTGTGCATTTCATGAAAATGCACTCCTGCTGATATTCTGGGATCACAAGACCTCAGAATACCAATTCTGAAGCCCCACAACTGTGTTTCTAATGCCTACAACCATCCTGAACATCTGTCAAACCTTCAGTGGGAAACCTTGACTAACCAAGGAACAATACAAGGCTTCAAAAGTTTTTGAAAACTGTATTGATCTAAAAAGATCAACAAGATAAAGTGCATGTTCTCACCATGACCAGGGCATATAAAGAGTAGTTGCAATATAATTTAAGAAGAAAATAAAATGTGTTATTTTCATGACTAGAGCATAGAAAGAGGATAACTGAGGTATAATTTGATGAGTTATTCAAGGTATCTGGATGCCTCATACTCAGAACACCTCTTCACGGATGACAATCTGGAAGAGAAATCCTTACCTACAGCAAAATCATGAAGTCAGAAACATCCCAGAAAGTTTTGGGGGTGATGGTCCACAGCATAATCCCAACACGTGGGAAGCTGAAACAGGAAGATTTCAAGTTTGCAACCAGCCTGGGATATATAATGAGACTTTGTCTCAAAATGATGATACATAGATAGATAGATAGATAGATAGATAGATAGATAGATAGATAGATAGAAAGAACAGATAGAATAAAACTCCAGGGTAGGACAAATGGCCAAATGCAGCAAAGAGCTTGCTTGAGTCCAGAAAGCAAGACAAGACTCAGCCTGCACAGGGTCTCTGCACAGCAGAGACAGACATACAGTGTAGACATAGTTGATGGAGATTGTCTTTCCACTTGGCTGGGGCAGAAGAAGTGGGGCAGTGAAAAGGCAAAGCAGAGTCAAGAGTGAGCATTTGGGTTTGAGGAATTAAATGTTTTGTGCAGATTATCATGAAGAAATTTACATTGAGAAAGACACTGAAAATACCAGCTTCAGAAAGAGGACTGAACAACAGTGTTAGGAGAGCAAGACAGCACTTGCAATGTAATTAAGAATGCCCTTTCTTTCTTTAAACAGGAGAAAGAAGGAAAGACAGTTATAAGTATAATAGACAACTCTGTGGAAGCAGAGGGAAGGCTCTGAAGATTGGGGTACTGAAGACAGTACCAAGAGGCATGAGTGCATGGCTGGATGCTGAGGTTTTTAAGTCATAATGATAATTTCCAATGTTCAGTAATTTTTTTTTTCCTAGCAGAAATTGATTGTCCAAGGATAGCAATTCAGACCATTTAGACAGTGTTACAGCTCAGAAGACACAGTGGTACATGTTGGTAGGAAGTAGGCAGTGTCATCAACTACACTTAACATCATCACAATAGAGTGTCAAAAACAGACCACACAGCAAGCAAAAGAAGGAAAAGAAGGGAGGAAGGGAGAGAGGGAGAAAGAAGGAAGGAAGGAAGAAAAGAAACCCAGGAATATTGATCTGGGATGAGGTCATGACAAGGACCATTCAAAAAGAAAAAGAAAAATTGAGCAATAAAACACTTGGGAGGCAGAGGCAGGTGGATCACTGTGAGTTCAAGTCCAGCCTGGTCTACAAAGCGAGTCCAGGACAGCCAAGGCTACACAGAGAAATTCTGTCTTGAAAAACCAAAAAACAAACAAACAAACACAAAACAAACAAACAAACAAAAAACATTCCCAAAGACTCTCCTGCACAGCCAGAATCTCAAGCCAATGCTGTTGAAGTAATAATCCTCCAATTAAGCGAATCAACAGGCTAGTTGGAGACCTGGAGTCAGGAAAGAACACAGATAAATCTGTAGACAGCCCATATCTCATTTTTGCTGATGCTTTCAGCCTTTTTATATGTTAACTAGGTGATAATGAGTGCCAAAATGGATGGTCTTGATTTTCTGTCCTTATTTTTGTCACTCCAGATGAGACAGAGGTGCTAATTAACTGTGAAATTGCCCAAAAGAAAAGAAAAGGTGGAGGGGCATAGATGGAAAGAAAGGAGAAATGTTTGAATCCAGAATCTGGAACTTTGGGACCATGATAGTGGGCTTAGTGTTTGCATGGTACCATGTGCCAGACCTCTGTCTAGAAATTCTAGAAATAACCATGCCTCCTCACACAGCCTCCTGTGGCTGGTTCTTCCTTACAGATGAGGAAGCAGTAGCTCAGTGATCAGAATCATAAAGCCAACTGTAGCAGAGCTAACCAGCACCCAGGGCATGTGACCCCACGGTCCTTAACCCCTCCATAGCCATCTTCAGAAAGCTTGTAAACTCATTTAAAAAATAGACCATGAGGCTCTTTCAATCCCAAACATCAACACCAAAAATAGGTGTATATGAAAGAAAGCTCCGAAATCTCTCAGAAACATACCCAATTTGTTTCTCCATGCATCATTTACTTTTCTTTTTAAAAAAGATTTCTTAGTAAGGGGACTGGGGGATATCTCTAACATGGACTGCCTTGCCAGGCCACACACTCAGAAAGGGAGGAGGGGGCTATGGCCAGGATATAAAGTGAGTAATACACTTTTAAAAAATTGACAGAAAAAGAGTTCTTTTAATTTATGTCTATGAGTATTTTGCCTGCATGTATGTTTGTGTATCACATGCCTACCTGGTGCCCACAGAGGTCAAAGGGCATCAGATCCCCTGGAACTAGAGATCCAAGTGGTTATGAATTATGGTGTGGGTACTGGCAACTGAACCTGTGTCCTCTGCAAGAACAACAAGAGCTCTTAACTGTTGAGCCATATCTCCTCTGCTTTCCATCTTATATGCTGCAGAATCACAGCTCTGCACAGTTCCTGAGGTAAAGCTTTAAAGAGATGATATTTTAATACTTGATAGGTAATGGAATTTACCTTGAAACCCAATTTCGGAACCAAGTGATTGCTTCATAACTGTTAACATTCTAAAAACATCTTCTCTAATATACAAATTGCGGAACTCTCTTCTACATTCTGTTTTTATCACTAGTAAAATTTCCACCTACCGTCCTATTTGTATTCATTGCACCTATCACGTAAGGAAACATTGATTCAATCAGAGTTTCATTAAACCCTCATCATGTGGTTAATTCCATATCACTTCTGAAATTCCATCATCTGCTGTCTCATGGTGAGCTGCCTCCAGTAAGCTCTGTGGTGTCCTACATGTCCGTGGCATGCTTTGCGTTTCCATCATGTTAATTAAATTACTAGCTGTAGAAATCTTTGCAGAATGTCCCAGATGATGGAGATCAAGTGCACATCCGGTTGCTCATTAATATTTCCTGTACACTTGCAGGCGGGAGGCAATCGCAGTTCTGCCTCTGATCTGCTCTCAGGACTGGGAGATCCTGGGGCCTCTCTGTGGTCACCTGGGGCCCACTACAGGTTCTCTGACTTCCGTGCTCTGAGTGCTATCAGAGATGTGGGGCTCTTCAAAGATTGGCAAGTGAGTCTAGCCGTATTAATAGGTTCTCTAGAGGTACGGAACTTACAGCACACACACAGACACACACATACACACACACACACACAGAGAGAGAGAGAGACAGACAGACAGACAGACAGACAGACAGACAGACAGACAGAGACAGAGAGAGAAGATTTATTAGAATGGCTTACAGGCTGTGGTACACCTAGTCCAATAATGGCCATCTACCAATAGAAGGTCAAAGAATCCAGTAGCTGTTCATTCCAAGAGGCTAAATGTCTCAGTTGTCTTCAGTATACACCAGAATCCCAAAGAAGTAGGCTCTAATGCCAATGAAGGAATGGTAAAGCTTTCCTCTTCTGTGTCATGACAGATAGATGGTAGATAGATAGATAGATAGATAGATAGATAGATAGATAGATAGATAGATAGATAGATAATAGATATACAAATACAGATAGATGCTGCCACCAGAAGGTGTGGTCCAGGTTAAAGATAGATCTTCTTACCCCAAAAGACCTAGATTTTTATCTTCCCACCTCAAAAGATTTACGTGAGAAAAAAATCTCTCACTGGTGTACCCACCACTCTGGTTTTTGTTAATTACAGATATTGCCAAGTTGACAATCAAGAATAACATCACCCTGGCCTATGGCTTGTGTTGGGAACCTGTTCCTTAGAAGGGAAGAGAACTTAGGAAAAAGCGAGTGAGCTTATTGTTTGCACACTAACTCCAAGACTGTGCAGACTCGGAGGTGTGGCATGAGCCTGCAGCCCCAGTGCTTGGGAGCGGAGGCAAGAGGATCTCAAGTTCAACGTCACCCTCGGCTACACTCGTAGAGCTCGTCTCAAATCAACCCATCAGTCTTGACCTGCCACAACTGGTCTAGCTGTCCGAAGTGAGTTTAGTGTTAGTAATCTTTGCCTTTGGTTTGTGTGAAGCTGCTTTGAGCAATCTTGTGAGCTTATTAAACTGTCTCCATCTTTTCCTCTGGTCTCTGAGATGTCATGAAAGCCAGTAACCCTTCAGAATGAACCTGAGCTTGCCTGAGCTTTTCCTTTAAAGTCTAGTGGTCCAACGGTGACTAAAAGACATGTGTCTTTCTTCTGTATTTCCCCCAACCCATCTTGAGAAAGAACAGGGACCTCAACCTGGGGGAATAGAAGTGTCTACAGGAATACTTCCTGTCACTGAGCAAAAGGAGATTAATCCCTGACTGTAATGGTTAATTTTCACTATCAATCAACTGGACTTGACTTAGAATCCCCAGGAACGCACACCCCTGTGGTTCAGTGAGATTTAATCACAATGAGATTTAAGAAAGGGTTCACCCTGAATGTAGGCTGGGTTTCGGGCATAAATAAACAGAAGAAACCCAGCTAAGTACCAGCATCCATTGCTCTCTGCTTCCTGGTTGTGGATACACTGTGACCAGCTGCCTCTTGCTCTTGCCGCCTTGCCTTCTCTGCCTTGGTAGACTTTATTTTCAGGCTCTGAGCCCAAAGAGACCCTCCCTTCAGTAGGTCTGTCCTGTATTTTGTTATGGTAAGAAAAGTGATTGTTTCTCATCTAACAGGGTATAACTGTCAGCCAATGAAGGAACCTGTTAGGGCCTTCATTGTCTACTCTGCAAAACCAGGGTGCTAGTGTCCCCTAGCTAGGGCCAATGTGGGCATTAAGTAAGTTCGTACGGGGGGAAAAGTCCCCAGCACAGAACTGAACACACAATAAGCGCCAGTCAGCACTAATTGACCTACTAAACTTTTTCAAGTTGCTAAGCAACTCTGTTCAGAATAGAGAAGGCAGAGCTCAAGCCCTGTCCTCACATTCATCCTGCACGGTAGACCATGCTTCTTTTGATTTGCATACTGTGTGGGGTCAGATCACTACATCCTAGTCTGGCTGCCTCTGCCCAATCATCACCACATCCCAGCCTTTACAGATGGGTGCAGCTGGCCATGGTTGAGTCTGAAATTCATGATCAAGTGAGCAGCATAACAGACAATTTGGAGAAATAAATTGATAGTAAGCCTTAGCCTCTAGATTTAGAACAAAGAAGAGTTATAGTTTTTTTTTTAATCTAATTCTTGGATTGAGATATTAGCTATGTTGTTTCTCAAACTATAAGCCACAGAAAACCCATGTCTGCTTTCTCAAATCAACAGGATTTAGTCTGGAAAAGATGGTGAGTTTCTGGCCTTGTCAGCAACTCAAGCATGAGGGTCAAAGTGCTATTCTGTGGGGGTTTGCTTCAGGTTTTTCACCCTAAGGTTGCAGAAAAACTCTAGCTTTCTCCTTGAGGAAGAAAAGGAGAGTGACTGTGTGTGAAAGCATGGGCACCTGGCTCTTTTTTTTTTTTTTTTCCAACCAGAAAATCAAGTGCTTTTCTCAAAGGCTGATTCATTGTCTAGAATACCCACATGCACAAGAGACTTTCAGATGTTTCTGCCCTGAATAAAATCTGGCTCTGGCAGCAAGGAGGAAGTTATTCAGCAGATATCTAAAAGTGACTCCCATTGTAAACCATCCTGTGTATGTTTTACATCTTGTTGTGTCAGATATGAAAATGAAGCCCATTAATGCTCATTAAATATCAGAGGGCAGGCAATGCCAATCACTCTTACTTCTTTCATAAATGGGGCAAAAGGGTACAGACCCTGTAATTTCAGCCCCACTTTCATCCCAACTGCTACAGTCCATCTCTTATGGTAGCTATGAAAACAGACCCAAAAAAAGTGTCTCAGTTCTAGGTGAAAATGTGATTCTTTTTAGAACAACTGGGTTTCCTGAACCATAGATTGGCAAGGCATTTTGTCTAGTACCGATACCAACACAAACTTCCCTCCTGACATCAGCCCAACTATTTGTGAACTTGAGTTTGCATTTCATCTTCTGATTGCCATGTGTGGGCAGAAGTGTGAGGATTAAACACCGAACCAGTGGAGAGCTCATTATAATTAGATGCCAGTGAAGATGTCCTTGAGTGAGCCTCTCTGGTCAGTTACAAATGATGAAGCCTCACTTGGGTCATGGTTGCTATGGAGAAGGGAGGATCAGACGTCTCAGAGGGAGGCAGGAATGCCAACTCCCAGGTGTGGCCCGAGACCTCGAATTCAGGGGAATACCACCTTTTCTTGAGTCTTGTAAATTTTGGAGCAAAGCTCATCTTTCACCTTTATCTCCTTGCTCCTCTGCCACACTCCTTTTCTGGCCATTGTTGCTCCAGACCATCTGCAATGAAATTATGTTATTCAATTAGCTTCCAGTATAGATCTTTCCTTATTTAACTTGCATTTATGTAGCAATGGGGAAAGAAAACCATGATTTGTGGTGCATAAATAGAACCAGGTATGCCTCAAACACTCAGACAATATTTCAGATACTGAGTGATATCAAGTTTAATAAAATGGAATACATCGGGCTGGAGCGATGGCTCAGCGGTTGGGAGCACTGACTGTTCTTCCAGAGGACCCAGGTTCAATTCTCAACACCCACATGGCAGCTCACAATTGTCTATAACTCCAAAATCTGACACCTGTAGACATACAATGCATATAAAATAAAAATAAATAAAATTTAAAAATTGAATACATCATCGAATTAAAATTATATAAATATAATAGAAAACAATCCTGTGAACATAGTGAAAAGGTAGACTATGCTTGTGTTGCATAAATAACAACAAATGGGACTCGGTGAGTAAAAATGCCAGCTGTGCAAACACTCAGATATGAATATGAATCCCCAGTACCCATGTCACACACACACACACACACACACAAACACAAACACACACATACACACCCACAAACACACACAACCAACAAAAAACAAAAGACAAAAACCAGGGCAAAGGCATGCCTGTTATCTCAGTGCTAGAGAGCAGAGACAATGAGATCTGCTAGCTCTCTAACTAGCCAGCCTATCAGAAAGGATCAAATTCAGGCTCATTGGCAGACCCTCTTCCAAGGGAATACGGCAGATAATAATAGAGCAAGACGTCTGACAGGACCCTCTGGGCTCTACAGACTCATTCATACACACACACACACACACACACACACACACACACACACACACTTCATAGTTGCTGTTGGAATGGGTAGTGTGATGGTAAATAGGTTAAAGAGAACCCAGGAGAACAGTGCAGCTCTGGGGACAGCCATGATGTACATCCAGAGGTGAGTAACTAGATCATGAAGCCCGTCAGTCACCGAACTTTACATCTGGTTGTTGTTGTGTACATCTGGTTGCTGTTGTCTTAAACAGTATCATATTTTCCCTTCATCTATTATTTCCTGGAAAATTTCTTGTGTCCCTGTTAGATGGCAAGCAAGCACTGTGTTAGACCCAAAGACGGGCACAAAGCAAAGAAGGGCTTTGTCCTACCTAATACTAGTAGGAGGGAGTATATGGGGGTGGGGGGTGGAGAAGAACCATGCCCAGAAGGTGAGGAGGAGTGGCCTCCAGGGTTTGGGACTCTTTGTTGGCTAATAGATTTGGGTATCACCGAGTGGCAAGAAGAACACTCAAGAATTTCTAGCAGGCCAGCAAAATCCATTTTGTTTTAAATCACTGCATGCAACTCGCAAGATACATTGAGATCGGAGTGGAAATGCTAGCCAATGAGCTGAGTTACTCTAATCCAAGAGAAGGAATAATGACCCTAATTAAGACAGGGGAATGGCAGGTGGGAAAGGGAGGGAAGAGAGAGGAAAGGTCAGGAGGGTGCACCTGGGTAAGAATGGGCTGGAGAGGAAAAACCAAAACCAGCAATGTAAGAAGGGTTTCTTTATATTTTTTAATTTTTTTTTTATTAATTTATTCTTGTTACATCTCAATGGTTATCCCATCCCTTGTATCCTCCCATTCCTCCCCCCCCCCCATTTTCCCATTATTCCCCTCCCCTATGACTGTTCCTGAGGGGGATTACCTCCCCCTATATATTCTCATAGGGTATCAAGTCTCTTCTTGGCTACTTGCTGTCCATCCTCTGAGTGCCACCAGGTCTCCCCCTCCAGGGGACATGGTCAAATGTGAGGCACCAGAGTACGTGAGAAAGTCGTATCACACTCTCCACTCAACTGTGGAGAATATTCTGACCATTGGCTAGATCTGGGAAGGGGTTTAAAGTTTACCTCCTGTATTGTCCTTGGCTGGTGCCTTAGTTTGAGCGGGACCCCTGGGCCCAAATCTGCCTATCATATTGTTCTACTTGTAGATTTCTAGGACCCTCTGGATCCTTTTATTTTGCTGTTCTCCCATGCGTCTCTCATTTAGAGTCCCAATAGGATGCCTTCCCCTCTGTCCCAGTTTCCTGGTAAGTGAAGGCTTTCGTGGGACATGCCCCTTGGGCTAGTATGCAGATATAAGTGAGTATATACCATTTGATTCTTTCTGCTTCTGGGTTAACTCACTCATTATGATCATTTCTAGCTCAATCCATTTATCCACAAATTTCGGGAATTCCTTGTTTTTAATAGCTGAGTAGTATTCCATAGTGTATATGTACCACAGTTTCTTTATCCACTCTTCTACTGAGGGACACTTAGGCTGTTTCCATGTTCTGGCTATTATGAATAAGGCTGCTATGAACATGGTTGAGCAAATTTTCTTGTTGTGTGCTGGAGCATCTTCTGGGTATATTCCAAGGAGTGGAATAGCTGGGTCTTGAGGAAGCCCTATTCCCATTTTTCTGAGATAGCACCAGATAGATTTCCAAAGTGGCTGTACTAGTTTGCATTCCCACCAGCAATGAAGGAGTGTTTCTCTCTCCCCACATCCTCGCCAGCATGTGGTGTCGCTTGAATTTTTGATCTTAGCCATTCTGATGGGTGTAAGATGGAATCTCAGAGTTGTTTTGATTTGATATTTTTTAATTTTTAATTATTCATTTACTTTATACTCTAATTTTAGTGCTTCCCCTCCCTCCTCCCCTCCCAGTCCCTCCCCCTCCCCCTCCTCTCTTTCTTCTCAGAAAAGGGGAGGCTTCTCATGGATATCAACCAGCCTTGGCATGTCAAGTCCCAGTAAGACTAGGCTCATCTTCTCTCCTCAATGAGGCTAGATGTAGCATCCCAGTTAGGGGAAATGGATTCAAAGATAGGAGAGAAAGTAGGGAAGTACCTTGAACTCATTGGCACAGGAGACAACTTCCTGAGCAAAACACCAACAGATCAGGCACTAAGAGCAACAATTAACAAATGGGACCTCATGAAACTGAAAAGCTTCTGCAAGGCAAAGGACACTGTCAACTGAACAGAATGGCAGCCTACACCAACCCCAAAGATCTTCACCAACCCCACATCTAACAGAGGTCTGATATCCAAGATGATAAGCACCAAAGAACCTCCTTATGGAGTTGGCTTTAAGTGTGGCAAACAAGCCACTGGGCAAAATGTTCTCATTTCTGCCACAGACGGCATCCTGCCTAAAAATGGGCACGCTTAAATGCAGGCAGAGTTGACAGCCAAACTCTGCCAAGAGAGGGTAAGCAAGTAAGTCCTCAATAGTTCCTACATCACAAATATGTCTGTCAGATATATTGGGCTAGAAGGCTGAAGATGATGCTCCAATGTTATGGAGAATGGTGGATGACTGTTCAGGCAGTAGACTGTCTCAGTCATTTTTTTCATTTTGGAAACTGCTAACCTGCAATTCCAGTTCACTCAGATATTTACGTTTTACTCCATCTCAAGTCTCTGATGGGGTAGAACACCAAATAGTTTAGTCTTACAATTAAGCTTAGTCGGTTTGGGGTTAAGAGGTTTTTAGATCAAGATAGATGTTTTAAGTTAATAGAGATGAGATATAATAGATATTGATTTTCATTCAGAAATTTAGACCCAACAAGATAGATAAGATGTTTACTTCAAGTTTGCCAAATACAAATAACCAAATCACTATGAATGTAACATTTATATACTTCCTGATTGTCTCGTGGTTCTTCCTGATGATGTAGTTTATTTTATTCATGTATAAAAATATAAATGTATATGTTAAAAAAAAACATAAAAAATTAAAATAAGAAACTATGGTGCTGGGCATGATGGCACATGCCTTTAATTCTAGCACTTGAGAGGCAGAGGCAGATGGATGCTGTGAGTTTGAGGCCAGTTTGGTCTACAAAGTGAGTCCAGGACAGCCAAGGATACACAGAGAAACCCTGTCTCGAAAAACAAAATGAGCGGGGGGGGGGGGGGAGAATTCAAGAAGTGAGGCATCAACAAACTCAATAACCCAACTTAAAAATGGGGAACAGAGATAAACAAAGAATTTTCAACATAGAAATCTTTAATTGTCGAGAAGCACTTAAAGAAATGTTTAACATCCTTAGTCATCAGGGAAATGCAAACTAAAACAACTCTGAGATTCCATCTTATACCTATCAGAATAGCTAGGGTCGATAAATCCCAGGCTTAATTAGAGTCCTGTGTGGCACAGTCTGAAATGCTAGACCAATTGGAAGCTTTCTTTGAAGATGTCCCGGGAGCTGTCTTGTTCTGATGAGGAACAGCAACTGGAGCACTTGGTACTGGAACATTAAGGATACAGGATGTCAGTGTCCATCATGCTGAGAGGAATGAATCCTGTCAGGCCTGATCCAATGTTAATGTCCAGTTCTTTTGTTCTGAAAACATATAATTTCTCACAAGTATTATACAGTCCTAAAATTATAAATGTATAAGGTGTACGTGATACACAGAACAATTAAGGATGGTTCTCTGCTCTTTGTATGGGCAGAAAACAAAGACATCTGTAAATCTTCATCTATCCCATAATAATTCATAGGGATTCTGTAGCCAACAAGAAGCCTTGTCTATGCCTAGACATTGATGTCTCAGCCAGTCTCAGAGCTATTCCATATAGTGGGATTAGCAATATAAGTTACCTACTTGTCTTGCAGTTTAAATTCCTCACATCCTGATTGTATGCCCATCCCTCATGCCCTCCCAATCTCCCCTCCCTCTCTCCCCTAGTCCTCAGAAAGGGGATCTCTCCTCCCCTAACATCTGACCTCAGCCTATCAAGTCTCATCTGTATTAGCTGTAACCTCTTTCTCTGTAGCCTGGCAAGGCTGCCCTGACAGGGGGAAGTGATCAAATTTCGGTGGCCAGAATCCATGTGTGAAGTAGTCCCTATTCTCCACATTGTGGGACCCACAAGGAGACTGTGCTACTACATCTGAGCAGAAGGGTCTAGGTCCACATCATGCATGGCTCTTGGCTGATGTATCAGTCTCTTTATTGTAGTATAGTTGTCCTGTATTATGTGGCTAATATGCACTTATGAATGAGTAGATATCATGTGTGTCTTTCTGGGTCTGGGTTACCTCACTCAGGATGGTCTTTTCCAGTTTCATCCATTTGCCTGCAAATTTCAAGATTTCCTTGTTTTTAATAGCTGAGTAGTATTCCGTTGTATAAATGTGCCACAGTGTTTTTTATCCATTCTTCAGTTGAGGAACATCTAGGTTGTTTCCAGATTCTGGCTATCACAAATAAAGATGCTATGAACATAGATGAGCAAATGGCCTTGTTGTCCGGTGGGACATCTTTTGGGTATATTCCCAGGAGTGGTATGGCTGGGTATTGAGGTAAAATTATTCCCAATTTCCTGAGGAAGCACCAGATGGAATAACAAAGTGGTTGTACAAGTCTGGACTCCCATCAGCAATGGAGTAGTCAGATTTATTGGGCCAGAAGGCTGAAGATGATGCTCCAATGTTATAGACAATTTTGGGTGACTGCTCAAGTAGCAAACTGTCTCTGTCATCTTCTTATTTGGGAAGCTGTTAACCTAAAACCCCTGTATACTCAGGTAATTAATTTTATTCCTTCTCAACCTCTGATGGGGTTGAAGACCAGATCGTTTAGTTTTACAATTAAGCTTAGTTGTTTAGGATGTTTTTAGGTCTAGATAAATGTTTTAAGTTGATAAGACAAGATATGATAGATATTGATTTACATTTGGAATTTTAGATGCACCAAGATAGGAAAGATGTTTTCTTCAAGGTTGCAAAGTACAAAAAGCCAAAACACTAAGAATGTAACATTTATATAAGTCCTGATTGTTTCATGGTTATTCTTTCTGTAGGTAGTTTATTGTATATATGTGTAATAATATAAATGCATATGTAAAAAATAAAAAATACATTTAATAAAAAAAGAGTAGCTAAGGTAAAAAACTCAAGTGGCAGTACATACTGGCAAGGATGTGGAGCAAAGGGAACACATATCCATTCCTGGTAGGAGTGCAAACTTGTACAACCACTTTGGAAATCAATTTGGTGGGTTCTCAGAAAACTAGGAACAGTGCTACCTCAAGACCCAACTAAAGATTTTCAAACGCAGCACTTGCTGGGTTGATCTTGCATTAAAATTAGCAGACACGGCTGAGAAGAAAGAGCATGCCAGCTCTGGATGCAGGGGGTCATTTAACAAGTTACAACACTGTTTTTGTTCTTTTGTTTCAGTTTTTCAAGGTAAAGAAGGGCCTAAGCTTTAGTCTGTTGAAGCACCTGTAGACTTCATTTCATTTTCTTTTCCTCTGAGCAATGGAGGACAAAAGTAAAAGAATAACTTGAATGATTCAGTGTGATGAGTAGGGTGTTCTCGTTAGCTTCTTTGTTGCTCTGATAAGCGCCATGACCTCTTGGTGGGAGAAAGACTGTTTTCTGTTAATGCTGTTGGGATTGCTGGTGTTTCCTTTTGGTATGTAGACAACAGTCAGTCATGAAGGGAGGTCTTGGCAGGAGCTTAAGGCAGGAACCTGGAGACGGAAACTGCAGCAGAGACCATGCATACATATGTACTGTGTGCTGGCTTGTCTCCATGCTTTTTCTACTACCTTTCTTACACATCCCAGACCCACTTACTAAGGAATGGCACTGCCCACCATGGGCTGGAACCCTCCTACGTCAATTAGCTATCAAAAAATGTCCCACACTTCTGAATGTCTCACAATCTGAAGGAGGCCATTCCTCAACTGGGTAAGACTATCTCTTACCTATATATTTGTGTTGGATTGAGAAACACTATTCATAGTTGAGGCAAGGTTAGAGGACAGCCAGCAGCCAGGACTGTGCTAAAAGTACCAATCTGTACCTCTTAGCAGAAGAGGACAGAATTGGTTCTTGCTGCTTTCTCTTTAGCCTTAGGAAAAAATTTTTGAGATAGAGTCTCACTGTGTAGCTCTGGCTGTTCCAGAACTCACTATGTAGACTAGGCTGGCCTCGAACTCTCAGAGGTCTTCCAGCATCTGCCTTCCTAATGCAGGGATTAAAGACCTGGGCCACCGTGCCCCACCTAATAATGCTATTTTCTTAAACCTTAGTTTTCTTATGAGGCTAATTCTTTCTGAAACATTCATTAAGCTAATACACAAATGAAAGGCATGGTGGCGCATGCCTCTAATCCCAGCACTCAGGAGGCAGAGGCAGGCGGATCACTGTGAGTTCAAGGCCAGCCTGGTCTACAAAGTGAGTACAGAACAGCCAAGACTACACAGAGAGACCCTGTCTCAAAAACAAAAAACCAAGCAAATGAAAAAGATAACACACACACACACACACACACACCCCAAAACAAAAAAAAAAAAACCCTCCTCTTTCTCCCTTAACAAAGCATGACTTATGTCAGTCAAGAACTACATAAGCTGTATCAATCAAAAGGTATTGAGTACAGGAAACTCTGGGGCCATGACATAATCATAAAGACTAGAGGAATGAAGTCAGAGCCACAAGACTTTCAGGCACAACCCTGCAACTGTAATTTGGAGACTATGAAGCCAACATTGCTGCTTTCCAGACGTCAGGAAAATGTTGCCAACACCATAGGTACCCAGCAGCCCCCACACTGGTGCGTGGCACTGACATGTGAAGCACATTCAGTGAGGAACTAACACCTGCCTAGGACATGAATTAACCACCACTGCTGCTCAGGGGCACAAGCTCCTCCCTCCTTGAAAAGCCAGTGCGTCTGTCCTACAGACCGTAAGCTGCACCCAGGACTCTACATCCCTTTCCCAAGTCCCTGACTGCTGCAGTTTAGGACAAAGCATAAGAAAGTTTAGAAGTGAGTAATTGCCAAAATAACATGCAGCTCAGTCCTAAATCTAAATGTGACTATGGACACAGAACTCTTCTCAAAGTAGGTTTAAGATAAATCACTTTAAAAAAAAAAAAAAAAAAAGATAAATCACTTTTGAGGGGTGAGAGCCTAAACTGGAAATGTTCCATTCTACAGTGGCCTCCAAGAGAAGTGTTTCTCCATGGGTCAGCCTCAAAGGCACAGAGAAGACACTTTAACTGTAGTCCAAGCAGACCAGACAACATCTCACGCTTGCATCAGAACTCAGTAGTATTGTTTGCATGGTACTTGTTTTGTAGCCATGAAAAAACTCAAGAGTGAGAGAGTTTTAGAGGCTTGCATCCAGGCTCCAGAAAACCACTAAGCCCTGACAGTGTACAGCAAGGTTGCATTCTCTGCAAGCAGGCACTGAAGGCCATTGCACAAAGCTGGGAAAATGTGGCCTAAGATACAAGAGACTCCAGGCTGTTAGAGATTCCAGGACCACAGGAAATTCACCTAGGAAAGTTAGGAGAGTGGAGTTGGAGCCCAGCCCAAGAGAAAGGCCACGTGTCTCCAGGCAGTAGGGCTGAATGGAGAAAAGACGCTCAAGGCTGTTGGAAGCTGGGTGGTACCACCACAAGCCCCTGATGCAAGCATAGAGCTGCAGAATCTAGTCCTTGCCTTGTGTTCTTCCAGTTCTTGTCCTGCTGTTTCTTTGCTGGTCCTGCATCCCTCCCTCTGAGCATGGGCATTCTAACTCCTGCCAGTGTGTGCTCCCAGGACATAAATCATCTTTACAGGGACTCACAGTTAAAAGATTGCCTGAGCCTCAGGAGGAACTGCACTTTCTCTTTCGAACAGTTTTGAAACTGTTAAAGCTCTCAGGACTTCTAGAGAATGAGCCAATTTTGTGTTGAGATGAATAGTAGATTTTGGAGGATCAGAAATGGATAAGGTAGGGTTTGAAAGTTATTTGTTTGAATGTCAAGTTTCATGTGAGGGGAACTTGTGAGTCAAATCTTGGTCAGCTACTTGACGGGATTTGGGGTTACCTGGGATACAAACCTCTAAGCATATCTGTGAAGGTGTTTCCACAGAGGTTTAACAGAAAAGGGAGGTCTATCCTGAATGTGGGCAGCACCATTCCATGGACTAGGTAGGGTATCACATCAATCTAGGTATTTTTCCCGTTGCTATGATAAACAGCACAAATAAAGCAACTTAGAGATAAAGAGGCTCATTAGGCTTAAGGGTAACATTACATCACTGAAGGAAGCCATGCAGGGACTCAGGCAGGAAAGAACCAGGAAGCAGATACCATGGAGGGATGCTGCTTACTGTCTTACTCGTTACTGTTTGTGCAGCTGCTTTCTTATACCCAGGACCACCTACCCAGGGGCAGCACCACCCACAGTGGGCAGGCCCTCCTACAACAATGAAGAAAATGTCCCCCATAGACTTGCTCATGGGCTAATCTGGTGGTGAATATTCCTCAACTGGCATTGTTTCTCTTACTAGATGACTCTAGTTTGTGAAAGGTTGACAAAAAGAAAGACAAATAGAATAGACACCAGAAGCAGTTGAAGAGAAGGAACCGGATGGGAGCCTATCAGAGAGGTCCTCTGAAAGACTCTACCCAGTAGGGGATCCAAGCAGATGCTGAGACTCACAGCCAAACTTCAGGGTGGAGCACAAGCAGTCTTATGGAAGAGTTGGGGTATAGAGGGACTTGGAAGGGACAGGAGCTCCACAAGGAGACCAACGGAGCCAACAAATCCAAGCACAAGAGGTGGGTGCTGCAGAGACTGATGCACCAACCAAGTACCATGCATGGTGAGGACACAGACCCTCTGCTCAGATGCAGTAGATAGGCAGCACAGTCTCCTTGTAGGTCCCATAATATGAGGAGTAGGGACTACTTCTGACCTGGGCTCTGGCCCCCACACGTTGATCAATTACCCCTGGCAGGGCAGCCTACTGGACCACAAAGGAAGAAGATACAGACAGTCCAGATCAGACTTGGTAGGCTGAAGTCAGATGTTAGGGGGTGAGGACTCCCCCTTTCTGAGGACTAAGGGAGGGAGGGAGGGAGAGGGCATGAAGAAGAGAGGGTGGGGCCGGGAGGTAAGGAAGGAGGGGCCTACAATCGGGATGTAAAGTGAACAAATTAAAACAAAACAGGAAAGACTACAGAATGCAAGCTTTCTTCTCTGTCTGCTTCCGGACTGCATATGCAGTGTGCCCA
The DNA here is from genome assembly GCF_903995435.1 of Acomys russatus. Classification (NCBI taxonomy): domain Eukaryota; kingdom Metazoa; phylum Chordata; class Mammalia; order Rodentia; family Muridae; genus Acomys; species Acomys russatus. Next base: position 31,958,804 of record NC_067151.1, on the reverse strand, counting down.
GCTACCTGCCATGATGGGCTGCACTTGCACAGGATAAATTCCTCTTTCTTTACCTTGGTTTCTTCATATATTATATCACAGCAACATGGAAACTAATACAGAGCTTTATCCCACTATATTAAAATATACATCATTAAGGAGCAAATGTAGAAGATCTTATGATCAGATCATAACAAAATCAAATTAGTGAATATTTATAATGCTCTTCTGCTGTATATGAGTAAATTAACAGGCTGAATGTTTGGTTCAAAGACATGTGTTAAAATGTATTAATGCTATGCTAGTGATAAAGGATACACCAAAAACCACTTCCATCACTCTAGTGTTGGGTTAGTTCACTTTGTGGAAACATTTAATCTAATATTTGTGGTATTTATACAAAAATAAGGTTTGTTCCACAAACTTTATGGAGCCCATTTTATCACCTTTGTATCTGGATTTGTGTATTTTGTAATTTATGGAAGTAACAGTACCAGAATAGAGGATTTTTCTAAAAAACCTGGGAAGGTTATGGAATGAAATTCTTCCATGATTCTTAAGGGTCTTTAGCATTGTCTTAACTAAAATTATTTTTAATCTTAGGCTTCAGAGATTTAACATTCAGTAAGAAACAGACTGATGAGTATTTGCCCTCATTAGCATAAAAATCTGTTAACACAGTCAGTATGACACCGGGGATAATGAATTACATCATATACATAAACCTTATGAAAATATTTCCTTCCAAATAGCCTATGGAGGCAGAGCTCTTTTTTAAATAATTTGTGATCAGAGAATTAAGGTTGCAAAATCTGTAGTATCTCCTTTTCATGACTATAATGTCCTTCCAGAGAAGATGACCTTTGTGGCCTCTGAGACATACCATACCTAGCAATGCTTAAATATAATTTTACATTATATTAAATATAACTTTAGAGGTTTTATAATGTCATTTAAAATATGACATAGTTTCATGAGAAGAAAGAATCAAAGTGTCTTTAGCACTTTAGCAAACCTCAGTCACAATTCAGGGTCATTTGAAAATAGCCAAGCATTTTTCTCCGACAAGGTTTGAGAGGTAGTCTTGTCTGGAACCCAGAGTTCTCCCAAGGTCAAGATGTGTCTGCTGTGAAGATAATGACACACTCTTTGCCAGACTGTAGCATCCAGGAAACTCAGCCATATTCCTTCGGGGGCATTTCTCTGTAGCCATTTCTAAGTCAATTGCCTGAAGAAGTTCTGAACTGGCCAACCTGACATAATTTGTAAAGGTGAATTCATTCATTTTAAGTAAGATTATTGTAATGTTCTATTTGTCTTTAAAGAAACCTGAAATTGTGTAAGTTTCAACCTCAGGTCTCCCTCAGAAAAATTTCTTTGCAAAGCAACCTTGTGTTACAAATGAAATTTTCCAACTGAGTTCCATGAGCTTTAGCAAAGCCCCTCACTATGGTTTGTATGGACAAATGGTTTTTCAAAGTGATCATTGAGAGACTGAGCTAACGAAGTGAACACTAAGCCTTGGAGGCAAATGGGATCTCTAATTTAGATAGACCCCTGCAAACCCTCATAGCAACAAGTGCATTGTTGCACTAAGAATGACCAAGCAAGTGTGAATTCCAGCCTCGTTGCCAAGGAGACTCCCTCAAGGTCTGCATGATCTGCCCCCATGTCTCCCACTGAAATCCACACTCAACATCCCTGAGAAAATTCAGCATCCACCTACACCATGATGACTAGCAAGCAAGTACATTAAAGGCTTGGATCCTCTGAACACCCTATCTCTGTGTCTCCTATAGGCACCACTTGCTGAGACACAGCAGATCAAACTTAGCCAAAGACCCAGAGCTGATCCACTGATGGTTCTCAAGCATCCTGAAAGAAATGGGCTGAGAACTCATAAATGTTTCATGCAATTAGAAAAACACTGATTTCACTTTTAGTCTCTGAACTCACTAGCTGACTGGAACAAAACTTTAATGAAAATGGTAAGGCAGACCTCCAATTAATTAAGACGAAGTAGAATTTTTTTTCTAATTGTGCGTGTTAGGGGCTGAAGAGGATGGCTTGGCAACTAAGAGCATGTCCTATTCTTATAGAAGACTCAAGTTTTGCCCCACCCCCGTGGCAGCTCACAGTTATCTGTAGCTCTAGTTCCAGGTGATCTTACGCCCTCTTCTGGTCTTCACAGGCACCTGCACATATGTGGTGCACATACTTGCATATGAGTCTTTTTAAAATTATGTATATTAAAAATAACTTCCATCACTTACATGAAATATACTTTTGTTATTTGAAATTAATATATAAAAGACTCTCCACAGAACGTACTAGGTCAGAAGGCAATCTCTCCTTTAAAAGAATGAAAATCCTTTTATCTTTAATGACATGCATGAACCTAGAGGACACCATGTTAAGTTAAAATAGCCAATCACAGAAGAAAATAAGCCACTTTAAGGAGGCATCTAGTCAACTCATAAAAACAAAGAATAAAATAGATTGAAAGTAGTTACTGGGAGGTGATGGGAGAGGATGGAAGAGTTGCCAATCATGAGAATAAAATCTCAGTAGTAAAAGGTGATTCACCTCTGTAGATTCTGTGCACATTATTGTGTGGATAGGTAACAGTGCTATATTCCATACTTTAAAGTGTTAAGATGGGAGATGGCATCCTATGTTAGCATGATTAAAAAAATAAAATGAAGAAAGAAAAGGAGAGGGAGAGAGAAGAGGCAGAGAAAGTGGGAGGAGGAGGAGAGAGAAGATGTGGAAAGGGGGAAGAGAAAGTGGGAAAAGAGGAGGAGGGAGGATCACAGTAAAAAGATTTTCCTAAGAAAATAAATTCCTCAGCCTGCAGATGATGGCACTGATGGTGAGGAGTAGAGGTGAGGGTTGAGCGGTAAAGAGAATAAATAGATATCAGGATTTAGTTTTTAGGACACTGGCTCGCTTTCTTGGGAGAATCTTTAATACAGAAGTGAGAGCCATGGGTGTGAGAGGCCCTCTTAGAATATTCTAAGGCTCAAAACTTTTGCTTTGATGTTGTTTGCTCTTTTTGTGGTGTCGGCATTTGCGTTGGTGACAGATAAAGCTGCTGAAGACAAAGGGAACATCAGGGTAGTGGCCATCAAGGACTAGTGGTTTACTGTCCTGGCACAGTGTCCATTGTTACTGGGCTGTCCTCACTGGTGGAGGTGAGGAAAGGACAGATGTTCATTTTAAAATGCCCTTGATTAAGTAATGCAAATATTAATTTTATTAAGCAAATATCAGTCCGTGAGCAGACTTTTTAAATATTCTGCTTGATAAATTGGAACATGCAAAAAAATCACTCCTAGTGCTTGCCAAGGTGTGATGGTTTTCCTGAAGGAAAAGCCATCCTAAGATTGAGGTAGGATCTGAACCAGTCACTTTTTTTTTTTAACCAAGAACAGAACCTATATCCAAACCAGCAAAGATCCCTGTTCACTTAGATGTGTTAGTTGGCAGACACTTTCTGAACAAAGAACCAAGTGAGACATTACTTTATGGAAGAGACCAATAGCATTTACTGCCAATGCTAACACTCAAGCTTGCCACAGGACTGAGGGTGTCGACAGGCACATCTGTCACCATATGGTTCTTAAAGCCCAACGGCTCTTCTGATAAAGTTAGCAGAAATCATAACAAATATTACAGCTTATTGCATAACAAAATATACCAATACATTGAAGATCTACACAATGCAGTGAGATGACACTCATAGTTAAGACATCCATTCACAACAGAAGACAGGTCAGGAAATTCCAACATGACAGAATTCTGAAGAGTTCATTGATACAGTTTCAGATTCCAAATTGCATCTTACCTTCTAGAAAACACCTTTTTTTTTCTTATCTAATACTACAATTTGAAACGCTTCTCTAAAAATACGCACAATTTTCTGAAAAAAGCTATTAAACTTTTTCTAACAACTTACCTGTAGGAAGTTGGCATTTCCTAATACTTGTCAATCAAAACAACATTTTGGTGGTGGGGTGGTGAGATGGCTCACTCAGTAAAGCACTTGCCAGGCAAACCCAATGACCTGAGTTCAAATTCCTGAACCCACAGAAAAGTGTGAGGAGGGAAGAGACTCCACAAAATTGTTCTTTGACCTCTACATGCACATAATCATCATCATTATTGTAAATAAAATGTAAAACAAAAACTTTTCATTGTAGATTGATATGTCTTTCAAAATACATCAATGACTACTTGACAATGAGTTAGTGGAATCCTATCCCCTAACTTTTGTGTGCAATCCACATGACAATAATCTTGAATTGTAAACCAGCTAAGCAGGTAATGTTTATGTTGTATAATTCTACTTTTGTCATTGATTCTCACTTCTAGTGAATAATGATCAATTAGAGGTGAGTGCATGACGTGCAATACTTTATAAGAGACACTACATCTGTGTGTGTGTGTGGGTGTGTGTGTGTGGGTGTTGCTTTACACCAGCATGGAGTCACGATAGGCTAGTAGACAACTGAATTTAGCTAGAAATGAGTTGAAGAGTTGGTTGCCCCTGAAGCTTCCAATAACAGAAACAAGAACAAAGAAATGAAAAGTATTTGGGGAAAAAAGCAGTACCCATATTGGATGCTCTTCAGTTCCTGCTTGCACAGCCCCTAAAAACAGTTTCAGAAAACATGTACCTCCCACACATGTTTACTGTAATACATAAATGCTTTGTTGTAAATTTAAATGTGGTAGACTTTTTGATATATAATGTACTTTCATCCATCACTTTTTAAAATTAACCCATAGATTTAAATACCATATAATTTTGGTACCCATCATCATCTGTTTAAAAATCATGGAAAAGAGCTTCTTAAATTGAATTTTTTCATCTTCTTTCTATCTGAGCTTGTACTTTCAGTCCACTCCCTTCACACCTACCTCCTTAACTGAATTTTATAATGTATTTCTGTACTCATAGAATTTTTATTTATCATCCTCACACATTTCTCTGTAACAAATATATATCCAAACTAAAGTTTAATGTTTTTTTTCTATTTTTATGAGCATTGAGTTCTAGATGGCAAAAAATTCTTTCAGGCTGAGATGTCAGTGCAACTATTATAAAGTACCTATAATGCTTATATATGCAAACATGTTGACAAAACAAAATGCTAATTTTTTAACAAGCTATTAAATATAAAAGCTAACACTGTTGGAAGCACTCTTACAAGGATGAGGACAGTTAAAGCCAGTGTCTTAATTACTTTTCTGTTGCTGTGGTAAGACACCATGACCAATGAAACTTAGAGAAGAGAGAGTTCATGTCCATGGTGGTGGAGTGGAGGCATGGTGAGAAGGGTAGGGATAATGACAAAGTGACAAAGTTAGGTAGGGGCCTCAGCAGAGATGGCAAGGTAGAAATGGCAGAGGCTTTTTAATCTCAAAGTCCACTCTTGGCAACATATTTCCTTCAATAGGGCAGCACCAACTAAGCCTCTGGAAACAGTACCACCAATGGGAAACAAGTTGTTCCAATGTGGAGACTGGGGGCAACATGTTAGTCAACCACAACAGTAAGTGAGGAAACATTTTTATCATTATTTCACCAGTGATTAAATGTTACTTATTTCTGGGTTGTTACAAAAGATAAGACCTTATTAATATCCATATTTTACTTATATGTGTATGTTCAGAAGTTTTATGATACTCATATACTAAAAATTGTATAACAATGACACTTGTTCTAACTTCATTTCTGTGCTGTGGCAAACACCCTGATGAAAAGCAATTTATGGAGGAGAGTCTATATGCCTTACAGTTTCAAGTCGCAATCCATAATTTTGGAGAATTCAAGTCAGGGAGTCATGTGACCTCCTCAGTTAAGAGCCAAAAGGAAGAGGTAAATCCTTGCTTGCTGTCAGCCAGCTCTCTCCTCTCTTACATCATTAAGAACCCGCGGCCTAGGGGATGCTGCTGCCCACAATGTGCTGGGTCTTACGCCAATTAACAGTTAGACAACCTCTCCGCAGACATGCCTTCAGACCAACCTGATCTAAATGATTCTCCATTAAGACTCTCTACCCAGGTGATTCTAGGGTGTGTTGAGTTGAAAGTTAAAACTAAATAGCACAACAGTCAACTTTTTAAAATTCCTGCTGAATTAAAAGTCAAAATAAGTTGTATAAGAAGCTATTATCAAGGGTATCAGATATCAGCTGACAATTTATTAACAGTAAAGAGTCTTCTAATTTGTAAAAGTATTGGTTGTTCAGCTATTAGAACCATTGATTTCCCGATGTCCTGGACATATGTCAAAAAAGCTTTCTAAGATTTGTCTGAACATAAATTATACTTGTTCTTTCCTTTAGAGGCACTTTGCTTAATCTATATTTTCGTAACAAAAGATGGAAAATGGAAAGCAGAAGTGTCGATTTCATTAGACTTTTCTCTCTGGGTATGGTAGTTCCTACCCATAGTCCTATCCTGGGAAGGCAGAGGCAAAAGGATTGCCACAAGTTCAAGGCCAGCATGGTCTACATAGTAAGTTTCAGGCAGGGCTACAAAGAAAAGACCCCAACATCACAACATCTTTCTCAAAACAGTATTTTCATGAAACTGTTTTTAGTGCATCACATTTTAAAATTAAAATGATTATTTTAAAGCAAATGTTGATTCATAAGTGGTTGTAATAAGCAATGCAGAAAGACTCATATGTCCCTCATCAGGAGTCTCCTGGTCATGTGAATCTTATACATTTCAACAGACCTTTAAATGGATTACTCAATATTTGGAGAAACTTTCCATGCAATCCAACCAACAAAATGAATATCTAGCAAGTCAAGCAGTGGGATAATACTTCAATGTCTTTAAAAGAGGCTGACATCATTTTAAAATTGTCCTTTATGCAAGTTAATAATATTACTAAAATAATGAGGAATCACTGAAATGTTTTGTGAGACTATTCATTTCTGAAGTCAGTATATACATTCAATATAATGTCTTCTAGTTGGTTGTAATGAAAACAAGACAGTAATATCTTGTTTCCATGGAGATTTTTTCAAACTATGCAATGGTCAATTACAATGACAACTCTTTATAAAAGAAAAAAATAATGAGATGTGCATGGCTTCCTCTGTGTCTTCTGTATATGCTCCAAGCTTGTTTCCCCTGTTTTTAGAAATAAGGTTTCAAGAGTTAACATAAAATAAGAGCTCTGAGCCATTGCTGACAGCTTGTGTCCTGTGATCTGAGTGTCTGGGAACCCTCCTGGCCAGGATGGCCATGAAATAAAGATCTACTTAAGGAGACCCTCACCCTAAAAACCTCAAATTAATAAAAATTGTAATTTTCCATTAATTTGTTGTCTATAGAGGTTTTAATAATATGTTCTGATAATAGTAAGTTCTAATAAAAAGTTCTACTGATCTTATAAAAGCTGAAAAACAACAACCTTTAGTGTTGGAAATTTACCAGCTAGCAAGCAACTACAGTAGTATTTCTTGTTACTAAGACAAAAAATTAAATATTTTGTAACATAAGATTAATAACAAAATTGGAATATATAGGGGAATTTGTGTTCTTAAACATTCTTATGAATTCACAGCACATAAACATTTTAGCTTGTAATTTCTGAGTTGGGCAAAGTTGCTGCTGATAAATGCAGGCTATGTGATAACAGTGGCTCTTTAGCCCTGGGGTCTGTCTCCCCAAATCTATAGCCCATTAAATCATCAGAAAAACTGCAGACAAATGCCAACAAAAGAACACTTGGTAAAAGGCCTCATCAGTACTGCTCTAGTTTGGGAAGGTCATAAAACAAAAGAATTTTAAGGAAACATCACAGCCAAAAATAGACGAAGGGAATAGGATGGCAAATGTAATGTGGCATTCTGGATGCTGTCCAGACAGATACCTATTAAAAGCTGAGAAAATCTGAATAAAACATGACCCATGACTAAGATGGGAACATGAATTGTTTGGTTAATTGCGATGAAGATGCCATCACAATATAAGATGGCACTAGCAGAGCTTCTAAAGTGGGGGCGGGCATGAGAGAAATGGGAGCCCTCTGCCAATGTCTACTTTTTCCATAATTGTAATTGTTCAAAAAGCTTGAATTATATTTGTTAAACATCTCAAAGTGAAGTGTCTTGGATGGAGAAGGCAAACATTTCAAGTATATAAGAATGTGGCTCTGATTTTTTGGGGGGAGCATTTCTTGAAATCCTCTTTATTTAGCTTTCAGATCTAAACTTTTATTGAAGATTGGATGGAGCTAAAAGAGCCAAAGTCATTAAACAAAACTATTGTTTTTCCTTCTACAGTATTCTATTCAATGTCTGAATTTAGAACACCACATATGACAAAAATAGACTATTTCTCCTTGTGCCAAATCTATAGGAAACAAGAAAACAAGTGAAGCCTCAAAACTTTAAGTTAGTTAGTTTTTAGAAAACTCTCTTCTAACTAATATGGTGATATAATTTTTTGTGGCATGCTAAGGGTTTTACACCACAGTTGTAGGACTAAAATAGTAGGACTTGGAGTGAGGGATGTCTGCATCTTCCTCAGATGAAGTTTCGGAAGGGTAATATAAATGCCCCTGAGTTCTCAGATACATCAACCCAAAAATAGTTGACACAAAGCTGGAGAGCTTCCTTAGAAGCGTCTTTGCAATGCCCTCAGCTTTCAGGTCACCCTGTGCTGATGGGTACCCAGCTGGAAGGCTACTGGGATGACAGGCACTGGAGCCCAAGCTGAGGATGGAGGGAACTGGGGGCCCAGGGGTGATCGGGCAAGCAAAGCATCAGGACTGCTCACTAGATGCATTTGATGGTGTTGAAGGACCTGGAGAGAGAGGAAAGGGGGAGAGAGAGAGAGAAAGAGAGAGAGAGAAAGAGAGAGAGAGAGAGAGAGAGAGAGAGAGAGAGAGAGAGAGAGAGAGAGAGAAATGAAAGAGATGAAGTGAAATGGGGGAGAATGTAGTAAGGAGAAGGAAAATGTTGAGGTGTGTGCTTGATTGGTTTTTTAAGAAGAAGAGGAAAGGTGAAGCCAACAACAGGAGGCCCTGCATCCCAGTGAGAAGTGGAAAAATAGCACGCTGAGCGGCATCCTCAGGCAGATTTGAAGTGTTTGCGCTGACCATAGCCACTCTGGTATCTTCTTGTCATGTTCATTGTGTCTTCTCCTAAATGGTTCCTGGTGCATGGGAGGTCTTAATAAGACCCGTTGAGTAAATAAATGCATGTCTGAAATTTTGATTGCAAAGCACTTTCAATGAGCTGCAGGTCAGTGTAAGAGAGAAGACAGTAATATGACTGGCCATTCTTTCTGTTTGTTTTGTTGTTGTTGCTGTTTTTTTTTTTTTTTTTTTTAAGATAGGGTCTCTCTATACAGCTCTGGCTGCCTTGGAGCTCACCATCTGTCCTGGAATTCACAGAGATCTGCCTGCTTCAGGGATGGGATTAAAGGTGGGCACCACCACACCTGGCTGGCTGGCTGTTCTTAATTGCATCAATTCCACAAACATTTAATCACATGTAGTTTGCATAGCAATATTTCCTTGAACTCTTTTGAAGAAGAACATGTTTAAAACATGGATAGTACAGCTGTGAAACCCTTGTGTGCTCACATAATACTCCACTAATACTGCCTCTTGTGAGAAAATCAGGGTCCCAGCATTTTCTCCTTCTCCTGACCCTAGAGCAGCTCTGTTGAGCTGTGTATATTCCCAGAATTGTGTGTGTCCAAAGCTATTGGCCCAGCAGGCTCTGAGGGATAGTCAAGGCCACAGTCCTAACAAGGACCCCTTTGTGGAAAGCTGGGAAGCAAGGCCAAGTGTGCAGCAACTGTGCCTGGCCTGGAACCTTCTCCCTTCTCCCCTGTAGATGATTGACTCTTGTATAATTATAACTTTTATACTCATTTTTAAAAGTATTATGTCATGCTGACATCTCTCTTAATAGATTTTCCCCAGGAGGGTGTGAGGAATTAGCTTGGATGGATAACAAAGTTATCGGCAGACAATGGAAACCTTCAAAGTCAACAGTTTTGGAAAGATTTCAACTTCAATCTCTCAAGCCCTTCTACTTTCTGTCCCACTGCACCCCAAAATTTCTTGCTAATGCTTTCAAAGTTTTTCCCATCCCAATGCCCTTTCAGTATGAGGAAAAGGGCAAAACTACATCTAGGAACACTTGTCTTGGAGAAGCACCCAAAAGCATATTATGGACGGTGATGCTTTCACAGGGCTATTTAAAATGATGACTATCCACCTGAAGCACCGGTTCCAAGGTTGCACATGGATTCAGTTCAGCCAGTCACAACAGATAGGTGCGAAGGCTGCATGAGGTCCCCATTGGTGCTTAGTGTTGCTCATGTTTGATTTATAACCCACAGCACAGTGTCCTGCCAAACAAGTATCACAAAGACGATTCCTTTATGAGATGCATCCACACTGAAGTGTCAGTGTTTCTGTCATCTGTACCCTAATGTGACTCAGTGCTGTTCCAAGAACAGTTCTGCCCACTATTACCAGGAGAGGTGGGGAAACTAGAAAAGAATCTAAAAATCTCTAATCCCGTTTATTCTTTTGAAAAAAAAACAAACAGAGCTCCTTGGGGGATAATTTTGCTCCTTTCAATAAGGATGTTTCAATGTACCTCCCCTACTGTCAAACAGTAGATACTTCATTAATAAATTCACTTCTCCCTGCCCCCTGAACTGTATGTCTACAGTCCATTGACTGGTTGGGATATGTAGATGCTTTGTTTTTCATAAGCCAGGAGAGGACGCTGTTATGGGAGATAAAGACAAAGGTCACACATTCCTGTGAGTAACCCCAAACTACAGCTACTGCTGGAGTAACACAGCCAAGTTCACAGATGGCACTTGCTGGCCTCTGCCCACTGTAGCCCAGCTCAACCTTCCGCGGGAGCTGGAACACAAAGGAAACAGTACAAGCCCAGGCAAACCAGCTGAGGGTGAGGGTGTTTGGCATTGGTGCTTTGACTTGTTCTGACCTGCCACGGCCCGAGCCCCCTGGCACATCTCATATTGGGCTTCCAACTTGGGGACTCTATCCACAGGTCATCTTAGTAGATTGCCCTCAAAAACTTGGTGTTTTTGGTTGGTTGGTTGGTTGGTTGGTTTTTTTTTTGAGACAGGGTTTCTCTGTGTAGCCCTGGCTGTCATGGACTCACTTTGTAGACCAGACAGACCTTAAACTCACAGAAATCCACCTGCCACTGCTTCACTGAGTGCTGGGGTTACAGAGGTGCACCACCATGCCTGGCTTTGCTGTCATTTTTTTTTTAACTACCATCTATTGTGAATATTTCCCTACTCTTTGCCCCACTCCCCTGGCCCTTTACCCAACTCATCCACCAAAGATCACCCATGAGAGGGTTCACACGTAAGCACCAGCTCCTCAGATCTCTATTGCTAATGGCCAGTGCTGAGACACAACACCACGGCTCTTCTTTCCCTTCGTGGATTAACATGCCATTTAGGAGGGGCCTCCTGTAAAACACAAACTGTTCATCTCAGGGGCAAGCTGTGCTGCTGGGAGTTTCCAGACAAATAATAACCTGGGAGGCTCATCAGTGGCTGCAGATGGTAGCTACCTGCGGAGTCTTAGTCACATCACTGTAGCTTTTGGGAATGGTTCATACAGGACAGAACATTACCCAACTGCCTCAAGTAACTGTGGAGTTATAGAAGACATGTGCCTAAATAAAGGCAAATGAAAACTCACTAATAGCCAGAGTTGTTTGTCTTCCTAGAAATGCAAGTGTAGTTCACAAACAGAAAAATAGTTCAGGCTTCCAGGAAGATCAAGTGAGCTTTAGCTTGGAGGCCTGAAGAGGGTGACACATTCACAACCTTACCCTCGCTGTGCTCTGCTTTCTGTGCCTGCTGCTATCTGGTGACCACTGTTTTCTACTTTGCTCTTTGTCCATAGATTTTGATCTTTTCTGACTCACAACTTGTCTTTTCTTTTTAAGCTAGGGTCTCATTCTTCAATCTTGGCTGCCCCAAAATAGAACAAACTGGCTTCAAACTCACTGAGAGCCTCCTGCCTCTGCCTCTGGAATTAAAGGCATGCACCACAGCGCCCAGCAGTTTTTCTCATTTGTAATTTCTGCTTACTCAGAATTCCAGCCTACACAGAGCCTGTGCTGTTCCAAAGTGTGAGCTCTCAGCATCTGTTCTAGATGCGCATGAACGCACCCTAATATATCTAACGCAAATGCCCTAAGAAGAAAAATTACCTGAATCAATTAATTGTCTTTCTTGTTGAAGTATAGCCCTTTCCAGGTTTTAGCCAAAAATAGTGTCAGTTTTGGCAATATAAATAAATTTTCCTGTGTTATTTTAATGATCAGAGATGTAGATAAGTGAATAGAAACACAGAGAAACCACCGAAATCACACCTGGGAATTAGCAGAGAGGGGAGTCTCCTGCCATCACAACAGTAGGAGCTGTGACTTGAAATGGATCCCTGGACACTATGGGTTGGCTTAGGAGGGCAAAGCTGCAATGAAATAAAATAAAAATTGCAGATGTCAACTACAGTAACTCGGAGATAGCTGTCCTTCTGTTATAAGTCCATTCTGAGCCAGCTGACCTGCTCAGAAACAGTGTGGCTGCTCACTTAGAGGGGACCGTGGGTAGGGAGGACATCTTGGATGGCCAAAACAAGGCAGTGTCAAAACCAAAATTTCACAGGGATTTTTTTTCACATGTACCATGAAACGCACATAAAACATGGTATTCAAAGCATGTCTGTATGGCATGTCTGGCTTCCTGGTTGAAGTATAAGCATTTTAGGGCACTGCTTCATTTCCTTGGTTCTTATATCCTTAATTCCTAGAACACAGCAGATGCTCCCAAAACCTGTGCACAGACTAGTAATTCTCTGTAACATCAGATGTCATAAATTTCTCCATACTTTGGAGAACATCATGACTTTAGCAACAACAACAAAAAAGCATATTGAGACATCATAAAAGATTGCTAAGATCTTTTGTTAAAAGATTTGTTAAGATTGTTAAGATACTTTTCTTAGAGTTATTTCCTCAACACTCTTTCAGAGAGCACTGATTTATGAAATTGTGGCAGGTGGAATGAGAAAATTTCTTGAAGACTGAAAGGTGGAAGCAGGAAAGATAAAGTAGAGATAGGGAGGTACAAAAAAAAAAAAGACAGAGTTGGAAAGCAACAGGGCTTATAAAATACTCACAGCCTGTAAGAACATTAGTGAATGCACAAAGGAACTTTGAATGTTGCTTCAAAAGAAAAGATGAAAAAATTTTCAAAGCTTTTATTTTGTGTATATGAGTGTTTTGTCTGTCTGTCTGTATGTATATGAATACTACATGTGTGCAGTCCTTATAGAGGCCAGAAGAGAGGGCCCTGGTTCCCATTTAATTGCAGATGTGGGTACTGGAAACTTAACTCAGGTCCTCTGCAAGAACTCTTAACCACTGAGCCAGCCATTCCTCCAGCCTCAGAGATAGTATTTTTAAGCAAGCAGTATATTCTACCTCCAGCTAAGAGCCAGGGACACTGATACCGCTTTACACATATGTGCATTAGACACTCCTGGCAATGATTCCATAAAGCACTAATACACTATTCTATTCACTTTATAGATCAAGGAACCAAGGCTCCAAGAGTTTAGATAACTGAGTTGCATCACCATCACATACATAATAAGTGTCAGGCTGTAATGTTTCTCTATTATTCCAAATTCCACCCATTTTTGACACCCACTTCTCCTTTAATAAGACTGAACTGGGTAGAGGAGTTAGCCCTTGTACTCACCAGAAGCTATGTCTTCAGTCTGCTGGCAAATCCCCTTCAGGTGCTGCCTCGCAGCATAAGTAAAGCTAACAGTTACCATATCCTAGATATTTGTACATGAAATAAAAAAAGAAGAAGAACATTGATCCCCATATCAGTCAACTGTCCAGTTCTTCACTGCCTTAAGAGGCAATATGAGTTTTATATCATTTAAAATAGAGGGTGTAATTACTAATCTGTTTTAACTAAAATAAAAAAAGTAAAAAAGAGCAACACACAACTGACAAATGCACAAAGACCCCAAAACACACTGGCATGTGTTCTCTAGGCCATATATGAGTGCACCTTTCCCCCCCTTGGTCAGTGTTAGCAAACTGACTTTGATAATGACCTAAAGGACTGACATCACTAGAGTCTACCTGATGTCAAATTTCCTAGCCACAAGGCAAGCAGCTTGGACAACCACTAGCCACCTGTAATGAATGAGTGGTCTTGCTCCAAAATATATGTTCACCTAGAACGTATGAATGTGTGCTTGAGGGATGTCTGAAGGTCTAGTTAAGAATCTCAAATGCTGTCTTGCTAGACTGGAGAGGAACATCAGGCCAATAAAACACTCCTCATAAGAGAAGAGAAGAAGAAACAGAGAGAGGATGAAGATACGTGGGGACTGGGGTGGTCCAGTGCCTACATGATACAGGATATAGAGCAGCCAGAATCTAGGAAAAAGGCATACAGCTTCCTAGAGCTTCCAAAAGGGACCAGGTGACACTTTTATGTCTCCCATTTAAAGCCTTCTTGTCATTTCTTAAGTGGCCACTTGTTATACAAGCCTCAGGAAATCACAATGCCAACACAGTTTAGGGGGTGTAAAGGAAAGCCTTACAAAATGGGCATCAATGAAAGACAAGAAAAATGCTTTACCTTGTCACCAAAGGTAAAATAGAGAAGCTTATGCCAGTCTAGATAAAAAAAAAATCCCAGGAGGCAAACCATCCTCCTCCTCCTCTCTGAAACTCACAGGTCCTCTGCAGGGTTCTCAATGGAGACCCTGAACTACAGCCACGTGGAGTGTGGAAACAGACTACGGAGCTGGGGCACAGATGCTTGAGGACAACTGTCCTGAAGGCTGACAGGCTTAACTCTCCTCCTTGAGGCTCAGAGTTTCCCAAGTGATGTGTGAGAAAAGCCAACTGTCACATGACACGATTTTAGAGTGGCGTAGAGGATTTCTCTCTCTGGATAATGCAAGGTAGAATTTACTGAATAGTTACTGAGTAGGAGCTGTTCTGGTCTGTTTCTCTGTTGCTGTGACGAACATCATAACCAAAGGCAGCTTGGGGAAAAAAAAGGGTTTATTTGACTGATACACTGCAGTCCACCATGAAGGGAAGTCAGGGTAGGAACTCAAGATCCTAGGCCAAAACTGAGGCAGGGACCATGGAGGACCACTGCTCGATGGCTTGCTCTCCAGGTCTTGCTCAGCTTGCCTTCTTTGACAACCAAGGACCACCTACTTAGGGGTGACACTGTCCACAGTGGGCTGGGTCCTCTCACATCACCAATTAATCAGAAAATGGCCCCATAAACAGATCTGATGGAGGTGTTTTCTCAACAGAGGTTTTTCTTCTTAGGTTACTCTAGCTTGGGTCAAGATGACAAAGGAGCCAACCAGCACAGTGATAGAAGTTGTGACTGAATTCATGCAAGCGGCAAAGGTACAAATGGTCGTGGTTTACCAGCCAGGCACGGTGGCACACACCAGTCAGCATGAGATGGAAGAATGATAGTTTTGAGGTTGCCCTGGGCTACACAGTGGGTTCCAGACCAGCCTGGGTTATATAGTGAGACCTAGTCTCAAAAGCAAGCAAACAAACACAAAATAGGTGAGCTTTGGAGTGCAAATGTTGGAAGAGAGTCTTCTTTGAGCTTCCTCTTTTGACAATACAGCTCACTCAGTCCTCTTGCATCTCATGGATTTATTTTAAATGAGATTGAGTCTCATGTAGACAAGACTGCCCTGGGACTGGTAGGCAGCTAAAGGGGACCTTGAACTCTCTCCACCTTTGGAGTGTTGTAATTACAAGCATGTACCACCAGGCTGAGTGGAATCCAGACTCTTGTGACGCTATGCGAGTACTCCACCGGCTGAGCCCATGGACGGCCCAACTCATGAAGCCCACGCAGACCCATGTAGACTCACATGCCCTGGAGAAGAAAGAGAGACACGCAGAGTAGCCTTTACTCACAATGGCACCTCAGAGTTAAGCCCCTGCCTGGAAAAGCAATGAATATAGGTAGAAGAAGTGTGACCCAGGAGCTGGGCACGGGTGAATAGCGGAGTGTGCACATGGCCATAGAGATTTCAGCAGCAGCCTGGTGATCTGTTGATTTGCTTTCCGGTAAAAGAAAAATGGATCTCCGGGTAAAAACCCATGGATTAAAAGTAACCAATACTTCCCAGAGTTCTGTGCTTCACACCGCATAGACCAAGGAACCAAGTGGGTCCTTGAATGAGTGAAAAGAACCCAAGACGCCAAAGGAACCAAGCTTCTCATCTCAACTAAATATCTAAAGAAGCCCAGGCGCCCATTCCAGAATTCCTTTATGTGACTGTGACAGTTATCCGTGGAGAGTTTTATGATTACCTGTGTGACTAGCTGTCATAGAAACCGCCTATTCGTTCATTAGATGGTTTGTCAGAGGACTGAGAGGATGTTAAAGGGAAAGGCTGAACGAGGGAGGGGGAGATCTGAGGTGAAATTCGTCATAGGAGGTGATGTCCATTGCAGCTCACCTTTTGGAGAGCGGGTAGTGCACAGGACTCATAAAGATGTAGAGAAACTTTGACAGGAAGAAGATACTTTCCCCTGTGCCTAAGAGAAACCTCATCCCCACCACATATCCCTACAAAAGTTCACCCCACCACACCTGCCTTCTCCAGTTGGGGCTTCCAGAGCAAACGCCCCCACATCCTTCAACCGTGAAGTAAGCTCCTCCCTCTTCCGAACCGAGTGCTGTCCTAGTGCCTGAGTGCCTAGGCTGCCGGGGCGGCAGGGAGTGGGCTCGGCTCTAAGCCATTGGTCGCTTGGCCCAGGAGGGCGGAGGGATGCCGCAGAGCCCGGGTACAGCCTGCTAGGTACCCACTCCCACTGCGCCTGCCGCCGGTGCTCTCTGCTGGCTCTCCGCGCCCCCGCGCGGTGCATTCCCTGGGACAGCGGTGCGGGCGCACGTCGCCAAGACAAGGACCGCCGCCCCACCCCAACGCCAGAGTCCAGATCAGCAAGTCAGTGAGCCCGGGCACAGGAGTAGGGTACTGAGAGGAATCGGGCGCGGAGCAATGGCAGTGGACCGGTCCCCAGAAAAGGCTGCCGGACGGCCTGCCTAGGGCAGTAATGGGGTCCCTTAGCTTTGGGATTCTTCTTTCAGATTCTCCAGGGACTACTTGTAATTTGGCTCTTTGCTATGGAATGCCTCTCGAATCTTTCCCTGTCTTAGCTGAACGTATCCTTGAGATCCCTAAGGAGGCCCTGAAGCCCAGCTCTGAAGGGGTCTCAGGGCGATTCAGCCCGCTATAGCTGGATCCACCAAGGGCCGGGCAGGCAATGTCCTTGGCTATGGGATGACCCTGCTGGTTCCCGAGGCCAGGGAGTCAGGAAAGTCTGGCCTTCAGTCCGCCGCTGCAAAGCCTTATTCCTCTGCTGACAGTTTACACTTTGTAGTGCGTTTCTGGTGCCCTTTGTGTGGGTTTTGCGGTGTGTGAGAGCTTTTCTTTATTTCTTAGGGTTCTTCCTGGGGAGTCGCCACGCTCACATTGGCGGCTGGCGTTGCTCTGGGCTGTTTCTTGCTGTGTTTCTTTTGGGTCTTCTCGCCTGTCTTCGGGTGACTGCAAATTCGGATAAGTTTTTCCCGCTGAACACTTGGGTTCCTCAGCGGAGCTTTCTTTGCTCCCCTCAGAACCGGGTAAGTAATGTATCCTAAACCCTTCGCTTTCCCGTGAGACTGCCTTTCAGTCCTGTGCCTTCCAGGCAAGTGGGGGAGGAGGGGGTGCGCAGATTATGGGCAAATGTTTGAGTTCTCGTTAAGACGGAATGATAAGCAGTGGACCCTCCTCCTGAGAGCAGAGAGACACTTTCATTCGCAGAAACGTCTCGTTGAAGCCCAGGTTTGTGGACTGTGCTGTGCCTGTGCGCTTTGAGCGACCAGATGTCTGATCCTGCCCGCTTGCTTGGATTTGGTATCAGGTTCCGGAGACTGGGTCTGTTTCTTAATGTTTCCCCATTTTCTCTGCTGGTTCACTTTCCTGGGGAGAATGTTCTGCTGAAACACCTCAATTTGGTAGGTTTTGTCTAGCAGTCCGATGTTTAGATGAAGGTCAAAGCCATTGTATTAGATATGGCACCTCTTGCACTTAGTTACCTAGAGCAGGTGAATGGACTGCCCGCCCTGTCCTGAAGTGCACTCAGGAATGACTCCTAAATATGATTGTTCTAGAGTGCTTTTTGCTTTCTACTCTTCCTATTCATTGTACAGAGAACAGGAAAGAGGTAAGATTGTTGAGTCTTTTCTTAAAATACTTGCTTTTTATGCCCACCTACTGCCCAATACATCATCCTTAAAACTGTATTTTAAATAATATTTCCTTGTCTTAGTTGGCCAACTAGATCATAAATAAGATTACTTTGTGAACTATCTCACAGAAGGTCTTATATATTGGTCTGACTGGCTGTGCTTCGTTTCTGCTGGACATACACAGGAGAGGCAACCTTTAAGGAGAACAAGTTGAGACACTTGTTGGTGAAGTTGCCCAGTGGGACTACAACCCGATCACCTTGAAATGCTGGGCTAAGTGGAGATGGAGAAAGACCTGCCCACTCCATCAATATTCTGGGGCCCACTGAACTCCATGAAGTGTGTAGTGCTGTTTCCATGGCATGTTTTGTTTTGTTTTGTTTTGTTTTTTTCTTTTTGTTTTTTGAGTTAGAAGGGGCAAGGTTTATTTCTCATCTTATTCCCCTGCCCCCCTCCCCAAAAAGTTCTTTGAAAACCTGCTCAGAGCACACTCATGCTTATCACCGAAGAAACTTGGTGTAAGGTAAGCTGGGCTCCTTCTCTTTTGCTCTTGGTCAGTTCAGCTTACCAGATTTTACTAGATGTTTGTGAGGTCCATGAGTGACTCTGATGTTAAGAGATAACAGCTGTGCTATTGTACATGGCACTAGTGGATGCATCTGCAGGCTTTCTGAGTTCCTTTTCCTATCTTCCTTTATCTTACGTAACGAGGCGGTTGAGGCATGATGAAGATGGTTGGTCATCATGATTAACTGTATGAGTGAGTCAGTCACAGGGTAACCTGGGAGTTATCATTCATTATAAAAGTCAAAGATGGGCCGATCCCAAGTAAAATTCTTCCATTCGGCCTCATTTCCATCAGCAGTGATTTGGGGTTCACTTGATAATAGCTCTAACCCCATTCCTCTCCCTAGCATTCCTGCTTTATACAGTGATTTTTTTTTTACATTTAACTTATTATCAGGAAGAAGTGAAAGGAGTGGATCGTATTGTGTTATCGCACCATTGTATTAATATGAGGTATCACAGGCCCAAATTTCGCTAGCTTTTATTATTGTTCATAATGAAAGATAAAGGAAAAATAACAAAGCAAAAAATAAAATAAAATAAAAAGAAAAGAAAAATCCAACAAAGATCCTCAAGCTGTAAGTGCATGAACAGGCACAATATGTACATGGGAAGCCCAGACAGGCTTAGTTCTGGGTGAGCATATACAGCTTATCCTTGATTTAAATTCAAGAAGTCTATCCGGGCATCCGCTGGCCATTCCAGATGAAGGGTGGCATGACGCAGAGTCAGAGTCCGTGCTCCTGAGCTCTGACTCTGACGTTTGACATGTGATCACAGGGTTGACATTCTGAGGCCAGCTGTCACCTGACACCAGAATTCCCTCCTCAGGAATTCCCTGACCATGCTCGGGCTCACACTTCGAATCCAGTTTATCATTTAACCAGGCTTGGCAGTGAGAAGCATGAGAGAGAGAGAGAGAGAGAGAGAGAGAGAGAGAGAGAGAGAGAGAGAGAGAGAGAGAGAGACAGAGAGACAGAGAGAGACAGAGAGAGAGAGACAGAGAGAGAGAGAAAGAGAGAGAGACAGAGAGAGAGAGAGAGAGAGAGAGAGAGAGAGAGAGAGAGAGAGAGAGAGAGGCTGACTGATTCCTACCATCCAAGAAACCACATACACATTAACTGCATCCCTGGTTTGAAATGGCACAGTGCAGCCCAAAACAAGGCAAGCATGGCAGAGGTCTGAATTCTTCTCAGGAATTGAACATGCCATGGACAGATCCAAGTTCTTAGCTGTTAAATTCCCATCTACTGTGTTATGTTAAGATAGAAAGTCAGTTCGAGTTAAAGTATATACTGTGGGGCTGGTTGTTTGAGATTAATATTATTGTTGACAAACATGAAAGGCTCTGATAAATATCAGCCCGTAATAATTAGTAAAGGTATCACTTAAGGTAAAAGCAGAATTTGACTTCTGATAGGAAACAAAGGGAGAGGTGGCTATAATCACCAACCTTGAAATCAGAAAGAAAGGCTGATGCCTACAGTAGAACATTAACTCCAATACTAGCTCCAATTCACACTGTGAGATATAAACTTTACAAGCATATCCATTTCTTCCTCAACTGTCTTTAATGGTTGACAAGATAAGTCTCAGACTTGCTAGTCACTAACACACACACAAACACACACACACACACACACACACACACACACACACACCACACAACTGGTTGTAAAGATGTATGTGCAGCTCTTACTCTGTATCTCAAAACTTAATTTTACTTCTACAAATAAATTCCTTATAAAACGTAGGGGAAGTTCATGCATATTCTGAGCACTTGCCATTCTGAGTAACTATGATTTTATACAGGATTATTTATTCATTCAGTAGATATTTCCTTAGCTTGTAAAAAATAGAATAAGGACTGCCTCTCCAAGAAGCTTCCAGTTTCTTTCTTATTTTATTCTTTCATTCATGCAACGGTCCAGCAAATACTCATTGATCATGTACAGGTGTGCTCTGTGCTGGTCTGTGAATAGCAAGGTAGGTCCTTTGATCTGGGGATTCAGGGTCTGCCAAGGCATACGGACACGTAGATATAACTGGTATACTGAAATGTGTAAGTGCTTATGGAGAATATGCAGACCGTAGCTTGAGAATACAGAGCAGGGAGCCAGAAATTTGCATGGAAACAGTAGGTGGATATTATGAGATTAAGCATAAGTGCTGAAAATGTAACCGAGGAGTTTAGAGTCGTTTGGTATGCCCGGAGCATCATTCTTAGATGTAATGGGGGTGGGGGGGGGGAGATTATGTAGGAATAGTAGCCTATGACTAGATAGCAAAGAATATATAATATATGGCAAATCATGCCTTTTTTGATTTTTAGTCAAGATGGTGTATGAAACGTGTGCACAAGAAAGTGATCTTTTTCCTGACACAGCAGGAAACTCATATGAACTCACAGATGCCGTGACGGAATGCACAAGACCTGTACAAGCTCAAGCCAGACAAAATCCTAGCACAAAGGCAGGAAGTGAGCACAAAGCCTCACCCCACCTAAGAAGTATCTGCAAAGGATAGCTGCTGGGAGAGGGAAACTCCGATTTCTTCAATGGAGTGACACTGGGTGGACCAACCACACTCAGGGCAGAGTATTTGGCTAACACAAAATGAACTCTATGGTTTTTGTTTTGGTTTTTTGTTTTTTTTTTTGTTTTTTTTTTTTTTTTTAGTGTCTTTTTTTTTTTTTTCAAAGAGAAGGAACATAGCATTGAATGAGTTGTGGGGGCGGATCTGGAAGGAGTTGAGGGATGGGAAAGAATATAATAAAAATATACTGGATGAAATTTTCAAACAGTAAGTAAGAAAGGAGAATAAATGTGCGTGATCGTATACACATGATGATAGTATTTATCCTTTCCTGTATGACTGTTTGTTGAATGAATGCTGGAAAGTACTGCTTTTCAGAACCCAAAGCAATAGTTTTAATTTGTATGGTGGTCTGGGTTTGCTTTTTTTTTTTTTTTAAACTTTAAGCTATTTTTAATGTCATTCTTGCCTGTCACCTATTCCCCTAGAAATCATTTGTCCCTGTTGGTTTTTCTTCTACTCTAGCAGCTTCCTCACACTTCAGTTCAAGAGGGATTGTACTTTTGGCAATATTTGCTAGTAGGATATTACATTAATTATTAATTTACAAAGTCTTCGTGAACACATCACACATATAACATACGGCTGCTATTCAGAAGCAGCCTTCTTCAAAGTCATGTTCTTGGAGGCCCATCCTAAAATCTGCTGTCACAGTAGAGTGAGGTGTTGTATTCGTCATCAAAAATGAATTATGTGGCAAACAGGCAGCTCACAATAAGTGTTTATCCACTGTTGATGTTAAGTGCCAATGGCATTAGCAAGTGCTAACGGGATGTGTTATGGTCAGTCAGGGACTCTTGCGTAGTCACTGCCACAGAGAAAAGGGGTGTGGAGGCTCTTACTCTGGTCGTGTTTCCTGTCATGACACATGTTACAATTTCAACATTTTTTTTAGACCCAAACAAGTGATATGGTGGCCACCCTAAATTCAGGCAGCGCAGGAACACTGCAATAAACATACAGGGACAGGTAACTGGAGCGTTCCCTCACTGGTGATTCCAGATCTCAAAGGATCCCTCTCCCATTCTCAGCCTCCTGAAGAAAAGAAATATGATGATAGAACTTGAAGACATAGGGAGGTAGATATAGATTCCAACCCCGCCTCTCAGTACATGGGTGACTTGTAACATCTTTTTATAAAAGGTATGTTAGTAGTAACTGCCTCAAAGAGTCGCAAAGATGAAAAGACACACATGAACAATCTCCCTCTCTCCCTCACACCCTGTACTCTTCCCTCTTTCTCTCCCTCTCTCCCAGAGCTAGTACATGTTGCTTACCAGCAAATCCATGTGCTGCTGTTTTCTCACTGGCTTGCCTAGCTCCACTTCCTCTTACAGACTTCCCCCATCTTCCCCTCTCTTCCCCTCTCTTCCCATCATGTGCTGGAAGCGGCCCTTCCACACACCCAGCCTCTTTCCTCTACTTCATAGCATTCTTCTGCATAATATGTCTTTACATGTCAGATCACAGCATTGAAATAAGAAAGAAAAAAGAACAGGTAATTGTGGTTAAATGTAACTTTGGCCAAGACCTTGTTGTGTGTGATTCATAAGGCAATGAACCTGTAGAAAAGGGTATTCATTATTTCCTCTCTTGAACCATATTTGTTTATATTTTAGGAGAACATATAACTATTTTGCATAGGTCACCCATGCAGTAGTCTGTTTTCTACAAATAATTCTCAGTTATTTTTCAATTTTGCCTTCTTAGATGTCAAAGGTAAAGTACATTCTTAGGAAAGTGAGCCAACACTTGGGTTTTACTTCCATATTGCATTTGGCAGAGTCTGGTCTTGAGTTATTATCTAAAATGACAACAAGCTGCTGGGGGCTTGAGTTCCTCCCACACTCTACAGACAGCCTGGCATCATTTGGTTAAGTGTTACAAGGAATATGCTGATATTTTCTTTATAACCCAGATTTTGAGTTCACTCTGGAGAGAGGAGAGGAGAGAGAGAGAGAGAGAGAGAGAGAGAGAGAGAGAGAGAGAGAGAGAGAGAGAGACAGACAGACAGACAGACAGACAGACAGACAGAGACAGAGACAGAGAGAAGAGACAGAGACAGAGAGAAGAGACAGAGACAGAGACAGGCAGAGAGACACACAGAGAGAATATAGACTATAAATACAGACAAGTTCTACTACTCTGTTTTACACAAAAGGTGAGCAGGACCTCAGAAGTCCCATGTGGGACACATCTCCCTAGTGAAGAACCCAGCATCCTTTAGTCCCTGCCTTTCTGGTCTACATAGAGATCCAGGCAAAAGAATATCCATCTCATTGCAGGGATGATGACATTTGTCATTGATATCTCAAATCCAACTTGTCTAGCCTTCGTCATTTCAGGGTACCTTTCTGCACCTTTGTGTGACCAGTGATGACCAGGAGGCACCCTTCTCAAATATATGCTCCCAAGTGTTATATTTACAGCTGTGTCTTGAGTTGACTAGATTCGGTTTATTAATCATATTCTGGCCTCTGGTTTCAAAGAATTCTGACCCTGAACCATAGAGGACATTGTAGGGTGATGTTTGTCCTCTTACCAGATTGGAGAACTTACCCAAACCTGGATGATCCAGGCGATGGGATTGTGATTATTTCTTAAATCAGGGCTCCAATGTTCAATTACTTATTTTATTTAAATAATTTATTCAGATTACATCTCATTTGTTATCTTCTCACTTGTATCTTTCCATTCCCCCTCCCTCCCTCTTTCACCCTATTCCCCTCCTAGGTCTGTGACAGAAGGGGCCCTCCTCCCCCACCATATGATCACTGCCTATCAGGAGTGGTTTGATTTGTAAAACTTGCTGTTTGCAGCCTGTGAGTTTTCTTCTGCTGCCTAGGTAACGGCTTGGTTTCTGTCTAGCTTATCTTCTACTGTTATTTCTCAGGTCTCTACTTTGAACCTGAACCTTAGTAGCTATTCTTCTTGGAGTCCACCTGCTCTGTAGGACTAGGATGCTTCCATGGTGCTACATTAGATTGGGTATTTAAGCTATAGAAGGGATATCTGTGGCTGCTTCTGAAGATGACAGATGATAACAGAGACAGACCTGGACTCTTTGGTTCAGGGGACCCACAAGACATTCAATTCAGTGGATAGTAATGGGAGTGAATTCATGAGTGAGGCTCACTGGTTTCTGGCTCTTTGACAGGATTCTCTTTACCAAAGACTGACCAGCAATTGCTTACTGCAGATGCCTGTGAGGTAGGGGACAGCATGAGCTAATGGTAGCGCAAAGAGTTGAACTTTTTGATGCTCACTGAAACATTATGCTTCTATCCCTATATATCTTTAGAAGTTCCTAACATTTGGGCTGAATTCTAGCTTATTATTCTAAGCATATTTTTTTAATCTTTCCAAAAAAAAATTCATGAAAACTTGCAAGAGTCCTAACAGCAAACACCCATAGATCAGGTTAGAGAAGCCAGTTTTTTAAAAGCCATTGACACATTTAATCTATCATATTTTATGCATGTGAACATGTATGCACTTTTGTATTACTTGAAGATTACCTACTAATATAGCTATCTATTTCGATATAATATTCCTAAGAATACTTTCTTATACTACATTTGGAAATTTACTATTGATGTAATCTATGTAATATATAGTCTTTATTCAAATTCCCCAGGTTGAGCCATCTTATATGTTTAGTCCAGGTTGGCCTTGAGCTTATAATGCCCCTGCCCAACTCTACATAGTGTGGGGATTACAGATATCTTGGATCTTTAATGCCCTTTATAACAAAGCTTTTTTTTTTTAATTTATCTAAGACCCATCAAGAATTCCACATTACATTAAGAATGAGTGAACTGTTCAGTGGCCATACATTCTGTATGATAAATGTTGAGATCTTGGTCTTTCTCTCTTTCCTATCAGTAGCCAGATGGAATAAAGCGTGCCACATGATCAAAACTGAATGCTTCCCAAAACTTAGCTGTTGCAAGCTGGCAATTAATAAGCATTATTCTTCTTAAAAGCCTCATCACACTTTGAGTGTCAGCCACAGAGGACTGGAAGAATGAGGGAGTTTATTTGGCCAAAACTATCTGAATCCTTGGCTGATACCCAGGTAACATGTGCAGTTTGTATAATATATAATCAACTAAGGTCTATTGTAGCTGCATTACAAGAGATGATAGTTCATTAATTCAAGTAAATGTTATATCTAAGTTCTAAATATACTTGAATCAAAGATTCTGTGAGCCTGAATCCCTATTACAGAGAAATGCAAGACACATACCATTTATACACCACTGTGATGCTTTAATACGTTGTCTGAGGCTCCGCTTTAAACAAATGCAGAGACATATTTGTAAAGACATGGGTATGAAAAGTGGCCTGGTTAATTATTTTGCTAATGCTGAAGCTCTCTCAAGGCAACCTGTGTCATCACCTGGTTTTCAGTGTATCCTTATGTGTGGATTTTTATGGATCAATTATGGGTTTTAGTCTGTACTTACTGTTATGAGCCAAACTAGAAAAGTAGATATATTAGATAATTTGCATCCTTTTCTTCTCTGTGCCTCAATTATCAAGATACTTTATGTGGACATAAATTTGGAATCTTGGTTAGAATGACTGAACTGCTCTGTGGCCATACAGTCTGTATACTGGGAACACATACACACATGCCCACGCACACTCAGATAACAATAACAAACATTTATGGGATTACATACAAACAGAAATGAATTTAATAAATATTCATTAAAGCAAATATCTTAGCCGGGACACATATGGGAAATGGAGGGAAATGGAGTGAAGAATGGAAGGGAGAGGGGGCTGAGATCGCAGTAAGCCATGACCTGAAAAGCATGCCTGTGTGGAAGGAGGGAGTTAGCAATGGAGGCAGAGGGAGGGGTAGCGCGGGCAGGCAGTGAGTCCCGGGTGGGACACACCTCCCTAGTGCTTCTTCTCAGCAGCCCACAGCTGCCTCCTTCTGAGAGATCTGCTTAGGTTCAGAGTGGGCTAATCAGCAGATGTAGAAACATTAGTTTTCCAAGATCTTCCCTGTCCCCCTAGAGCCCTGTAGGGGTCACACAAAGGCTTCCAAAACAGAAGGATACCTAGCATCGCTGTGTAGATAATTTAAGAAGTTATTTCAATCTCAGAGATTTGTGGCAGCTAAAAACTGTAGAAGAACTTTTTTTTCTAGATATTACACTAGATAAGGAAATGTTCCAAGTGTACCTTCAAAGGAAAAACATATGTTGAAAAGAAATTATTTTACAGTTGTGGCTACTTGCCCAGGACTTGCACAGGTAGGGGAGAGGAGCTCTGGGCCTAACCCCTTCCTGAGGAGCTATTGGCAGCTAATAGATGCTGAGGGAGTGGGCAACCATTCTCCTTGGAGGATGTGGCCACTGGTGGGTTTCCCATGATGCAGTGGGTGGCCTCACACTCATGCACCTAGTGGACAAGTACTGATTGGATTTCATGGGTTATCAAAAGGAAAAGGAAGACATGAAGTTGAGAGGGGACACGTTGGTGGAGATACTGGGGAAGATGAGGAAGGATGAAGGCAGAAATGATAATATTTCATTGTATACATGTATGAAATTCCTAAAGAATAAAAATTATTATAGAATTATTTTAACTGAAGTGGTACACAATAAGAAAAGACAGAGCCTCCTTCCACCTCTAGCACAGCATGGCTTAATGTGACTTCTTTTTTTAAAAAATTTCAGATTTTGTAAAGGTGTGCAATACCTTCTGTATGTTAATGCTGTAGTTTAAGCAATTTTAGCATCTTTAATTTTTGTGAACACACCTCTAAAAACCTGGAAATGACCAGAGTTGGGTATAGAGAGGAAACAGAACAGAAACCCCTTACTAAAATGGTTATAACATCTTGAAAGGCAACCTTCACTTTGACCATCTTTCTCCCTCAGATTTTCCACAGTTTTGCCATTTCCACCCCGCTTGTTTTTTTTGTTTTTTCAAATAATCCCTGTAGCTGTGACCTTTCCTCCCACTCCCAGAAGTGACGTCCATCACTCACATACTTCTCAACCAGCTTAGGCTTCATTTGACCTTGAAGTCACTGCTTTTCTCACTTGGATGGAGACCAGTCACTCCATGCAAGGTGAGCCCACTCACAAGCGTGGGAAATTTCCTTCTTGATCTTTTCTCAAACACACGAAATAATAAAAAATGCTATGCCTGGGATTATCTTCCTGAAGACCTCACTTTTTAAGATTTATTTATTTATTATTTTTGTACAGTAAGTATTCTGCCCACATGTGTGCCTGCACACCAGAAGTGGGTGCCAGATCTCATTCTATATGGTTGTGGACCACCATGTGGTTGCTGGGAATTGAGCTCAGGACCTTTGAAAGAACAGACAGTGTTCTTAACCTCTGAGCCATCTTTCCAGGCCAGGACCTCATTTTTTAATCTAAGCAATTGATTACTTAAATTACCCATCCATCTTATCCTAGGGGTCTAGTATTTGGAAAGGATTAGTCTTGCCAAAGCAGTAATTTAGACATAAAATCTTTTCATGGAGCATAAATACACTAAAATCTTTTTGAGAGTAATAGTTTTATTTTCTCCCCCCAAACGCTGTTATATAAATGCAGAAGACTTATGCCTAAATGATTTTTGAGAATGCATAAGATAGAAAGTTAAATTATATTCCCTTGGTAATGCTTTCATGTTTTATAACACCTCTGAATCAATTCTGCTTTGGATATCAAAAGTATATATTTTTATATTACAGCTTAAATGAACAATCAATTTCTAAAGTACTTAGGACAAAATCCATTGTCTAACAAAGTAGTATTGATCTTATTATTCATTTATTTATTTAATAACCATTTTTAGTGTGTGTGTGTGTGTGTGTGTGTGTGTGTGTGTGTGTGTGTGTGTGTGCTTACACATGAGTACAGTATCTGGGGAGGCTAGAGGTGTTAGTTCCCCTGGAAATGTAACAGGCAGTGGTGAGCCACCTGGCATGGGTGCTAGGAGCCAAACTCAGATTCTCAGCCAGACTAACACATGCTCTTAACCCCTGAGCCACCTCTCCAGCCTCCACATGTATTTGCTTGCTCACTCACTCATTTCTGAGTAAATGTCAGAGTGATTCTGAAAAGACTTTGGGTAGATAAGAGATTCGGTGGGGAGCAGATGCTGAAGATGGGTTGGACCCAGATCCCTAGGGCTGATTTGAAACATAAGTCCCTGACACAGAGCTTTCCCTTTGATGTCACTAAAGCACAAGGAGGACGTGTTCCGATCATTCGTTTGAATTGAGAAGGTGCAGGACTGCGCACCTTAAGTTTTCACTGTACTCTATCCAGTAGGGACCCACGAATTCCAGGGCAGTGTGCAGAATTTCCAATCCCTTCTCATGAGGTGTTCCTCTAGCTCAGTGGTCCTCAACCTTCTTAATGCTGTGCTGTCCCTTGACTACAGTTCCTCATGTTGTGGTGAACCCCAACCATAAATGTTTTTGTTGCTACTTCATGGCTGATAGCTCCGTGGTGCAGTCTATTTCCTTAGCTGGGTTTTTATTTTTATTGGACAGATACAACGAATCACGATGAGAGTTACTGCAGAATTTCACACGCACACTGTTCTGATAAGTGAGAACACTTCTCAAGGGGGAGAATATGTGGATAGCGGAGGAGTCGGCTTTCAGTAAGCGTAGCTCATCACATAGTAAACTTTACTTGGATGCCTGCAGGCCTAGGTCCATGGTCTCCATTAGATGCGAGTAAGGATTTTCACTGAGGAGGAGAATTATGGTCAGGACCAATCCCCACTCCCATCTCACACAACCTAAAGGCCAAGGCAAAGAAAAAGCATCAGAGAGAAGCTAAGTACTAAAGGAGTGAAGGAATGGCTGAAAGGCAAGGTCTTATATAATGTATCCTTTTTTTCCCCTAATAAGCCAAAGACAGCATTAGTCAGATGGAGTAAATTCTCCTCCAGACTCTGGTTGTTCCTAATGTCCTACAGAGAAAGGTCACTGACACATCACCTGAAACCAACTCTGCTACAGTATTTAATTTTACATCTGCTCAGGAGTATGTCACTCACAGGAGATCCTTATCACACAGGCTTAGATTTCTAATGCCTTGGGAGGATCCCCTTTTGGTATGACACAGCAGGACCCGATACTGATGGGATGTTGACGTAACTCTGTTGATCATAATAGCTAAGTGACATTTTAAGGAATAACTACAATGACACAATGTAGCTTGTCCCTGTTTTCTACAAGAACAAACCTTTAAATACTTATTATCCACATAGAAATCTGAATAGCAGCCTCAGAGCCCCAACACTCCTGTACCACGGTGGAGGTTGACAGGCAGGCTGCGTTTCATAGATCTCTGTGTTAGAATTCAGGGCCACGTCAAGCCTCTGTGCATGTGCCACCTCTCCTCCACGGATCTCACAGTGTGTGGTGTGAGAGAACTCTGAGATGAGGATCTGGCCAATTCTTCTTTTCAGAAGGGATACAGGGATGAAAAGGCACACTACAGCTCAGTTCTTCAAACCCATCTCCATCCCATGGGCATGGAGGTGTATGCCATCTCTCAGGAGCTAAGGCAGGGAAACTGGAAATTCAAAGTTAGCCTGAGAAGTACAGTGAGCCTCTGTATCTATAGATCAAGAAAAAAATTAAACTTACAATCTTTATAACCACTTCATGGGAATAAAAGCATGCACTGTCTGTGAGAGGCTGGGCATAGTGTCAAGCGAGTAAACAAATTTTGTCTTGTCTGTGCTGTCCTGCCTCCACCCCCATACCCCTGGGCTTGTGGAGAGAGGTGGCCTTCCCCACCTTGCTCACTTTAGTAGGTCACTGCCTTTAGTATGTTTCTTCCCAGGACAAGTTTTTAGTCCAAGAAAAAAAGAAATAATTGGCTGACCATGGACTATCTTATTTTCCTTCTTTTAAAAAAAATCTGCTGTCTGAGAATGGCTTTGAAAAAAAATCAAAATCTGTGTGAATCTAAGTATGACTTGAGGTAAGAGGCTGCTGTTGCTGCCCCAAGACAGGTCAAAGCTATGCATTTGAGATGAAGTCACCTTCTTCTTTGCCTTAGCCTCATCTGTTGGAGGGAGCCAGGAAGTGTCATCCTAAACACTCTCCTGTGACTTCTTTTCCACAGTGCCAGCTGTCATGACATTCAACAACGTCGGGCTTGGTTATCGCCAGCTTTACACATTCACCACTGGGTAAGACATTTGCCAGAGAGAAAAAGGATCCTTCAGTCTTTCAAAACTCCAATAGGGAAACGAGAATTGATGTTACGAAATTAAAGTAAATCTCCAACAATGCATATTATCAATTGTTTCAGGATAGAATAATGAAATCAAATTTGGGGTGCTGTCATTTTACATTAAGAAACAATATCGAAATGACACTCAGTTGAAAGGTGGCTTTCAAAGCAGAAGATTTTTCACTGCAAAACTGAATAAAGGCATAGACTTTTCTGCTTTATTTTTCACCACTGTCCTAAAGCCACATAGGAGATCAGGTGTTTTACACACAGCTTCTTAGTGTTGTCTGTGAACTGTTTCAGAGACAGCTACAGCTTCCAAGGAAGAATGTGACCTCCAGGAAGTAAAAATGTCCTCTCAGGACAGGTACCCTGAAAAGAGAGACCTTTGTTACAACAGCGTCTGTAGACAATTATCAGCCTTGCCACTGGCAGCCTGGGACCACGGTAACATTGGCTGTGCTTCCAGCCACTGCATTAAAAAATGATACTACTTTGAGCGGCAGAAAAGGCAGCTTGAGGAAAACCAGCCAATTCTAGATAAACCTGTGACTTTTATGTCAGACCTGTGACATTGGCAGAGACTGGAAAATCATCTGTGTAGGCCTGTCAAAGGGACTTCCCACTTACTGGAAAGGTCTGTGTTTGTTTGTTTGTTTGTTCACTTTCCCTGGGGTGATTATGGAAAGGGAACCAACTTAACACAGGCCTACTAGGAGCGGTAGGAAGATGATCACCATGGCACAAACAGGAAACTCATCTGTCAAGACTAGCCCTGAGCCAGGTATATTGGCACAGTTCTTTCATCCCAGCACTCATGACGCTGAGGCAGAAGGATGGAAAGTTTGAGGCCAGCCCAACCATACACAAGACCCCAGCTCAAAACAAAACAACCCTGAGCTGAAGGCTTGCCCAGAGCGGGTGGCAGCTAGGAACTGATTAGTCAAGTCTTGACGTTTGTCTTTTCCGTCCACTCGTGAGGAAACTAAGAATACAGATCAAGCATGACTCTGGGTGCTTCTCTCTAATGATAGCTACACAATAGTAAACTTTAGTGTCTTTGCACCTCAGTTTCTCATCTGTAAAGTGGGTGCCATCCTTACCCTACCAACCCTGGAAAGCACTTTGGGGAATAGAGGGTGTCCAGTCCTTACCTTCTTTTGCTCATTCTAGAAAAGGAGTGTCGTACAGGCCTTCCTGACAGAACAACAGAAGAATGAAGAGCAGGTGCTAAGAGGTGGGGCTTCCCAGAAGCCTGAAGCTAGGCCTTCCCTTCTACCTAGGACTCTTGCTCTTGTCAAATCAGCTAGCACCGACGCATGTCCTGTTTGCTCAGCTGGACTTTGGTTGTGCCAGGACATCTAGGGTACTTTTCTGCTGTAGTCTACCAGTATTCTATCCTAAGTTTATATTCTTGTATCACGTTGCCTCTGAGACCCTTCCTGATCTAACCAGAAGTGAATGGCTGGGAACACATAAGTGCAGTGGAAAGACTGGGTGTTGCCAACAATTGGTATGACACATTTTGTACTCCCACTGCGATTCCTATTATTATTTCTATTTTTTTTCCAAAGATTGTTAGGTGCCTGGAGCAGCTGAATAGAATTAAAAATCACCTGGCAAAGCAGAATGAGAGGTGGAAGTCTAATTCTTGTAGGAACTAGTAAAGCATTGCTCCTAGCCCACTGTGAGGCGCTCAGCAAGACTCTCGGTAAAGCCAGACAGGGACCAGGCCTGCATGAGGTGCCTCCCACCCAGGAATCTCCTACCCTCGCCACAGCAGCAAGTGCCACCCACTCAAAGCTTCAGCCACTTAATTAGATTTGGAGAATGGAAGAAAGGGGGTGTTCTCAGGTAAAATGCTGGGCAGTGTTTAGAAGGGAGAGCCGGGGCGGAGTGGATGTCATCTTTTCACCACACTGAAGAGAGATGTAGAAACTTACAGGAAAATGGCTTCATGCCAGAAGGAGCTAGGGAGAAACTCTTTAATGGACCTGAAGCAAGTTCTGGAATTTTCTACCTGGAGGGATATTCTTTCTTACAGCTATCTATGTCCCTCACAAAGTGAAGAAACTTTCTTTGTGCCAGAGTAACAGGAAAGCACTCAATTTCCATACTTCTTAGAAAACACACACACACACACACAGACAGAAGCGCGCGCGCACACGCAAATGCACAAACAGGCACGCACATCACTGGGCCCATTTAGTGCTTCTTTTATGCACATGTGTTTAGGGTTGAACATCTGGAATTGGGTAACTCAGAGAGTTCTCAACAGTGGAGAGGACTTACTTCCCTCAGCAGCCATGGATTGCCTGTATCTCTTCATCTAGGGTCTTGGCCTCCTGAGCTTTCCCCATCCACATCAGCAAGTCAACTGGTGCTGTCATTTTGCGTGTTTTGTTGATGGCTCATGCGTGCAGCTTTCCTGTCATCTATAGAAGACAGTGCCTCACAACAGACGGCCTTGTCCTCTGCCTCTGCTTCCGTTCCGTGATGTTCCTGGACCTTCGGTTCAAGGGTTTCACTGTAGAAGTAGCAGCTCTGACTGCGCACCCTTGGCCACTTATTCTTTGACTTTTGCCCAGTTTATGGATCGCTGTGGTAACCTCCAATGGAAACCTTCTTAAGAAAACCCCATGACTGTTTCCTTGCAGTCTAACGAAGCTAGCATGCTCCTTGTCTGTATTACGTATTAGTTCACGTTAGGAATTTCAATCCCCTTCAGACTTTTAGTCAACTGATAGCAACCTAAGCGTGATGCTGAAAATTCCTTTTTCCCTGAAAGTTAGGGTTCAAGTGGAAACGTAAGGAATGATGGGACATTTGAGTCTCAGACTAAGGCTCTTGCCAGCAAACCCTGTACCTTCTCCATCATTTGGAGGGAATCCAGCCTCTTCTAAGTTATGTAAAGTCCTTTTATTCAACCTGTAAAGTATAAAAAACAAATTACCCTTAAAGAAGAGAAACACATTAGAATGGTCCCCGGTCACATGGCAATAGAATTTTGTCAATAAATCAAAACGGATACAGAGCACACAGTGGGTCCTGTGTTGGTCAGATGTGGACGCAGCCTATGCGGGGTTGATTTCTGTGGAGGAGAGATGACTTTTGCATCTGAACTTCGTGTTCTCATCTCAGAGAACCCACCTGGAGTATCTGCTAGAGTCACAGTGGGATACATCAGATGTATGTTTTTCTTTTTATTTTCTCGTTAGTTCCTTGGAGAAACCTAGCATCTCGGATACTGTGAAGGGAGCATCAAAGCTCATTTTTATAGATCATTTATAATAAAAAGACAAATATTTCTCATCCCTTGGGAAATTGTTTCATTGTTCTCCCTCCCTGGTGGGTTTCATAATTAAGCCTTACTTAAAGGAAAGGTAAAAATTAGATTACAGGTGTGTTGTTTCCTGACATGCACACTGAGCTCCGCCTTTGTTGTTTCTGCAGGCTCTGTGGAGGATTGATCCCTGCCTCTGCCTTTGTTTGAAAACCCAGACATCTTTGTTGTGCTGATGTTCAGCCTGTGACAGCTGTGGCTGCTGTCATGAAGAGGTCATGCCAATTTCATCACTCCTAAGTGCCGCGTGAAACTCCAGCTTCTGAGTGCGCCTGCTCGCCCTCCCCTCTTCGCAGAGATGTCTGAGGCTGACTCTTCATCTGGGTTTGCTGGAAGTGTGGAGAATGGGACTTTCCTGGAGCTGTTTCCCACGTCACTCTCCACATCGGTGGACCCATCCTCGGGTCACCTGTCCAATGTCTACATCTATGTGTCCATATTCCTCAGCCTCCTGGCTTTCCTGCTTCTGCTGTTAATCATTGCTCTCCAAAGGCTGAAAAACATCATCTCCTCCAGTTCCTCCTACCCGGAGTATCCAAGCGATGCTGGGAGTTCATTCACCAATTTAGAAGTATGCAGCATCTCCTCTCAGAGATCTACTTTTTCAAACCTCTCATCATGAAGAAAATGGAAGAGTAGTCCAAGCAAGAGTAGCTTGAAAGTGTTGCTTCATGAAAAAATGACTATTTGGGTAGATCAAGGTTTCTCCATTTTTTTTTCTGCTCAGCATGTTTGCCATTTGTGAGAACAGGAGCCAGTGCTGGCAGAAATGCATGTAAACTCTGAGGTGTGAGATTCCACAGAAAGTTCTTGGCCCACCTGGAGGCTGCTCGGCACTGTGTTGGAAGCCACAGACTCAACTGAGAGGACTGCAAGGGATGCTGGGAAAAGAGTCTTTGGCTCTGACTCTCCTACAAAGACCTGGAACTAACCGAGCCTGCAGAAACTGGAAAAATCAAGTTTAGACTATTTAGAAGATATTTTCTGTATTTAAAAGATAAAGCGGAGACAGGAGAGAGGGTGGGAGATCCAACTCCAACTTAGACCTAACATTTCCAAAAGGAGGTGAAAATAGGCTAAATGTTTTTATTTCATTTCCCCTCAGCAAATGTCACACATGATGAGCAGAAGTCATTTGGGAATGGGCCGGGGGAGTTGAAAGCTTCAGTGGCACCCGGAAAGGGTGTCGTGATGCGAGTTGCACCGTGTCTCTACTCCCGGATTTTCTCTTGGCTCATGTCATGATGCTCTCTGGCTATGGTATCCTCTGTGACAGTCGCTGCTGCTATTACTAGATGACGCACAGAGGAGGCAAAATTCATTTTATTTCCTCACTATCATTTCCATCCAGTAGGAATTAAATAGAAATTAAATAGTTCAGTTGTAGTTTATACAGTAATACCTTTCACAGTTGTAGGCTCCTTCACTGACTTTGTCCCTAAGGGTTCAGGCTCATGTGACTTTGCAAACCTTAGGGACCATGTTGCTGATATTTGTGTCCTCTTCCATGATTGTGATCTGTCTCTGATCATTTGTTGATGTCGACATAATACTCTGCACTGGGTTTCCACGCTGTGAGACTATACTAAGAGTTGCAGACATTGGTAGCTGCAGACACTCAGTGCTTCTGGGAGCTGCTAAACTGAAGCCAACCCTGGGTGTCCATGAGATGAGGCACAGCTGTGAGCACAAACATGGGCCATGCAGGGAATTGAGCAAAGCCAACTACAGATTCTTGTGGATAAGAATTGAAACTCAGTTTTTTAAAATCAATGGTCTACAGACTGAACACTGAGCCGAGTGCCACTGTGCCAGCATACAAGTCTTTCTTAGGCAAACTAGTTATCCCCTGCTTAAAACATTTAATAATCTTAAACACTGGAGCTGCACCACATCCTTTGATGGATTGTGCCATCAGAACTCCCCAGGACCAGGAATGGGAAAGAAGGGTGCCCTGCCTGACATCCTAGGTATGCTGAGGGTTGAGAACTGGTAAGGGGGATCAAAAGCTGCTTCCTTCTTTTTACTCCACAATCAAAGCAGGATACACTTAGCTACTCACACACCCAAAGTATCTACAGCCACCATCAGACCAGTACAGATGCTGCCCTAAAACATAGTGAAAAATCTAGCCTCTGCTTGTCCTTTAAAGTGTGACAATACACAGTGAAATCATGGACCAAAGAAGTTTTGCCATTTGAGTGGTTATTGCCACTCTCTGATTATCTGTGGACACATGTAGACATGTAAATATGTACACACCACACATACACTGGCACACATATGCATGCAGATGTTTCCAGGAAAAAGTTGTGTGACAGCTATCAGGAATTCAAAAGCATCTGTAATGTCACGTCTCCTCTCTTGATTATTCTTGTGCTAGTTTTGGTTCTGAGGTTACTGGG
This sequence comes from Acomys russatus, assembly GCF_903995435.1. Classification (NCBI taxonomy): domain Eukaryota; kingdom Metazoa; phylum Chordata; class Mammalia; order Rodentia; family Muridae; genus Acomys; species Acomys russatus. Next base: position 31,922,310 of record NC_067151.1, on the reverse strand, counting down.
TAAAGAGATTTTAACAACTAAAAGCACAAACATCCCGAATGACAGGACAGCCTGACTAGGTCCTGTCCTGGGGAGCTAACTTTATATCCCTTTTCTCCCAGAATAGATTGAAAGGCTTAGACAGCAAACCTACTGAAGTCAGACTCGCTTGCCTCTGCAGGTGTGCTCTCCCAGCCACATGATTCCTGCTTCTCCTGATAAGTGGAGTGATTAGTAGCAAGACCCAAAGGTGGAAATCAGGAGTCCCCACTTAACAATGTACAACTAGAGATGGATCTGTCTTGTTGGAAAAGCTCGGAGAGCCTGGAATACAGGTATATGAATAAAATAGTAGAGTCTGTTGAAAGCCCAGCCTTTTGCTTTGTTCAGCAGTTTACTCTCCTAGAGAAGACACTTTGCCTAAGAGTTCTAAGTATATCTATAGAATCTACATCTGCATAACATCCATACATTAAATGCCTATGGGGGCTGGAGAGATGGCTCAGCGGATAAGAGAGCTTGGTGCATTTCCAGAGGACCAGATTTCAGGTCCCGACACCAATGCTGGAATGAGAACCACCTGCAACTCCAGCTCCAGGGAATGTGACGCCCTCTTCTGACCTCCTCAGGCACTCACACACTCATGGCACACGTGCATATACATGTACGTCCTATATAGTGTATCTGTGGAATCTGGCGGCAGGGGTGGGAAGTGGGGAGGGGGTTAATATGCCTATCTCCACTCCCTTTCCCTAGGGAAGAATCAACAGTGTGCAACCCAATGCTATTCTCTACTCATCAGTGCAGGCTCACTCCCTCTTGGAAGCGGGAGAGTCTCAGATTGGCCTAATGAGAAGAATCACATCACTTGGAAATTTTACAAGTTCCTACAAAATCAAGGATCTAAAAAAGTCACAGAGGGTACTAAGGAGGAGGAGAGGGAGGAGGTTGGGGAGGAGGGGGAGGAAAGGGAAGCTTCCTTCTCTATAAGCCCCAGGAATAAGGCTTGAGAAGAGAACTTTCCTCTAAGTCACTACCAGTCTAACGCAGCTTTTCCAATTTGAGCATGTGCTCACCCGCCACCCACTCATGGACCTGCTGCAACCTCCTCCCTGCTGGAGTAGAGATCCCAAGCCACCTTCCCAAACATGAGGAAAATGTTGCTATTGTGATAGGTTTGGAGGAAAAGACAGGAGAGCAAAGTCCCGTCTCTCTCATTGCATCCCTTTCTTCCTACAGCTCTACTTTCACAAGGGAGAGCATGGTGTAGCAGACTAGAGGGTTGAAGGATTGAGATGAGACCAAAATAATTGTCTACTAATACACCCCTGCAGCCAAAAGAAGAATCACAAAATGATCAGACTGTCAAACCTTCAAAATCCAAGACAAACACAAGTTTTGGTTGGTGCTCTGCCTCCTGCTTGTCACCAGTGCCAGGTCTTACCTTCCTGTTCCCCATTTCGAAGTTTCCTGGGCTCCATCTCCATCTGTCCAGTGAACGGAACCTCAGCCTTTAGAAAGCCTGAGTATCCAAGAGAGTCTGAGACGCCACCTCCATTCTTAGTCCTCTCACCACAAGTTAACCAAGCTTTCAATGGCTGATGGAATGTGTTATTCCCCCTTCACGTATCATTCCATTTCTAAACCATGCCCAAGCCACTAACACTTTATGAGACACTTGCTGTTTATACTACTATTTTTTTTCTGACTCTGACCATTCTTCTGACTGCATAGACCTCACCAAATCATTCTAAATGTAGCTTTTCTTTTTCTTAGCTGGAGTCCATACTGTGTCGGAGGTATGCCATCCAGAACAGTATAGGAAACACTTAGCAAGCACTTATTAAATAGATAAATGCATCCTTTGGTGCTGGATAGAGCAAACTGATTCTGTTCCTGCTCTCCTGGAACTGATAATCTCATGAAGGAGGCACTCAGAGGAACATGAAAAAGAAACATCCACAATTGCAATGTCCATGAGTGCAACTGAGATAAAGCAGTCGTGAAGTGACAGACCCTAAGAGAAATTTACTTGGGGAAATACTTGAATGGCTTCAAGAAGAGTATTCTCTGAAAAGAGAAGAGGATACACAAAACCCCTGCAATAGAAAGAGGCTTGGCTCTTGTGAGCAGAATAGCTAGTGCTGGGGCCTGAGATGTGGTGTTGGGAGTTGGGCAGGACACGTCAATCATGGGCTTATGAGTTACATAACTGAATATATGTTTAAGAAAGATTACTCCAATTTCTTCTGGAAAAGAGACCAAAGTTGGGCAAAGAGCCCTATTCAGATGCATTCTGGGTGGGATACAGGAGTGGGAGGAGAGTTGTTCTGCCTGCTACAAATGTCTGTTCATCTTCTAGCCATGGAGACAGCCTTAGCTAAGACTGAGTTTATCACACAACCCACCCCTCCTCCACTACTTGTTTCCAATTATACCAACACACACACACACACACACACACACACACACACACACCACACCTTCTTAGACTCCCTTCCCTTCTCTCCTGACTTGTCCCCATTTGTCCCTTATTTAAAGTCTTTCGATCATTTTCAGTCTACAGTGCCACTCTTACTCCAGTATTTTTAACGCGCTGTATGACTAATGCTCCAACAAAACTCTAATGCCACAGTAAAGTTGAGGAATGTAAAAGAATTTAAAATCTTGCTCTTTTCAAAACTCCCATTTCTAAACAAGGTACTGTTCTTTGTAGCCTAGAAAGCCCACCACTTATGAATCCAGCTCCCTGTAGCTAGGAAATATTGGAGATGATTTCTCTTTGGTTATCTGACTGCCCTGTTAATTAATTCTAATGTTTGTATAGTGGGATCAATCTAGACAGGCATTCATTTAAATACCTGAACTCCAGGTCTTCCCTCTGTGACCTCAGACAACAGGTCCTGAGGCCCTAGGTCTTGACCAAATGAAGAGGTAATGACATCTTTAAATGCTATGCGGATTCAGTGAGAGCTATATGTGAACTAACACCTCACTGTTTAGTACATGGTAATATATGCATGTGTCAAGCCAACATCAGTTAGAACATTTGGCTTCGGGGGTTCAAATCTTCCCACTGTTTCTTCCTATCACCCACTCTCTCTGTTTTTCTGTACCTAATTCCTCTCCTCTTCTTCCCACCTTTGCACACCTAACCTAACCTTTTACATGCTTAGTCTTCTGCTCTTCTGTCTTCTTCTGGCTTTAGCCTATCAATAGTCTCCAGCATAGATATATGGAAATATATAGAGGGCTTCCTGCAGCCCTTTTTCCCAAGGGGTCCATCCACTTATTCAGCCTACTTGCTACTCATGGACCATAGGTAATCTTCATGTTTCATGTGCAAGCAGAATTGATGAGGCAAACACCCAAGCTTAAAGACTTCTATTCAGTACCCTGCAGTTCAGAAAGCATCACCAATGTGCTTAGGAGAGTGGGGGTTACAATGAAACTGGCGCTGACCCAAGGCAAGTCAGGTGAGGTCAGGTGCTATGTTCTGTTTGCTTCTGTTAGCAGTGAGCAGGGGTTAGTGCATACTCAGAACTCAAAGGGCTCGGAATAAATGATTTGATGCTTAGCGTTAACTGGAGCATCTGTATCAGTCCCCTTCTGAGGCTCAGGGAACACTGTGGAGGAAAAGGCATGAAGAATGTAAGAGGCACGGAGTGAGGAGGAGAGCTGTGAAATGCTATCCGCACGATATGGCCACTGCACTCAGGGCTATCCGCACGATGTGGCCACTGCACTCAGGAACCAGTAGATATCAGCACGATATGGCCACTGCACTCAGGAACCAATAGAGGTTGTGGTTGCCTGACGAAACCAATCAAAACTCCAGCATGAATGGCGGAGGAACTCACAAGGCCCCACACCTGCCTGAGGAGCTATTTAACGGCTGCTCACAGTAGGAGAATTCTACCTTGGGGGTATGAACCCGGGTAGGCTGTCATTCTCCATATGAACTCTCCATGTGGAGAGTTCTAGGAGGTAGAAGACGGATATACATACATTCATATAGAAACAAGAAAAGTTCAAATAGTAAATAGAGTGCTATTTTTAAGTTGGTAGGTGCATAATGATAAATTGAACATTAAATTTTATAATAGGTCTAAGACTGGTATCTGGATATGCTTGCTTTATAATGTTAGGCTAGTGCTTTCTTACCTAAACATGGCTACAAATCCTATGGGCCTCCTTACTCAGTGGCGTGCTCAAGGCACAGCCATGCAACACTTCTGCAATGTGGACACAAATCCATCTCAGCTTCACAGGCAACCCAGGGAACATGCCAGCACAGGCATAAAAGACGCGCTTTAGTGTTCCCTTCCCAGAGAAGAGTGATACTTTTATGAAATGACAAGACGTTACTCGGTTGGCAAATATCTATTCAATGCCTGTGGTGTCAGTCATTTTTTTTTCCCTTGGGATGTGGCAGTAAACGAAACACACAAAAGCCCTTAAAGAATTTCACAGCTGGTGGGGTTTACACAATAACAAACAAATAAGTAAACACACAGTATATTTTACTTACTTGTAGTGTGCTTGATAATCATTGGCAAAAAAAAAAAAACATATAGCAAAGAAATGAAATAGTTTAATTGAATGTATTCTTTCTGAGGAGAGGGTATTTGAGTGGTGAAATGAATCTTTTTGCTCTTCTCCCAAAAATTATTACACAAAGGGCAATCTTCCAGGAGACTACAGAGTGAAAGCCAGTAGTGACCACTCATTTCAGTTTCTTAGACTCAACCAACAGGAAACCACACAGGAAGTATTCCATAGATTTCCTTCAGCGGTTTGTTTTGTTTTGTTTTAAAGAATACAAATAGCCTCCATCACTACAAGTTGGCCTCTCATTGCTCAGCCTTCTGCGTGCTGATGTGAACTATGGAGCTAATTGTGAGTGAGCTCAAAGGATTTGATGGACCAAATGAATGCTTATGTTAGTATCCTGTCAACCCTCCCTCAGCCGAATTAGCTCTTGTTAGTGCTAACACAGCTCTACTGGGAGGAAGCATTGGGTATGGCACACACAGGGTGGGAGAACTCTGTGCCCAAGTTGAGAAAGCTGGAGTCAAGTGCTGGCCACACTTCCGCTACTGAGAGAGGCAGTCTGAGAGAATACCAGGTTCTCTTAGAAAGGCTAGACAGGCAGAGAAGATGCAGCCTATGCATCTATCGTTAGCCACAGCCAACACAGGTCAGTAAAATGCCCTCATTTTTGATAGCTGGTGCAACATCTAACTCCTACTGCCTCTGACTCCTGTATGCTGGTCACTAGACACCCACCTAGCACAATGAGAGTGTGAGGACCTTCGTTCAAGACTGAGGACAAGTAGCTCTGTGCTGGAGGCTTAGCCATCTCACCTCATCAATGGGCCTCTGCCTCTGAGAATCTAAGAATATGCTCCCTGCTGAGGATCCCCAGAGTGAACTATAGTTAGCACTCTTCCAAGGAATGGTGGAGAATGGAGAATGGAGAATGGGCTCAGTCAATGAGGACTTCAAATGTGCTGCAACAGATCTGGGTGTCACCCTGTAACTAAGGGAGCAGCTCAAACTTCACATGCAGTGGAAGCAATGATATGTAAGGAAGTGTTCTGTAAACGTTAACATTTTGGGGTCCCCTCTTCTTAGTGGATAGGATGGCTTAGTACCATTCATAGAATGAATGAGGGAGTAAAAGACTAGCCAAGTGGGCAGACACACATTCCCTCTCCTCCAAGAAGGGGGGCTGCTCTTAAACCATGAGGTGATCTGAATCTCACCGATTTTGCTGGCACCCTTTTGGAGCTCTTGTCTGTTGCACTGAGATCGCTTCAGAGAATATTCTGCTTGGACAGGGTGGGTGGTGGAAAGAAGTCATCTAGATGACATGACACATCTGGGTCACTGGCTTTAGGAGATTTGGCTGCTTCTCTGATAAAGCAGGGCATGGTACGTATCCTGAGACTATCCCCAAAGCCACAGGGACATCAAGAATAAGCTCTAAGAGCAAGGAGCATTGCTGAAGAAGGAAGAAGACACCATCCTCTGAGCTGTGAATCCAAACTAAATGAAAAGGAGAAAAGAAAAAAATCCAGATGAGCATTGCTTCGTGGTACAGCCAGACATAAGCGAGACCCTACCACCATAGCTGCAAGGAACTCCATCCACCATGCCTTCACCACCAAGCACACAATGAACTGATTCTCCTCAAGCCAGGAGCCAAAATAAGCCCGTTTTCCCAAAACTCTCTTCCTGTCAGGTATTTCGTTGCAGCAACAAGTAGAGTAAGTGACATAGCTACAGGATATCTGTACTCTAATCTATAAAAGTGTCTCTACTCAATTTGCTTTTCAATTGCATTGTCAGGAGGAAGTAGTAAGGCAGAGTGTGAAATGATGAACACCTTGTAATTCTTTGGAGTAGAACTGACCATAGACTTATCTAACCTACATTTTTATCAAACCAATATTTTCAGAAAACACTTAAATGATCGTATGTTCTTTGGTGGCAATGCTGTTTAGCATTACCCTTTTTTTTTTCTAGAATCTAAATAAACTGTGTAGTGATAATTCATTGTACTCTCTGGTGAACTAACTTTCTCCCTCCACGAATGCTACATTTGTGATCTCAAATTATGTGAGTGTGTGTGTGTGTGTGTGTGTGTGTGTGTGTGTGTGTGTGGTGCTTGGGCTGAAACTCTTGTCTTCTTCATATATGTAAACTAAACACTTAGACACTCGTGTCCACACTGAATCCTGGTATCTCAAGTATGACATAATTTGATCAAAAATTTTCTTGTTAAGATTACTATTCATATGTTCATCATACTTGGATGCCATTGTCCTAAAAAGTGTCCTAAAAGTGTCCAGAAGTTTTACCTCTGTTGTGACAAAAAAAAAAAAAAAAAAAAAAAAAAAAAAAAAACCACTCTGGAATTTATTCAGTTTACAATTCCAGGTTAGAGTCCACCATTGCAGAAAAGCTGAGGCAAGAATTGTAGAAGTTAATCGTATCATATGGACAGTAAAGAGCTGAGAGAGCATGTTTGCTGGTGCTAGCTGACTCTCAGCTTTTCATTCAGTCCAGGCCCAAAAAACAGTGCTGTCCAGAGTGGACTGGGTCTTCCTATGTCAAGCAAAATGATGATGATGATGATGATGGTGGCGGTGGTGGTGGTGATGGATGATGATGGGGATGATGATGATGACGATGACGATGATGACGACGACGACAACCCATGGACGTGCCCACAGGCCAAACTAATCTAGATAATCCCACATTGCAAGGTCATTCTGGGTTGTGTAGTATTGACTATTAAAGCTTACCTATCCGCCATTGGTACTAACTTAAGATGGAAGAGAGCAAGTGGGGAGGAGGTCAGGACCTTGTGTACATGGCCTAGAACTTTGGGGAGAGATCAGGGTCACCAAGAACAAACAGGGAAATCACAGGAGAAACCTGTCAGGACCATAAATCTGGCCTCAAAAGGTACTGAAGCAAGTCAGTGCCAAAGCCTAAAGCAGCAATGGAAGTTTAAGACAGCCAGTGACTGCCTCGGCCTTGCCCTGTCTGAACTCTGTAGCATCTGACACTGATGCTTGTTTGCACCCACCCCTTGCCCCAAACTCATCCCACTGTGAGATCCCATATCCGTATGCTCTTCATAAGGCCATTTCTTTCCAATTACTCTGCATCATCTTTCTCAACTCTTCTTTTAAACATAGTGGGTTTTCATTGCAGGAATTGGCACCACCATTGTTTTCCCAGCACACACAGCCACACCCTCTGACCCAGCCTCATTGTTGTCTATGTGCGGCTCTCTTCCAGCCTACCCACAATCAAACCCCCTCCCCTGGTCTCAGCACCTCCAAAAAAAGAATCCCCCAACTTCTCATCTGCCAGAAAGACAGATTTCTCACCTACAGTCTTCACTGGCTGAGCCCTGTGAATCTACCACCTCACCTACCCTCCAACGATCATGAAAGCTCTGGACTTGCAGAGTTCAGTGCGTTCTGAAATGCACCCAAAGCTCCAGGAAAACATTCTTAATAAGGTCGGTCACTGGTCTTCCAGCTTTCACTCTTGGTCCATGCCAATCTTTTATCTAATCCACAGCCACAATAATCTTTGCAACATGAAACTCTGGCCTACCATTTACCAACTCTTGTTGGCTTCCCAGTAAAATTTCTCCAGTAGTTACAAAGCCTTCATTCTTTTCTCTTACCAAGGCCCCAACTTTCTCTGCCCCCATCTTTTCACATATCTCTCCTTTTATTCGCACTCACAATTCTTGTCTCCTCTTCAGATGAAACATTCTGTTTCTTACCTACCTGACAGTGCATCCATGTTCTTGTCTATCATTGTTCTAAGGCTGTCTCCTATGGGTGTGGCCATGTCTCCTGTGGGCGTGGCCATGTCTCCTGTGGGCGTGGCCATGTCTCCTGTGGGTGTCATCACACCATCCCCTACTGATACACCCCACTAAGTTGATGCATCTATCTCCCCTCACACAGGATTCCCTGAGCATGCACAGCAAGGTGTAAACTCCCACAACAAAGCTGGCTGCACAGAGTAACGTCAAGAAGAGCCCACAAATTAATGACTGATAGGCCAAGAATGCAGACCTAAATGTTCTTCCTCTGTTTCAGTATTTTCATACAAAATCCATTTAGAGTAGCAAAACACATGGGATTCACTTGTAAACATTTGCTTATATGCTATGCAATAACTCACAAAACAAGTGAGGACAGAAAAGCAAATCTTAATTAGAAGGCTTTTTCTAAGTCCCTCAGATGAAGAAAGCTCGGTGCCACCCTTTTCAGAATGTGCTCCCAACAGGCTGCTTGAAGCACTGGCCACATCCCTCTTTGTGGAGCTAGAAGGCTGATGGTAGACACTCATTCCCTGAGGCTGCAGTGGGCTGTACTCTACCCTCTTTCTCTTTGCGGAAGGGAATCTCTGACTTAGCAACATGTGAGACCTCTTGGCCAAAAGTAGACTGAGCAGCTGCCAGCTGCCTGACTCAAGGCAATTAAGTTATAGACACACTGAACAGAGCAGGTACCTTCACAATCCAAAGGCTCCCACTGAGAAACACCAAGGAGCTGGAATCATTATTTTTTCCCAAGAAGATATCCTCATCCATCTATGTTCTGTTGTCATAGTGAATGCTGAACTACACCTAAGAAGGGACAGTGTCAGTACTCAGTGCTTCGTCTCCAAAGTCATAATGTAGGCATTGGCACTGGACACAATGCCAATTTACTGAGAAGGTAAGACTAAATTAAGGTCATAACATCTTTTGGTTCAATGATGTGCACACTGAAATTTTTACTGGATTTTAGAAATGTGTTTTTCAGACTGTTCAGATTTGGGGGGAGGTCTTTATTTGTTGGTGGGAGGCTGTTTGTTTGGGGGTTTGAGAATGAGTTTTGCTTGTCACCCAAGCTGGCCTCAAACTTGTAGCCAGGTGTGCCCCCTCCAGTCCTCAATTTCAGATTGTGTTCTAAATGCAGGACACAGGCTGTGTAGCTGATCCATTCCTAACACCTGTGAAGACACATCTATTTAAAACTTTAAATGACTACCTGCTGTGACACCATCACTGGGTCTAGTGAGGGAAAGAAGGGAAGAAAAAAAAAAAAGAAGAAGCAAATGTGTGTGCCAACTACCAGCCATCACAGATAATTCCATTTAGGCTTTACAGTAACCACACATGGGTGGGTGGGATCATCAACTGTGTCTATAAGGGAAAGTCAGGTTCAGAGGTTTCCCCACCATTGCATAACTATAAATCACGGCCAAGCAACGTGATGAGAGCTTCAGTGTTCAGAAAGGAAGCAAGGTCCACAGAACTGAGGGGAAACACGTGGGAAGGTTGGAAGAGCCTCCCTTTTGGGACATAATGAATGGGTTCACTTCAGAGATTCTTGTAAGTCACTCCTGAGAAGAGGTCAATTAGCTGAATATATGGTCTAGGGGTCAGAAGAGAACCAGGGCTGAAAGCATGCTTGAGATATCTTGAGATCATTTCAAACCCAGAAGAGAAGCTGATGATGGAATTTTTTTAATTAAAAAAAAATCAGTATATAAGACACACATCAAAAAAAGGAACGATTCGCCAAAGAGAAGATGGAGAAGGAGAACACGGTGTCATGGTATAAAAGCTGCAAAGCCACAAAACTGAGCAAGTATTAAAGGAAGGGGAAGCACTGATAGAGGGGAGAGCACCAGGGTGAGGCTGAGGACCAATGGAGGGGAAGGACCAGAAGGGCCAGTCTCTGACCTGAAGGGAAAGATGAACTTGTCTCTTCACACTTTAGCTCCGGGTCTAGCAGAGCACTGGACGTAGTGTCAGAAATATGTGTTGACTCACTCAGTAAACTTAACCAAAAAAGAAAATTAGATGCTGTGAGCCTGGAACTGGGCCTTAGGCTCCATCTTTGCCCCTAGATTCAGCGATGCTGTAGCACAGGGCTCAGATCGCAGAAGACAGGAATAGGTGTGTGGATGAGATGGATTTTGTTGAAGCCATTGTCAAAATGTAACTCATTGTGTTTCTTAATTCCACAGTTAGAACATTTTATTTAAAAAAAAGAGCCCAGGACTAGGACAGAGTGTGAGAGTGTGAGGAAGATGCAGATAAGATGTAAGATTGTGTGCTAAGATCTCCAAGGAGTAAACTGAGGGGAGCTGGGTAACAGCTGCAATAGTGTATGATCGAAAATCTCTACTTTGAAACATAAAATAAGGAAGTGTGCAGAACAGAGGAGGAAGACTAGAATCCATAACAGAGGAATTAGCATGGGCTAGGCCAGCTCTCTCGTCCCAGTAGGAGAGAATGCAACAGCAGACAGCTGAGCCAATCTTAAGACAGAGATCAGAAAATCTGCACATACACTTTTAGAGCAGAAAGAAGAGAGAAGGGAGGTAGCAGCTGTACCTAGAAGGACAAAGGCGATGTAGTCAGAGACAGCCCCTGCCTGGCTTCAGGAGTCCCACACGAAGCCCCAGCTGCACACTGTTACATATGTGCAGAGGGCCTCAGGCTGTCCCATGCATGCTCTCTGGTCAGCAGTTATGTCTCTATGAGCCATTGTGGGATCAGGTTAGTTGATTCTGTAGGGTTTTTTGTTGTTGTTGTTGTTGTGTCCTTGATGCCTTTGCCTCCTTCAATCCCTCCTTCCCTTTTTCCACAGGATTCCCTGTTGGGTCTGTTTCTTAACAATTGGACTTTATTATACAGCCCAAGTATCCTATACAGGAGGGGGAAAAGGTTAAAGGGAAACAAGAATAAACCTTCAGGGTATCAGCTCCATGGGATGGATCCCTAGGTGTCTCCAGGCCTGCACACTGGTCCTCTCCCCATCTGATCCACACCTCGGTGGTCCAAACCAGCCTTCTCCTCTCCTCTACTCTCTGCCTGTCTCTGTCTCTGTCTGTCTGTCTGTCTGTCTGTCTGTCTGTCTCTCTCTCTCTCTCTCTGTGTCTCTTTCTCTGTCTGTCTCTCTGTCTCTTTCTCTCTGTCTCTGTCTGTCTCTGTCTCTCTCTGTGTCGCTCTGTCTGTCTCTGTCTCTCTCTGTGTCTCGCTCTGTGTCTCTGTGTCTCTCTGTCTCTTTCTCTGTGTCACTCTGTCTGTCTCTGTCTCTCTTTCTCTCTGTCTCTGTGTCTCTCTGTCTCTTTCTCTGTCTCTGTGTCTCTGTCTCTCTCTATATCTCTCTATCTCTCTCTGTCTCTCTCTTTGTGTCTCTGTCTCTTTCTGTGTGTCTCTGTCTGTCTGTCTGTCAGTCTGTCTGACTCTCTCTCTGGGACACAATGGCTGGTCTCTCCTCTGGTTCCCTCCTCCCATTGATGTTCGATTAGGAACACAATACACAACACACAACAATAGTCTCCAGTCTGTTTCCTGAATTCCTGACCCAGAATGGCTCCTCTCAGTCTATCCCAATGTCAGTCTCAGTAAGGTATCCATGATGTTTCCAAGGGACAATGCCTGAGGCAAAGTTCACCAAGGCTGCTTTCACCTGGGACAAAGCCTGCAGTCCTTCCACAATTCCCCAAGCTCCACTTAATGTCTGCTTGTGAGTCTCTGCATATGTTTCCATCAGTTAGTGGGTGAAGCTTCTCTGGTCACAGTTTTGAAAAAAAAAAAAGAAAAAGACCTTATCTAACTATTTTACCTCATCTTTCTATAGAATCATATCAATTTGTTACACCTAGGATGTATATTCTTGTGATTAAAAATAGACTAGTAATTGATATGACCATGATTTGATCAACTAACAATTAACTTGTATAATTTCCTTATCCTAAACAGCCTGCAATAGCACTTTCAAAGGATTGGAAGTAATCCTTGAATTATAATTGAGTGGTATGCATACAATACCGCATACTACAGTAGAAATATATACATATATATATATATATATAGTGTGTGTGTGTGAAGAATACTCTTTTTTGTGAAGAATACTCTTAAATTTGAATTCTATAACAATGTATATAAAAGTAGACTTATTTTGTATCTTTATACAAAATAAGGTCTTCAAAAACCTCAGAGACATACAGAATATGGCATTTAAAGATGTTTCATTATTTTTTTAAAGATTTATTTATTATGTATACAGTGCACATCAGATCACATTATAGATGGTTGTGAGCCACCATGTGGTTGCTGGGAATTGAACTCATGACCTCTGGAAGAGCAGTCAGTGCTCTTAACTGCTGAGCCATCTCTCCAGCCCCGATGTTTCATTATTTTAAGGTTCATTTACAGTGAGAAAGATTAACTCCTGGCAACATCAAGTCTACCTCAAAGAAGATGCTAAGCATCAAAGAACCTCCTTATGGAGATGGCTTCAAATGTGGCAATCCAGCCACTGGGCAAAATGTCCTTGTTTCTACCACAGACAGAATTCTGCCCAAAAAAGGGCAAGTTTGGATGCAGGCAAAGTCAATGGCCAAACTCTGCCAAAACAAGGTAAGCAAGTCCTCAATAGTTCCTGCCTCACAAGTATGTCTGTCAGATATATTGGGCCAGAAGGCTGAAGATGATGCTCCACTGTTAAAGAGAGTTTTGGGCGATTGTTCAGGTAGCAAACTATCTCTGTCATCTTCTCATTTGGGAAGCTGCTAACCTTCCTGTACACTCAGGTATACCTGTATACCTGTATACTCAGGTAATTACTTTTATTCCTTCTCAAGTCTCTGATGGAGTTGAAGACCACCAGATAGTTTAATTTTACAATTGCAAGTTGTCTAGCGTTTAAGAGATATGATAGATATTGATTTACATTCGGAGTTTTAGATGCACCAAGATAGGAAAGATGTTTTCTCCAAGGCTGCCAAACACAAATAACCAAAACATTATGAATGTAACATTTATATAATTCCTGATTGTTTCATGGTTCTTCTTGTTGTAGGTAGTTTACTGTATATATGTGTAATAATATAAATGTGTATGTAAAAACATATTTAATAATAAAAAGAGAAAAAGAAAGAAAGTTTAATTCAGTGGAAAGATAGAAATTGTGTGAAGGCAAACTGAAATGCTAAAAAGAAAACTTCAGGAATAGGGAGATGGCCCATTAAGTAAGAGCACTTGCTGTTCAAGCATAAGGACCTAAGTTCAAATCCCAGGAATGACATAAAAAGCTGGACATGGTTCAGTGAGAGGCCCAGTCTCAAAGAAACAAATAGACAAATAAGAAAATTTGAGCAGAATATAGAAGATCTATGGTACACTATGTAAAGAGAAAAATTTCAAATCCCAAGTATGTAAAAATAGGAATATGTTGGAACAAGGAACAATGGTCAGTGCAGAAACTGGCTCTTTTAGATGTGTGACAAAGATGTTCATGCTCCTGAAATGAAAAGTGTATTCATGGGTAAATAAAAGATAAAAATGCACAAATAAGCATGAAATGTGGGAATTTGTTCTAATTTGGTGTCAATCCTATGAGAGAGGAGAAGACAGCATGGGGAGTAAGCAGAAAATGTGAAAAAAGAACTTGATCATAGCGTCCTTCAGTGCTACAACTATGATTTTTTTTTTAAAACCCACAAAACTCAACTGTGTAGATTTGAGAGGCGCTGCAGCAGAGTCTACCTATTCCGTGAGTGTTTTCCATGTGCCCCCAAAGGCAGCGCTGTGATCTTAGTGCCACATAGGTGTTGCCAGTGGGAAGATGTGGGTCCTGGAACCCTGGCTAGGGATAGCAAGGGAAAGAAGAAAAAGCATACAGAAAAGGTCCTCAAAATGGTAGATACTGAATATTCTTAGAAACTCTCCTGGCCACGACTGTAAGGATAAACTGCATGTGGGGAAAGCAGTTGGAGCAAACAGTGGCCTTCCAGACTGTCCCAGTTACTTGATTCTAGTTGGCACAGAGGGACAATAGGAGTAGGGGGGAGAGGAAATTGTTTTACTGTCATTAATTATCCAAATGGCATTCCTTGAGGGGGAAAAACCCACTGGACAAGAGGGACTCTAGAGAAAATTGGTGTCTGGTTAGAAATAAAGGAAAACAGCTGAGCAAGTTTAACCAATGGGGATGGGAGTGCCTTCCCTAAGGCAGCCCCATCCTTTGAAAGCAGGTAGGTGTAAATTCCTGTCAGTGAAGGGCTGGACAGGTAGCAAGATGACTCCTCCCCCTTCAGGCCTTCCACATCTGAGAGGAAAGTGCAAATCCAGAGGAAAGCAAGATGGCCAGCATTTCTGTGGACTCTGCCTTCATATGCGGGGAACGTTAAAAGCCCTGAGTGAGTGTATTTTGATATGGGCACAGCAGAACTTCAAAACCAATTGGCTGATGGGAAATTGGCAAAGCCATGTGGCCCAGGCTCTAGAGAAATGGCAAAGCTTTTCTCAGGACTCTAAGTATGTGTGTTTATGAAGTAACCTTGATCGCTGTGATTAAAGACTAACAAGTGCAGCTTCCTGGCCCTGTCTGTTACAGCCTGAGGCTGCTGACTACAGAGACCTCCTCCAGGGACTGGCCAACCCACCCCTGTGTGGTACCTAACCAACTTGCTGAAGTCCAGCTTGTGTTAGTAGCCAATATTGATCCTTTCAAATGGTGTTCCTAGATATCAGCTTACAGGACCCTATCCCCCACCCCTCCCCTACTCTTAGCCCCGTTCTCTGGCACATTTGGACCTTTAGGAGCCTTCTCCATCCAACAGCAGCTAGTTAATGAGTTTTCCCTTAAACTCCCTGCATGCCAACGCTTCTGATAAGGTGTGATTGGCAAGCTTTCTTTTCACTTTTGGTGGTTGCGCTGCTGGAATCCAGAGCCCTTCCCCCAAGTCTCAGATGGCAATCCCTCCATCCCAGAGATCTCTGTTCTTAGCCTCTCAAGAGATATAAGGTGGTGTCTCTTGACTTTGGCCTACTGGCCCCCATTGATGATAAAAATGCTTTCTCCGCCAGAAAAAAAAAAAAAGCTCCTATTAACAGTGCACTTTAGCACCCAACAATAACTTTGGCGCCTAAATGTGTCTGCTTTCTCCTCTGTCGGCTCTAAGCCCTCTGTGTGACTTTTTTAAAAAGTAATTTATTCACATTACATCTTGATTGTAGCTCCCTCTCTCTTCCCATTCCCACTTCCATCCTTCTTCCTTCCTATCCCCTAGTCCTCTGAGAGGGGGAAACTTCCTCCCCTACCATCTGACTGAACCCTATTAGGTCTTATTAGGACTGCCTGCATCCTCTTCCTCTGTGGCTCAGCAAGGCTGCCCCGCCCCCTCCCCCACCAGGGAGAAGTGACCAAATAGCAGGTATCAGAGTCCATGTCAGAGATATGGTAAGGGACCTTCATGGAGACTGAGTTGCCCATCTGCTACACTCTGGGTGACTCTTCCACTCTCTGAACTCTTCTACTCACTACCTTTGTAAGCCTTTGCACCATTTCATGTCTTATTTAACCCTGCATGTGCTGCAGGACTACTGCCCTGGCAGGCAGCTCTGTCTCCCTGTGAAGCCTGCTGGCCACTCCTCACCTTCAGCCTTGGTACTGGTGTCACAGGCCACACCTCTCAGCCCGAGCTGCTGCTGCTTGCCCTCCCCACTGCCCACAGCTACTCCAGTTCCACAGGCCTACAAACTGCAGCTTCCACAGCCACCGTGACCACTTTAAGTCTTTCTGGGCCTTTCATATCCCTCCACTCCCTCAACTTCCTCCTGAAAGTCCTGCTGCTTCCTTAGGCCTGTGTCTGGGTTACTGTGACCCTTGACTTTTCCCTCCCCACCTCAACACCCCCTTGTTCCAGCTCCAAAGAGTCCCTTCCTTTCAGCACAAAGCCACCTCTCCTCTATCCTAAAATCAAATTCCCTGACCTTTGTCCCTCTCCTTTGTGCTGAGAACTTGGTCTGGGGTGTCCTTTTGGTCTCCACCCACTGTTTGCCCTGATCCCACCTCCCCTCCAATGGCAATGCCTGAATTTCCTTTCAAGTCCTCCTAAGAGCTCCATCCTACAGAGCCAAATTAAACTTCTCTTTTCAGGGAAGTCTCCAACTCTCTCAGCCTCTGACAGGCTCTTCCTGCTCATTGACCGTCAAAGTTAGATGATAAAATAAGTCGATGTTACTGTCCTATGAACCCTGGATCTAAATAGAGATGTTTGAATGCTCCCAAAACACAGAGAGTATAAATGATTGAAGAGATGAACATGCTATTTGCTCTAGTTTTATTACCCATTTTACACATGTATTAAATCCTCACGTTATATGCCCCATTAATATGTACAAAGTATCAATTATAATAAAGGCCAGTTACATAACTTGGGGGTTGAGGTTATATAATTTTATTGTTCTTTGTTAAGTCTATCTTGGGAAAGTGTCTTATGTTTATGTCAATATTCCCCACATGACAGTAGAGGTGACACTGAGTCCTCAATGGCTAGGGAGTGGCACCTGAAGTCTCAGTGTTTCTCTGGATGACCATCCGCTCAAAGCCACATTCACATTCTTTCCCCAAACCCAATTCTCACATCACACCCTTGGCAAATGCAAATCTATGTTGTTGATTCACAGAAAGGCTTCTTTAAATTCATTCAGTGTTACCCAGAATTTAGTATTTGCCTCTGGCAGGTTTTCACTGCTTTCTCAGAAGTATGCAATTGGTTTATGATCCATGCCCTATTTAAAGTATGGTAAGCTAAAGAGAACAACTGATTGGAGTGTGTGAGTTGGGGGTGCTTATGGCTATAGAAGCTTTGAGAATTGGCCATTCCCAAATCCTTTACATCAGTGGGTAGCTTGAACTAAATTCATGTGCTTACCTGGCCTGAAAGCACTTCTGTGGCATCAAAGGACACCACCACAGAACTATGGGCTTTACTGTACATATTAATACTCAGTTCATTGAGGAGAGGCATGGCTGAGGTAAACAGAAATGACACTTGGGGTTGGTTCTAGCTTTAACTCTTGAGGCCCCACTCCTCAAAGGCTTGGAGAAAGTTCAGGCCTTTCTTGGATGCGCTGAAGTTTTCCTTCAATCATTTCCAACATTAGAATTAGCTTCTCTCTTGAGTTTTATTCTAAATGTTAATTATACATTAACAGAGGAACCAGAAATAAGCAGCATTTTTATTTTTGGTTTTCTGTGATTATTTAGGTCTCTGTCTTCAGAATGAAATCATTTCCTTCCTGCCTCATCAGAATATGGCTGTGGACCTAAGCGAGATCTCAAAAGAGGAGCACCACCTCACAGCTGACTCTGTGCATCGCTGTTGCTTTTACTTACGCTTCCTAGTGGAGCACATTTCCTCTGGCTCTTGGAAACCATGTGCCCACTCTTTAAAACCAAGTTCAACGATCTTTCATTCTGTTGAGCCTTCCCCAGAATTCCCACTTCGGTGCCTCTTCTTGACCCAACAACAAAGAACTTGCTTGATTCCTTGAAGTCACAAATATTGAACATCTCCTTTCCATAATAACCCATGCTTTGACATGTCATAGCATGCGAACATTGTTTGCTGGTCTTTAACCTTCTGTCTTTCTCGGTTTCAATGTGTTCCCTGTCTATCACAGAGCAGAGACCCAGTAGGATGACTGACACCATCAGCCACAGGAGGTTTGTATTTGCTCAGCATCTGCTTGAGGGGCAGACTGATTCTTTGGGCCTGTGGTTTTAAGGTGGAAATTTAAGCTTCTAGCCCCTGGCAATTAGAAGAATAGGAAGATGGGTTAGTGGTTCTGAGTCCAACCCTTCAACTGAAAGAAGGCACACGGTTCCTGACTGGCTTCTAGTCCTTTTCTGTTGACACCGACTCTATCTTGTGATCCACATTTCTTCCTGATAGCCTCTCAGTTCTTCTTTCCAGTCTACTCTAATCTGTCTTTAGCATGTCCCCAGCTTGATCTTTCTCTGTGCTTAAAAAGCTTTCAAGTCATATACAGGGGGAGGAGGTCCCCCTCAGTCACAGACTTAGGGGAGGGGAGTAGGGGGAAAGCAGGAAGGAGGGAGGAATGGGAGGATACAAGGGAGGGGATAACAATTGAGATGTAATATGAATAAATTAATAAAATAAAATAAAATTTTTTAAAGCTTTCAATTCTCTCTCTCTCTCTCTCTCTCTCTCTCTCTCTCTCTCTCTCTCTCACACACACACACACACACACACACACACACACACACACACACACACACTGTGAAATCCAGAGCCCTTCATGACCTAGCGTTTTCTTCTCTGCCACTGTCACCCTCTGCCCAGCCGTACCCACTCCTGAAGCTCCCTAAATGCTCCACTCCACCAGAACACTGTGTCTTGGTGTAAGGTGTTCCTTTTACCTGCTACAAATGTGTTCATCCTTTTGTCTTTGTGTTAGTCAGCTTTCCATTGCTACTGAAATAAAGCATTGTGTTAATTACTTTTCTTATTGCTATAACCAAGACACCTGACAAGAAGTGACTTACTTGGGCTCAGCACTTTAAACGAGAGTCTGTGCGGTCCTCCATGCCAGGGGAGATACAACAGCAAGAATGTGGGAAGCAGAAAGGGATGAATGCTGGTGCTCAGCTGAATGTCTCATTTTTACTCAGTCCTGGGTCCCAGCCCATAGGCAGAGCTACCCAAATTCAGGGAGGATTGTCACTCTTCAATTAGAGCTTTTGGCAAACAACCTGAATTTCCTGATATAACCTGATTGATATAACTTCCTGATATTAATGTATTTAATATCAGAATCTAATCAATGTTACAGTGAAAGTTGTCCATCCTGTTCACTTGGCTTTGGATATTTTATCTTCTGGCTGGTTGGCTCCATTGTTCTTATGCTGTGGTGAGATGGTTCGGGATTAAGGGAGCACACGGCAGGGTACTACTTACCTAATGTATTTGGGAAGCAGAAGAGATGGAAAAAGGATGGAATAAAAGTTCCAATGTCCCTTTGAAGGCCACCAAGAAAAATCCCTTCTCAGTCTGCCAGGACAGTGGCTCCCTCAAAACAATGTAATTGTAAGAGAGGTTCATATCACCTTGTTATAAAGTACAACCTAACTGAGGAGGTGACATCCACCAACTTGTCCAGACTCCATTGGATATAACTCACTGTAGGAGGGGATCACTGTAGGGTACGCTGGGATTAGCATACAGAGCATTCAGTAGCAGCCAAGGCTGAAGCCACAGCTCTAGTGCATTCTGTTAATTTCCCACTGGAAATAAGACATACTTGAAAATTTGATATTTACTTTTTCTCCTTTCCACTCAATTTTAAATGCCATTGAAGATAAATAGAAAGGAAAAATACTGCCCTTTTCTAGTGATAAAATTGTCAGTATCCAACTATTATTGACCTATAAGAATACTCGTTTTGTAGAATTTAACCTGAAACATCCTTCAGTGATAGACCATGTGGCTAGAGGTGCATCACATACCCCAGCCTATTGCCGACTAATAGCCTCTTGTGGTGACCGCATCTAGGAAACAGAATAAAAATGACCTTCAGCACAGCCAAAAGTACAGACATCCTATTGTGACTCTATCTCTGCTGCAGATGCAACAGGTAAACAATTTCCAGCTTAAGGTGTGGCCAGAGCTAATGCACCAGGCCACGAGTTAATGGCTACTTGAGCAGAAATTAGAATAATTGGTGAAAAGTTTCCTTGTGGTTGGAACAGGAAATTAGACAAAGCATTTTCATTATTGAAGTATTAGACCATAGCCTATTAGTATTAGACCATGGGGGGAGAGGGGTCCTCCAGGATAGGTCAGCTTTCTTATCCCAGGCATGCCCTGGGTCTGAGCACCGGAAGTCACCATTGGGGAGCTAAATTGGAAAAGTATGGCTCTTACTTACATGGCAATGTGCCTGGAGATTTCTATTTAAAGTGATCTCCCGGACTCTCCTCCAGGAGAAATAAAATCAGCTAATTTGATGTTCTTTGGCCTGATTGGAAACTTAGAATCAATGGGGTTGTTATGAGTTCAATTGGAAGGAGGAGAGGCCCAATTTTGAAAATGTGAATATTTTAGGGTACCGTAATGGATAGTCACGGATGTTTCCCTTGCCTGTTAAAATGAGTAACTTCCTACTAAACGATTATAGACTAGGCTACAATGTTCTCACTGAAGGAAACCTGGCCGTTGAACACTTATGTCACCCGTGTGGCAGGAACTGTCTGCAGTATTAAAAGGCGTAGCTCGCTCTGGAAAGGGTCTCACTCCTTAGGATAGTCTGCAGGTTTGTCGTATCCACAAGTTCTCTGTCACACTAATCCCTATTCCCTAACCATGAGTACCCTGATACACCATCCTGAGGACCCAAAATGGAGCTAGTATGTATTGAGATGGGCCAGAAATGTAAAATACACCACAGACTATAAATCTCCAAAGCAGAATGTTTCGATAGTAATTTTTGTATCAGTTGCATGTTTTATGATAATATTCTCTGTTTGATGATATATTTGAGTTAATCAACATCAAAGGCTAAAGTTATTTCATCTATTTTTCTTTAGCATGGTCCCCGGGAAATGTAGAAATAAACATGCCCCCTGGTCTACTTCTGCTAGACAGTGTTCCTCCGAGCCCCCAGAAGCCTACCTCTCTTCCCAACCAGCATGGATACCAGCTTTGAAAGCTTAAGCTAGCACCTGGAATTCTGGGTGCAGAGATGAAGGGCCACACAGCAAAACATAGAATTTCCCTGGGTGAGCCATGAGAGAGTCTCTCGAACACATGTCAGTGGGAAGGGAGCTGTGGTCCTCCCAAGTCACTAACCATACCTCTGAGGAACTTGCATTAGGCATGGTGATCCTCAGAGCCCACCCTCTACCTGAAGAATCAGAAACCCAGGAGATGGGGCACACCTGGTGAGCCCTTTCTAGTGGGTCTCGGAGGATTCCCACTGCTGCCCAAATTTCAGAGCTACAGGCATTCCTCCTGTCCTGTGGGTGAAGAGCTGTCACCCTCACCCTCTTCTCAGGTGTGCTAATCAGTTTTCCATCACTATGTCAAAATGCCTGAGGGATTTATGAAGGGAAACAGCTTACTGGGCTCAAAGTTTTAGAGAATCCCATCTGTGAATGAGTGGCACTATTGCTTTTAGACCTGTGGAGAGACAGAGTACGCATATGGATAGTGGGAAGCACGTGACCAAGGTAAACCGTGCCCACTCTAGAGGCAGTGGGACCTGGAAAAATGGCTCCAGTAAATGAGGTGGACTAAAGTTTCCTGTGGTAGCCAACTTTATTCAGAGCGTGCGGCAATTTGTACTCTAAGGGTTGAGAAGAGTCATGTGAATAAAGTGTAGTCACAAGGGCAAGCTGTGCCAGACAAGCTGCATGTGGCAAAATGTTTTTTTTTTCTATAGAGGCAATATAAACATGCAGTGAATATCTGAAGTAAACGCACTCCTATCTGCTACAGCTGGAAGGGGCACAAAAACACGTTCCAAGAACAATTTCATGTTTCCGAAGAAACTGGAGTCACAAGACTCTTGTCTTGGTGTCTTGGAGTTTTCTCACAAGCACTGAGAATTCTCCTCACAGGACTCCACTCTTGGACCGTGTTCTGACAGTAGACCATCACTTTACAGCTGGGAAGCAAAGAGAAAAAGAAAAGAGGCCAGGGTCCAACTCTCCCATTCAAGGGCAAGCCCCCAACAACTTAAATGATTTCTTCTTAGGCCCTACCTCCCAGCAGCACAGTGTTAAGGTCAACCCTTTAACATGTACACCTTTGTGAGAACAAACCTTAACCACACCACAAAGAAACCAAGATAAAGAAGTTAACAGTCCAGGGGCTGAAGAGATGACTGAGCAATGATAACCACAGGTTGCTCTTCCAGAGGAGCCAAGTTTGGTTCCCAGCATCCACTTGGCAGCTCACAACCATCTGTAACTCCAATTCCAGGAGGTCTCTTGCCGTCTTCTGTTCTCCACATGTGCACATGTGCACACAGATTGTACACATGATTTCAAATAATATAAATAAAACATTGAAAGCAAATAAAGTAAGAAAATTTCCCCAGCTACACAGCTATTAGTAATACAAATAAAAGGATGATAGGGAGGTAGGTAGGTAGGTAGATAGAGAGATAGATAGATAGATAGATAGATAGATAGATAGATAGATAGATAGATGAGTCAAGCTTTTAGCCCCCTTGTTTCTAATTCTATAAGTGGTACTCCATATTAAATGCTTAATCAGTGAGGAAAACAAAAGTTAAAATAAGAGATTAAAAAACATCTTTAAATCAGTAGCTTTTAAGATTTTGGACCAAAGACTCTAATCAAACTGAGAGTCTCCAACACAAAAACGAAGCCTGCATACTACTGAGCCCTGTTTATATACAATTTATAGAACTGCTCTGGTGCCGCAAGCTAGAAGACATGCCATTGTTTGCAGTAACTGGTACCCAACACAGGAATATGTTCTGCACAGGCAGTGTTGCCTACTATACACTGACGGGGAAATTGTGGTCTTAGATGCTGGAGAGTGTCATTGCTTATGCAGGAGAAAGCATTTCTCCAGTTTTCGAGGCTGGACATCTGAAGCTAGCATGCCAGCATGCTCAGGTTCTGGTAGGGCTCTTTGCCTGTTGCAGACAGGCAACTTCTTACTGTGCCCTCCTGTGGTAGAGCAAGCCCTGCCACTTCTCTCTTCCTCTGGTAAGGACTCAGGTGCCATCCAGCAAGCCCCATTCTAATGACCTCATCTGAACCTAATTATTTCCCCCATGCCCCAGCTCCAGATTTATTGGAGGTTGGAGTTTATAGCAGTTAGGAGGGACAGATTTCAATTCATAGCAAGTGAATAAGAACTGTGTTTATGCTATTTGCTTTTCAGGGACCAGCATACTTGTCAGTAGCTAATAATTCCATTGCTGCTTACTAAAGGGAGTAGTGAGCACCAAACGGACTCTGAAATCTGAAGGGTGAGATCTCATGGGAGAAGAAGGATCACAGCCATGGGTTATACGGCTACAAAGCAAGTGAAGGAGCTTCGTCTCTGCCTTTCCTGCTTGAAGATGACGTTAATGGCAGTCATTTCTAAGCTTTGGCAGCAAATTAGCCTGAAAATTTGGTGTCCAGCAACTGCATCTTTGTGTTCATGGTACCGAATGTTCTTGGAGAGCCTGAAGCTCTTTGATAAGCACAGCACAGCTTACATTTAACCTCACCTGGAACTTCTATAATTTGTTCCCAGACAAAGCAGATCAAGTCCTCTTGGATGGAGACAGGCTGTGTCTTATCGGCCTGCAAGTTAGTGCTGAAAGCTTATTCCCTCATAAAAGGGAAAGTGGGCTATCTTGAACTGCATTGGTAAATCTTAATATTTCTTTAATAGGTAAATTCACATTTAAGAAGATAGGTTTGGATGCCATTTATTTAATGCTCCGAAGTAATAGGCAATTGCTGGTGTAAATGTGTTGAGTTCCACAGGTTATTCCTTTAGAAAATTTCCCATAAAATTATAAATAATGAAATGACATATAGCAAGAGAGAGGGAGGGAGGGACGGAGGGGGGGTTTAAATGACTTTTCTTCTTCTTCTACCTCTATTAGTTAAACCTCATTTTAATGTTCTGCTTTGGAATACTTCTGTCAATTTGTTTACAGCACTGTTTCCATGGCAACACAATTAATGGAGAGACTACTTTAACCTGATCTTGTGGGTGAAAGCAGGGAGCAGGGGATCTTCACTACCCTGCAGGGCAGAGCTCAGATGTGTGTGCCTCCTGACCAGCTATGGAGGAAGCATTTTCTTCCTTTTTTTCTTCTTAAAAATGTATTATTATTATTATTATTATTATTATTATTATTATTATTATTATTATTATAACTTATTCACATTACATCCTGATTGTTACCCCTTGCTCATATCTTCCTGTTCCCACCATCCTGACAGGGGGTGGGGGCAAGAGGAGATTAGGGGGCTCCCTCCCGACTGTCTGACCACAGCCATTTAAGTCTCATCAGGATAGCCTGTATCCCCTTCTTCTGTGTGCCTGCAAGGCCACCATGCCAAGGGGAAGTGTTCAAATCATGGGCTCCAGAGTTCACGTCAGAGGCAGTCCCCATTCCCTCCCCTCTCCCCCAATGTGGAGAAAAAGCTGTCCATAGGTCTAGGTACTGGGTACTCTGCACACATTGTCCTTTGTTGGTGCATCAGCTTGTGCTGGCTCCCCTGGGTCCAGATCCCCGGCCTTGATGGTCTCCAAAGTCTGTAAAGAATTGTGTAGATATTTTGAGAGTGATTGCATTGAATCTATAGATATCTTTTGGTAAAATGGTCATTTTTACTATTGTTTATGCTCCTGATCCACGAGCATGGCCAATCTTTCAAATCTTCTGCTATCTTCTTTTTCACTAGGCTGTGGCAGCTAGTTTTGCAGCTGAAAACTCTTTCGCCCCCTGGTGGTAATATGTGTAAGGACAAAACAATCAACTACTGGTATTAAAAGTAGGTGAAAGAAACTGCTCATGCATTCCTTCCCTCTGCACTGTAAGAGCTTATTTCTACACCTCTCTGCCTGTGTGGGCTTCTGGACATTAGCATACATCTGGAAGACATGACAGCTCTGTGAATAATTATCAGGGGCACCAGTACGGGCCAAGGTCTGCCCCAGAATGACAAGGATTTTTGCAAGCATCCAGCAGTGCTATTCTTCCAACGATGGCTCACATTTGCTTTGAGGTGACCTTCAATCACATTACTAACTTTGAACAAACTAGTTTCTAAGTTGAAGCTTCTGCCGCCATTCTATCAAACACTCTCCCTTCTTTATAGAAACACACACACACACACACACACACACACACACACACACACCCTAGTGTTTGCCACAGTCTTCATTTATTAAAGATTTTTCCACTTAGCTCATAAGATCCAAGACCCATGACATCCAGAACTCCTACCATGACTAAACATGTGAACATTGTAGGAGCATGACCCCTACCCAAGCGTCAACTTGACCTCAACTTTTGCTTCTGTTCTGTGTGAGTACCCCAACCTCATTCCCGCTGGGAGCTGCTAAATCCTCAAGCTGGACACATCAGCACAAGCATAGCTGGCAACTAAATACTGCTCAATACTCCAACTTTCACCCCACTCAGGGCCCTCAGGTGTCCATCTCTCCTTCACCTGCTTCCTTTCTCTTCCATGGATGGAGACAGAGGAACAACTCCAGTGACCCTCCTGCTGGGCCTTTATCCCCACCCAATGCTGTCTGACTGCCAAGCCCTGGTCTTAGTTAAAGGCAAATCTGGCCCTTTCCCCCTTGTCAGTGCTGGGTGTTTGAGGGAGGCCCACAGGCTACTACATACAGTTGGTCCCAGCTAATTCAGAGAGGAGGAAGAACTACTGTAGTATGCAAAGGGATTTTGTTTACTACTAAAGACTAATTTACAGTTTGCTTGCTACTGATTTTGTAAGTAAAAATTCTGAAAACATAAGCATAGTTGATAAGGACATTGCCTAGTTATCTATATCTGTCAACTTGACACAGCGCAGAGCCACCTAAGGGAGCCTCAACTGGGCGATTGCCCAGATCACATTGGACTATGGAGACATTTCCTTGATTGCTAATTGATGTAGGAGGACCCAGGCCACTATGGGTGGTGCCATCCCCACCCAGAGGGCCTTTCTTGAATTGCCTAAAAAAGCAAGTTGAACAATCCACTCAGAGAAAACCAGTAAGGATGGTTTCTGCCATAACTTCCCCTTTTCCCCACATGTTGCTTTTGCTCATGGTTTTCATCATAATGACAGAAAGCCAACTAGATAGAACAAGAATCAAAATACACAAATTCAGAATACTAAGAAAGGATGTGGTTTCTTTGCAGATCCCTCCCAGTGAGAGGCAATTTTTAATGAGAGCAAAGATACACTTCCTAGCTCGTCTGAAAATCACACTGACATTTTATTAATGCATTATGTCTGAACAAAGTCATTTTGTTTTAGCTAAGCTTCCAGAAGCAATTAAACTTGTTTTGGCCAGGACATCTGCTTTTAAAGCTCATGCCCAAGCAAATTTTTAATGACTAGTGAAAATGTCCCTTCTGTGCCCCTTCCCACTTCGCTTCTAATGTTAAAGAACAAACATTCCCACAACACAACCTCCCTGAGGGTTACAAGCCTAATTTCCAAACTGAAAAAAAAAAAGCTCATACTAAGTTTTAAAAAGTTAAATGGATAGTGTCTGAATGCAAAATAGCCGTGTAAAACACTAGATGTTATCAGGCCTTATTTCCTCATCAAATCCATAAGTAAGCATGATCTATTCATCAGAAACTCATCATCTCTATTTTGGGAGCGAGATCATGCAGGAAGCATAATTTATGCCCCGTTAATTCTAACAACACCACTTAACTCACCCAGGTAATAACCCTGTTGTTATTGAGACATAAGCTAAGGAACAGCCAGGGATAACCAAACTAGAGCTATGGCTCCAAGGACAGAAGGCCTAAGAGAGTAGCACATCGCATGCCAGCCCTGTGACTGCTTCCTGAGACCTTGTCCTGATCCCCAGTCACTTGACATTGGTGGGGTGTTTGCTTTGCCTTACTCTAGGCCCCTGGTTCTACCTTTTCCCACACAACAGTCCCAGAAAGCACTGTTCCTGTTGCCTCTGTGTTGTTCTAAAGACACTTCTCCATGGTCCCCTCTGGTTTCTTCCTTTGCTCTTCTGTTAGACAGATCTCTCAAAGATATCTTTTCAAGAATAAGATCCAAAAACCAGAGAACTCATGTTCCACTGCCATTCAGTAGCTACAATTCAGAGCTACAACCAGAAGTGGCCCCCGCCTTAGGCTGTCACGTGGGCTTGTCACCCTCGCTCCGCTCCTCTCTCTCTGACCTCCCTTCGCTTGGGACGTCGTCAGTCCTCTTCTAGCTGGTGTGTATGGGAGTCGCATCGTCCCTGTGCTGAGGAGCTCTGCTTTTGAGTTTCGTTGTCCTCAAACTCTAACTCTGGTTTCTGTCTGCCTTTGCTTCCCACGCAGGCTCTGCCAACACCAGGGATAGACAAAAGCTCCTCTGTGTCTTTTCTTATCTTTTCCAAAGACCCCTTTGACTCTATCTCAAATCCTTTCCCTTTGAGTAAAACCTCATTAAAGCCACGAACAAGACATAAAGATCTCTAGTCCCTTTAAAGGCTTCCAACCATGATCATTTTCTAAGTTCCTTTGACAGACTGATAAAACACACTACAGAAAAGTGAAGAAAAATAACAGTTTTACTCCTTACGATAGAAAGAGCTCTGTAATTGTGATTTTTCAAAAGCCTTTTTGTACAAAAACAGTTATTTCTAAGGAAGAATATAAAGTATGATGGATTTACGAAACATAAGACAGGCTGAAAGATATTTATCTTAGCTGGATCATTTAAGATGTAAGGGGGGAAAGTGCCCAGGCTAAGGAGATGGCATCAGGTCCCAAGTTCAAATGCCCAGAACCCAGATAAAGAGCCAAGCATGGTCACATGCATCCCAGTGAGCCCACATGATGCAGCTGGAGACACGATGCTTACGGGAGCTTGCTGGCTGCCAGCTTAGCGCCAGGTTCAACTACAGAATCTTTTCTCAAAGGAATAAGGCAGAGTGTGATGGAGCAAGGTACCTGATGTCCCCCTTTGCCTTGTGTATGCCCTCATACATGTGTACATACATGACCCATATGCATGCCCATACCACACACACACATACACACAGAGAAAGACAGAGGGAGAAAGAGAATATAGATGCTGTATTGAATGCAATGACTCTTTATAGTCTAATTGTGCTCACTTATGCTATGGGGGTTGCATGACTAGATTTCCAAAAATTGAGTCATCTTCCTCTATTACAGACTTGCTTTTTTTTTTTTTTTTTTTTCCCTGCTTCATCTTTTGGGCAAGAGTTGTTTTTATTCCCCACAAAATATTCCCATAGGAAGAAACATTTCTGGCTAACCCTTTCAAACATGAACAAAATAACATTTATTCAGGATCATGCCTGCTCTTTGAATAATGTCTTTCTATAAAAGTGAATGATGAGAGTCTGTTTTAGAGATTTGATTTCAAGAAAGGAAGCTCAGTAATTAAAGAGAAAATGAGAAAAGAAATAGAAATGGAAACTGGTCAGAGGGAGCAATAATTTCTCATTTCCATTAAAAAGAATCCCACAGGCACTAAGGTTTATGTAAAATTGCCCAGGATGCTACCATTTATTTACCTTCCAAATAGGCCGGTTTTCAGTAAAGGAAATGTAAGCTACATTATTTTGGTTCTATAAGATAAACAGGGCCGAAATACATTTCAGAAGTTAATGTTGCCATGAAGGCATGCAGGAGTAAGCAACAGCA
This sequence comes from Acomys russatus, assembly GCF_903995435.1. NCBI lineage: Eukaryota > Metazoa > Chordata > Mammalia > Rodentia > Muridae > Acomys > Acomys russatus. The sequence goes on along the minus strand of NC_067151.1, from coordinate 31,893,563 downwards.
AGGATGGATGTCTTGGCCAACATCAAAACTTTTCCAGTCCCTCCCATGGTGTCCTCTTCCAGGGAGGCGCCCAGACAGACAAGGCTGAGAAAACATGTTGGTTTGAGGGTTTCTATATCTTTGGTGCTCACCTGCCCCTCAACCTCTCCAAGTCAGCAAGCAACTACAGGCCTGAAAGCAAAGGCGCTACTACAGGCCATGAGGACCTCACAGGTCTCTAAACTCAACTGAAGATGTCCTTTATCCACACCGACAGTGTGGCAGTTGGCATGCTGAACACTATGTGCCTAAGAACAGAAGACCACAGGACCAGATCCACTCCCTCCAGCTAACCTCGAACTGTCGAGGAAACCTGCAGAAAAGCACAAGAGGAAAGTTACCTTGTTTACTCTGTTCTGGACTAAGAGTGTTCTCTTTTCCACTTATAACCTATAAATTTACACCAATGGAAGTGACTCATTATCCCACAAGTCACAAAATTTTAATAACTACTTGAAAGGATTATGAAAGAGTTTAACGAAAACCAAACTCTACAACCAATAGTTGCCCACTGGCAGCTTGTGGGGCTTCATCTGTAAGGTAACTTGCTCCTTAAACTATGTTTAATGAAGAGATCAAAGTATTATGACATCAATCTTCATAGGCTAGATGTCAAAACTTGCGAAAAATTTAGAGACAATAAAGAAAATCTATTGCTAGAGGTCACGGTGGGAGATTTGCGGGGGCAGGAGGGGCATTGGTGCTGTGCACACCACAGATGGGTGCAAAATGGCATTTGGCTAGACGTCTTTGAAAGTGTTTACTTATTTTTCCTGGTTTTGACCACTAAACCACCATGGTTACATCACCTCAGTTATCTCTCTTTTTGCCAGAGAGGTGTATGTGGGTCATATATAAAGTATAGCCATCTTTCAAAGTGCTTTTTTATGTAGCATTATAGAAAGTTGTACCAAAACCCACTATATATCCACAGACTCAAATGGTTCACCCAAGGAGTGCTGTCCAGCATACAGCATTGCTCACTGTTAAAGAGGATCATTGACAAAAGCCATGCTGTCTAGTGTGGAGGAGGCCTTCTGTAGATAGACAACCAGTGTTAAGCAAAGTAAACAATCAGGAGTGATTTATACATGTGAATTATAAGCAAGAACATGATGGCTTCACTTGTCCTAAGTCATGTTTTTACTTTCTTTGACTTGTTTCTTTACATGTTGTCCCTACTTTAACTGTCAGGTTCTCTTTTTAACAGTTTCTAAAAATTTGCCTTGAAGATAGAATAAAATTGATTTTTATCATAAACATGCACTCATTATAAATGAATATGGTGACCTTGCTCCTGTTTTTTAAATTGCAATGTCCTTTTAATATAAATAAGCATTGCCTATGATTAATTTTGACTTTATTCTTCCTTTCTTATTTTGCCTGTACTTTTTACTCTGGAAATTTCAACTCAGTACTGAAGACATGCTATTATAGCTAATCTATTTCTGTCACTATTTTCTTTTTTTTAATGGGAAGTGGAGGTGAAGAATTACTGGGGATCAAACCCAAGACCTTGAACAGACCAGGGAAGTGCTCTACCACTGAACTACATCCTCAGCCCTCTCAGCTGAATGGTAAGTAGAGTATTTCTAATGGCTTGTCAGTAACAATAGTTACTGAGGGAGTTTTGTAGATAAATTTTGCCAAGTTATGCTTATGGGTATCTGCATGCATATTTATACATATATATGCATATATACATATATGTGCATATATGCATGCATGTATATATGTGCGCCACAAACTTACAATGGTTTAGAGGCCAGAAGAGGGGATAGATTCTCGGGAGCTGGAGATGGTTGTGAGCTGCTACGTGGGTGCTGGGAATCTAACTCAGGTCCTTGGCCAGGGCAGCCAATGTTCTTAGTCACTGAGCCATCTCTGTTGTTCCCAGCTCTCCTTGTAGTTAACATTTGCTCTCTTTCAGTCTGTTTTATTCCTATCAAAGTCATCTGTCCAAACATGAAAGAAAACACTTTTGTCAAAACCCTCCTTTCTGAGAATTCAAAGTCTTGGCAGACACTGGACACGGTGGGATCACAGTGAAAGTGAAGCAGACATGAAGACAGACACGAGACATAACCTGTGTTCATAAGTGTCCTATAGCGCCAAAAGTGACACTGTCACCCCAGAGTGTAGCCTGTCAGAAGCACAGATTCCAAACCTTGCCCTTGGTCACACTTGAATCAGTCTTAGAGTGGGAAGGCCGTGTCTACACTCTCCCCAGCTAGCCTCCCAGCTGCCTCCGGAGCTCATTAAAGAACCCAAGCAAACATATAGGCAATTTACTTCCATTACTTCCTATCTTGAGGTCTTGAAGCTACCAGGATATTGATCTATATTTTTAGAGTTATTTTATTTCCTATGCTTTGAATTCCAACTTTTTTTCCTAAAACCCAAGTATCCATGTGTTTCAGTAATTCTGAAAACTGCCCGGCCGTTATCTTTATTGTCTTCTCTGCTTTTCTTCTGAAAACTCCAAAATGTCTACTTCACATTTTCATTTATCCTATGATTCTACTTTTGTTCATTGTGAGATAAGTGTTCATTATGCACCCTCCCCCCCCCAGTTGGTCCTGCAGTCATGAGGGAGCCCAGGTTACCTTCAGACCCACAGCAAGCTCCCTGCCACAGTTTCCTCCTGACGCCTGGAGTTATAAGCACATGCCACCACACCCAGACACCCTGCGTAACATTTTGTAACATAGATAAATGTGTGGCAACAGCATTACTATTGTATTGCAGAGAAAGAAAGATGTGACATGCCTGTATGTCATCGGCCACGTCTGAAGAAATGTTACTTAACTCAGCAACTCATCCACCAGATAAAGTACAGCTAGTCAGCCAACTGAGAGAGAACTCTGTAGGAACCTAGCACAGCAGTTTTACTACTGCAGAGCCCTGGAGCCTTTCTTTAAACACATCAAAGACACGCTGTGCAGGAGATCCACTGAGGCCCTTGTTGCAGTATGTTCTTTTGTAGAAAGGTTACCATGTGTTGTAATTTCTACCCAAATGCAGCAATCTATTTTTAAATTATTGTCATTAACGAAATAGATGAGCTGGGAAAAAAATCCCCCTGACTTTAAAATGTTGTCATTTTTGTTAACCATTTAATATAGACAACCTTCCCTACCCAAATCTGTTGCCTGCTATTTCGGGGACCCTTTCAACAAACTTTGTGGTTCAATTATCTTCACAGAAAGAAAGTCAGAAGGTTTAGAAAGCTGGAATGGTGCATTCATCAGAATTCTCTGGCATCTGAGCAGAAATGCAATCAGATCCGAAACCTCGCAGGAGCATATTTTTCTTAACAGGCTGGTGGATGAATGAGAATTTAAAACAGGTGTTATGAAAGCTAATGCTTTTACGACTAATTATCTGTAATGACAATATGTCTGTGTTCTATGTAAATAAGAACTCAGAATGACAAGCATCTGTCACGACGAAATACGACATGGGGGAGATCAGACTCAAGCTTCCCTTATGGGAAGCTTTCAGAGGAACTTTTTGTCTGGATAATAAAATATTCAGGTGTTTTTAAATGCCTTCACTCAGAACTGGATGGAAATAAAAATCTGATGGATGCAGACATTTTTTTTTCATAGATGAGTTATGCAGATTTAGCCTGATCAGGCTGCACAGCAGGGTCTGCATGCCTATCTGGACCCAGCCTTCTTACCTCTTGTGAATCTTACAGATTCTCTGAGAGCTGCGGTCTAGCATCAATGTCTTGATTTATTCACACCAAAAAGGAAATTAGAAGAAATGCCCCCTCTATCCTCTTTTTGATCTCAAAACACATGCAGAAACCTAGTGCCCTGAACCAGATAGCTCTGCATCCTTCTCTCTCCTGTAACTGCAGCTTGTCCCATCCTGCTCACCCCTCCCCTCAGCCTACAAACATGTCCATGGCATCTTAAAAAGGTAACCTGAAACAGCCAAGTCCTCGGAACCCTGCCATCTGCCAATAAGCTTCCCCTCCTGTCCCTCACACTCAGCAGGCTGTGTTCTTGTGTCTGTCTTCATCTCCAATTCACTTTCACTGTGACCCGCCATTGTGTCCAGTATCTGCCGGGATTTGCGAGACTCCTCTGTTAAGAACCCGAATAGTGTCATGATGACCGTGGTTCAGTCCTTACCTTATCCAGCCTTTCCTGACTGCACTCCACAAGCAGAGCCATCATCCCCTTGGCGTTCTTCACTCCCTCTCTCTGCTCTCTTGGCCTCGGGATCTGGTTCCATTACACCTCATTGCATCCCTTCCTCTGTCTCCTCTTACGGCATCCCACCACTGAACTCCACAAGCCACCCGGGTGCCCATTGTGAGGCCACTTCTCCTATGAGAGCTTCAGCTGTGCCTACGGCTTCCCCTTCAGTTGAGACTCCCCAAATATACCTACTCCTATTCTTCCTTCCTGCTCAAGACTTACGCATCCCTCAGCTGTCTCGGGTTTACTAATGTTTCAAACTCGATGTAACAAAAAGAGAAAAAGAAATCCTGAATTCATTACCCTCCCATCTATAAAATTGAAGGATGGGCTTTGTCTCTGTCTTGTATCTCATGTCCAACCTCAGTGTCACTAAGTCCCCTTCTCTCTCTTCCCATTGTCAGTTGTAGTGGAGAAAGTCATTGTCTCTTGCCTGGAACATGATATTCTAAGATTCCCACACACACACACACACACACACACACACACACACACACACACACACCTGTTGCTTGCTACATTTGTTCTGTTTCAGCCCATTCATTTTATTTCTACCAGAGCTATCCAAACTGGAAAACAAAACCCACTCCTGAAGCCCCTCTGATACTGGATATATTATGCACCCTCTCCCATTCTTTCCACCTCTGCCTCTGCAAGCTGTTCTGCCTTGCCAACAGGCACAGCCAGCATCCCCATCCCTTCCCTTGGAGCTCTGCTGCCTAAGACAAGGCCTGGAGCTTTGGCACCACCACTTTCCGCTTCTAGGAAAGCATCTTCAAGAAGCAAGCTCCAAGATGAGGCCAGACAGATATGATCCCTACTGCAGGGGAGAAGAAAGGACAGAAAAGGAGATGGAGAAGAGAAAGGAAGGGGAGAGAGGAGAGATGAAGGGGACGGGAAGAGAGAGAGGATTGGAGCATCTTGGATTTCAATGTAGTTGTAAGAGAAGGTTGGCAGGACCCATTTGCAGAGTCTTTGTCCTTACGTCTGTTGTGGAAGGAGTTCTTGCCCAAGGATAGACCCGTTTCTGTATGCTCCATCACTGGGGACAGAAGGAAGAAAGTGCGGCCTCTTGACAGATCAGCATGTTGACCAATCACCAAGGCACACCATTAGATAGCAATATATATAAAACAGTGGTTTGTTTGAAGTAGGGCTGGATAGATAGCAATACACATAAGAGTGGTCTGTTTGAAGTAGGGCGGGAAGAGGTCCAACGTGACAAGTAGACAGCACTAACTTCTGGCCCTGCCTACCATACCAGGTACTTCTACTGCATCTGTGCCTCTTCTATATTGACCAACTTACAGAAAACAAATGACGAGCTTGATTCAAAGCAGCCTCAGCATCTACTTTTACATGGCTGGAAATAGCTGCTACACCACAGCACGCTGGTGGGTGTTTCTAAAACATAATCAGAATGGCGCTTGTACAGAGGGGCCCTGGACACAGTTGCCAAGGTAGCAGAAGTGAAGGCTTCCTGCTATCACAGCCAGTTCAGCTGTAGCTGAGAGGCTAGTGTATCCACAACAGAGATGGAGTCTGGGCCTCAAGACAGGTCCAGTCCTTGGTGTATCAGCCGGACACACACTTAAAGGCTAAGTTGCTTATAGAAGGCTACGCAGAGACAGTGACCATTGGCCCATGTTCACGGCTGCCTTTCCTCCTACACTGCCTCTTTCAGCACCACTATCCAAAGACTTACAGAACAGAACATCTTCCCTTTTGCCATGTTTATCACATAATGTGATAAGCAAGGGAGCTTTTCAACAACAAAGGAAATGCAAAAATGAGCTTGTGACCAGGAGACTCACTGACAGTATTATCAAGTACGGTGCCATTTAGAAGCAGACAGACAAATTAAATAATGACTAGCCTAGTTAAAGCTAAGCTGTGGGTGTGACATCTTGCCAGCTTGATTGATGTCTTTAAGAAGTAACATGCCGGCTAAATCAACAACTGGTGTGATACTATGGAGATTAGATGGGCCTGAGAACCATAAAACAACGCTTTCATCCCGCCATCAAACACAGATACCTTACTAGTGGTATTTGTGTCTACTCTCTGGAACTGAAGGTTCTACTTAGAGTTTCTTGTCCTTGTAAACCAATGTGTAGAAAGCACCACTGAATTCAGAATTGTGGCTAGCAGCTGATCACTCTGGGACTGCATGCCACTATTTCCAGAGGCAAGGAAGTGGTCTACCATTAGTTAAGTTTACTGTATTAGAACACCAAATGGGTTTATAAAGGAAAATATTTGAAACCCAGTGAGCTCCCTGGGTCTGCCAGCAACTGTCTACACATAATAGCAATGGGGAAGACGCAAAAATAGCAACCCATCCTGTACAAGGTAGTCAGTCACACCATCGTACCAGGAACCCGGTTAGTGCTGAGGGAAACGCAGACTAGACATTAAGAGGTTAGAGCAGCCTTATACAGAGATTGGAGCTGTTTCATGATCTTAAGTTTTACAAAATTACCTTGAAGCAGAGCCTGTGGCTCATGGGCTTGCAGCTCTGCCCTTTGGGGAGCAGCGTGGCTACTCACTCTCACAGGAATGAATGCTCTGCCTCGGATTCTCTGCACCTCACCCACCACCTGGACGTTGGTCAGTTTCTGCCTCGGCTGTTGCTGTAACGTCCAATCCCAGATGAGCGACGCAGTTCTGCTGCTTGAGGATTACACCTGGTATCTCTAGCTTCTCCTCAAAGCCAGACTCAGAGCAAATGCTGCTCCACACAGCATGGAATCCAGCTTTCTGGAATGTTCTGGATGACGTGGTCAGAAGTATGAAGAAGTCAGTCCTACCCCACATGAACTTTGTCCAGTGGAAGACTACAGTGGGAAGTGGCAGGAGGTGAGTTATTTTTCAATCTGCCCTCTGATAGAATGTTCCAAGGCAGCCATCCAGCACAGCCTTTGGAGATGCTCTACCTCTCTAGAGATGGGCTGCATTTCTCATGGAAAGGTCCAGAAAGGCCCATCACTTCCACTCTCTCAGCGCCCTACGATTACCTTTCCTGGGAAAGGATCATGGTTGCTCTTTTCCTTGACATCTGTTGGGTAGATCCTTTTGGCTATGGCACAGTTGCATTTTGTTGCTGAACCTGTCTGGAAATCTTGATGTTTTCTCCAGTTCCCGCTGGCATTCCAGCCCTATCATTTGATGGCTGTCTATAACCATCTTATGCTAAACCCAAATTTTGTTTGTTTGGGTTTTTTTCTGTTGTTCTGTTTTGAGACATGATTTGTTTTTATTTGAAGTCCTGGCTGGCCTCAAGCTTGCAATCCTTGCTGTGCATAAAAATCACCACATTAATGAAAACATTCTAAAGCCTCTTTGGGGGCGGGGCTTGATACTGAAAGATGAAAAAGATAGAAAGTCACACATGATTGGTTAACTGGTAACTACTTATTCTTCTAATTGTGTTGAAAAAATTATTGAAATTCAAATATGGAGACAAGCTAAATGTTCATATATCACCAAATATAATTGAAAATTCTCTGAAAACACAGATGAAGCCATACAGAGTGTGTAGCTAGGCTTTTAGCTACATTATTGGGTTCTTTTTCCTACCACTCTTCTCTACCCCAATATCTTTTTTTATTAATTTATTCAGATTACATCTCAATTTTTATCCCCTTGCTTGTCTCCTCCTGTTCCCCGCTCCCTCTCTCTTTTACCCTATTCCCCTTCCCTAAGTCTGTGACAGAAGGGGACTTCCTCCCCCACCATATGGTCACAGCCTATCACTTCTCATCTTGATAGCCTTCCTGTTCTTTCTCTGAGTGCTACCAGCCCTCCCCACCAAGGGAAAGTGGTTAAATATGGGGCACCAGAGTTTATGTCAGAGCCAGTCCCTGCTCTCCACATGGCTGTGGAGAATGTGCTGTGTCTTGGCTAGATCTGAGTAGGGGTTCAGTATTTACTGCATGTATTGTTCTTGGTTGGTGCAGTAGCTTGAGCAACCTCCCCCGGTCCAGATCTGCCCATCGTGATGTTTTTCTTGTAGGTTTCTAGGGCCTTCTGGATCTTTCTTTTTCCCTATTCTCCCATACTTCTCTCACCTAGAGTCCCAAAAGGAGGCCCCCACATCTATCCCAATCTCCTGGTAAGTGAAGACTTTCAGGGGACATCCCTGTTGGGCTAGTGTCCAATTATAAGTAAGCATATACCATGTGAGTCTTTCTGAGTCTGGGTTAATTCACTAAATATAACATTTCTAGTTCTATCCATTTGCCCACAAACTTCAGGATTTTCTTGTTTTTAATAGCTGAGTAGTATTCCATAGTGAAAATGTACCACAGTTTCACCCCAATATCTTCTAATCCCCCAATACTAGGTATGAGAAAAAGAAAGATAGAAGGGGATGCAGGTGTCAATCTTATTAGACTACTTCCTGCTGATTAGGGGCATCAAGTAACTTGGAGCAAGTCCAGTCTTTGCTGTCAGGATTTCTCCAGCCAGCAAACAGCAAAAGCAGCAGCAGCAAGGGAGCAGCAGCAGCAGCAGCAGGGGGAGCAGCAGCAGCAGGATGAGCAGCAGCAGCAGGGGAGCAGCAAGCAGGGAGCAGCGCAGACAAGTTGAGCAAGCAGCAGGGGAGCGCAGCAGGCAGGGGAGCAGCAGCAGGGGAGCAGCAGCAGCAGGGGGAGCAGCAGCAGGAGAGCAGCAGCAGCAGGGGGAGCAGCAGCAGGGGAGCAGCAGCAGCAGGGGAGCAGCAGCAGCAGGGGAGCAGCAGCAGCAGGGGAGCAGCAGCAGGGGAGCAGCAGCAGCGGTATCAGCGAGCGGGATCACAGCGGAAGCAATAGCAGCGGGGTGTGGGGGGGGATTGGGGCGGTCAGCAGCCACCTCTCAGGGCTCTGACATTATACACCCTCTGAAAAGTCTCTAGAATTCTAAATATAAACTATCCTCAGCTGGTAAAATCACATTCCTGCCAGAGCACAAAGCAAATCATAGTCAGCTGCTGTGGACAATCTGAAGCAGCCCCATATCCCACACCTGGCATTAAAACAAAAACATATTCCCAACATAACTGAGTCTTTTAAGAAACCAAAATTCTCACTACAAGAGTATACAGAACAGGAAGGTTTCCTGCACCGACAAACAAGAGGAAGGGGTCACTAGGAAGACCACTATGACAGCCCAGCTCTAGTTGGGCTCTAGAAAGTAAAAAGATTAACTCATTTTTATGCACAACTAAAAGAAAACACACCAAGCAAGATGTTTTCTCTGTAGCAGATTTTTTTTAAAACAGTGAACTATTTTTTTTTTATAATATTCTTAATTTAAAGGCTACTTTAAATGTCATAAAACACATTCTGAGGTAATCAAAGAGACTGCTCTACAAATAAATTCTATTTTACATCATTCTCAGTCAACATGTTCCAGGAAAGTGCTAAGTGCTAGAAAATGGTTTTGAAAAATGTTGCCACTTTCCACAAAAACAAGAATTCTGAAATATAATAGACTCTTTCACAACTTTTAAATAGCATGGGAAATAGCCCTAGTTTTTGAATGACACAGAGGGCTATTTTTGGTAAAAACAGAAAATAGAAAACTTACTAAAAAGGCATTCTTCTTCTTCTTTACTATAGAAAACATCATGTCCAAATTTCCCTCTATCTATGATGACAAGAAGCTGTCAGGATATGAAGGATAACTCAAAAAACCCATAAATACTTTCAATTACTTCCTTTAGAATAAGGCTGGCATATTAATAATGAATGAGAGACTGCCACTTTTTAAAAAATGTGATATGGGGAGAATATTACAGTAAATGGATACTCTGAATTAATTCCATCATTATACAAACAAGAAATTGAAAATAAAATGTGCCGCTTCTGTTCAAAATTTTAGAACTGAAAAACAAAATTTTCAAATCTATTTTTAAAGTCTTTTACTGGCGAAATTTCAGGAAGTCTGGGCCAATTTGTAAAAATAAATAAATAAATAAAATGTAGAACAGTTTGATGACTTAGAACAAAAAAAAAAAAAAAACGAATTGACTTACAGAAGAGATAATGGGCATCTGTGAGTAACTTTCACTAAAAACAAAACAAAACAAAGCAAAACAAAACAAAACAACTCATAAAGTGGAAATTAAAGACCAAAGTTGCCTGTAAAAGGCACAACCTACGATGCACATAGCCGTGGAAATAGACATACACATCCTTGACTTGGAAGCGAGCACCTTTGTATTGGGCATCTTCTTATTAGAAATAAGTGGTCTTGCACTGGACATAAGCAACTTCATATAGGGAAGATGCACCCTCGCACTGAGTACTGCTACCTTTAAACTGGACACAGACACATTTATACTTTATATTCACTTTAAACATTTCCATTCTTGCTCTAAACTTGAACAACTTTGGTTTGGAAATAAGCACCCTTTTTTTTTTTTTTTTTTTTTTTTTTTTTTTTTTTTTTTGAGACAGGGGTTCTCTGTAACAGCTCTGGCTGTCCTGGACTCACTTTGTAGACCAGACTGGCCTCGAACTCACAGAGATCCTCCTGCCTCTGCCTCCTGAGTGCTAGGATTAAAGACATGCGCCACCAAACCCAGCTGAAATAAGCACTCTTGAGAGGTGACCACCATGGGCAAAAAACTATGCAAAGATACACAATTTAGAACCAGAACTTAAAACGAATTTTTTTTAACCAACATGGTTTACTCACTCAATGATAATAAGTGAAATAGCATAATTTGCCTCTTTCTTTTAGAACTGAATTTATCTATATTTAGTATATGATTCAATATGATATATTTAGGATATATATGTCTGAAGTAGAAGTTTCTGGTTTCTTTAAGACTCAGTCACATGATATTGTTCTGGAAGAGAGGGCATGTGATGTTTTGCTGGGAATACACACATGAGTGTGTGGTGAGGATGAGGATAAAAAGAGGACGAGGCTTTTGGCATTTCTGTGCCATGCAACACTTCACTGGTCTTCTCTGGTCTTCAATTAGCAGAGAGAAATGTTCCAGAGAACTTCTCGTGGTACTCTGACTGATTCTGGCCACTGCAATGGACTCTCGTTGATTCAGCAGAGCCTTGCGGTTTCTCCTGGGTGGTGCCATGTCTATGGATTTGTGTGCTATTTGGTGTTGGCTATTGGCCTGGACTGCTGTATCCTGATGACACAGAGTGGAATTGACCCAGGGAAGTACATCTAAACACGTCCACAAATCCCTTTTTCCCATTAATGTTCTTTCTCCCCTTCATCTGGTTGGTGAGTTAGAAGTGAGGGTGACGTGTTTAAGAACCCTAAATAAAGTAGGTTTTTGAAAAATCTAAGCCTACACATGCCAGTCATGAAACAAAGCTATTTGACAACAACTAGGTAAATACAACACAGACAACTAAAGAAAATACACGCTGACTGGATTTCATTGAAATTATGTACTATTAACAGAACGAAAAAGCAGCCTAGAGAACGATAGAGAACTCTGGCAAGTAAGACATCTATAAGAACTAATATAGCTTAAAACTCCCCAGTACTAGCCGGGTGCAGTGGCACACACCTTTAATCCCAGCACTCGGAGAGGCAGAGGCAGGCGGATCTCTGAGTTCAAGGCCAGATTGCTCTACAAGCAAGTCCAGGACAGCCAAGGCTATATAGAGAAACCCTGTCTCTAAAAACCAAACAAACAAACAAACAAAACAAAAACAAAATCCTCCCTATTAAACACAATACAACAGAAAACTGGAGCCTCAGCTAAAAAGAAATATCCAAAGGTCTGAGATAAACAGAGCTCTAAATAACTCATGAAAAGATGTTTGATGTTACTAATCGCTATGGAAACACAAAGCAAAACCACACAGAGGTGCTACTTCATACAAAAAAAAAAAAAAAAGGATGACTGTTAGTTAAAGAAATAAACTGCTAATAACAGATATGTTTGAAGATGGAAGGGTCTCGAACCCTCATGCATCACTGGTAGAAACAAAAACTGTGACGCCTTAAGGGGGACGAGGCAATGTGATGCTTCCTCGAACCATTAGGCATGGAAAGACCTTGTTTTCAGCAATTCTAGAGCTGAAAGCAAAATGTGAGTGGATAGGAGTACTGATACATCAGTGTTCACAGCAGCACCATTCACTGTAGCAAAGCTGGGGAAGCAAGCCAGGTGTCCACCCGCGGGGCAAACTGACAGACAAAACGCTTCTGCAGAAACATACAATGGGGCGTTCTACAATTTAAAACAAGGAGGGAAACTCCAAGCCTCAATGATAACATTACTGAACCTTCAAGACAGAAGTCTGAGATAAGTCAGACACAGAAGGACCAGTGTGGTATCCATCCACTTGTCTGAAATAAATTAAAAAACAAAAAAACAAAAAGTCAGGCTCATAGAGATAGGAAGCACAAGGTGAGTGACTTCAGGAGATGGGGTGGAGGCCAACGGGCAGACAGCCTTCAGTGAGTATAGAGTTTCTGTTTAAGAAGGTGAAAAAAATGGAAGTGGGGGCTCCTAGTGAGGCTGCAGCAGTGACACACCGACCAGCTCATTAAAACTGGCTCTTACGACATTTTGACATCCTGAGCATCTTGCAACATTAACAAATGCGTAACCGTGATGGATTTACATCTGAACAACAGTAAGGATGGATGATGGCATGGCCAGTTATGTCTTCAGACTAGCACAAGTTCCAATGATGCTCAAGGGAGGGAACGAGGAGGAAAGAGGAGGGTTTGAAGGGTACAAATACTAAGCAATAGGCCAATTAAGACCATCTCCAGAGCATGACATTTTTCTCACATGCATCTTGTCCTTTGGTGTTTTCTGTCTTGTGTCGAGTTCACAGCAGCCGAGCCACAATCTAGAGCCTAATTATATAGAGCCACTTTGGTTCATATTTAAAGTAAGAAGGCTAATCTTAGTTTTAGGAATCCTTAAGAGAAAAACAAAAAACAAAAAAACAAAAAACGAGAAGAAACCTTGTCTTTATCACAGTGATAAAATCTTAATATTCTTAATATTATCACATTTTAAAAGATTTTTTTAAATATATATGTATAGGTGTTTTCCCTGCATGTATGTATGCAAACCATGCACATGCCCGGAGCTCATGGAGGTAATAAGAGGGCACCAGATATCTGAAACTGAAGTTACAGAGGGATGTGAGGCGCCATGTGGGTGCTGGGAATCAAACCTGGGTCCTCTGCAAGAGCAGCAAGTGCTCTTAACCACTGACCCCTGCCCCTTCTCAAGCGCCATGTTGCATTTTACTTTTAAATGTTGGCCTCAGTAATTCTGCTTGCTAGGACTCCAACATCTTAAAAGTTGGGTTTTTGGGTTTTTGTTTTTTTCTGTATAGTAACTTTATTGGACTCAGGAAATCCTTCTCTTTTCTCTTCCTCCAGAACTTTTCAACCAGACCTAGCACATTACAGGTGTGTCATAAGTGCTTGTCAAATACTGAAGGAAAGAAGCAATGTATCTACTTCCGTTATGAAAGCCCTAAGTTACACAACGGAATTTGAATATCCATGAATGCTTTTCAGAGGGCAGAAGAGGTCACGTGACTGTGATCACTCATGAACTGAATCCAGTCCCATCTCATTAGAATGAATGGCTCCCCACACAGCTAGTTAGCAAGTAGCAGAGAATAAATACATCAGTCTCTTCACCAGCTCTTTCCTCACCCTTGAAATCTGTGCTCACTTAGGTCTCCACAAGCAGAGGAGAGATCATTGGGTTTATCTCTCAGCCAGGCTCTAGCCAATATCAGGAACAGGAAAGTGAAGCTCAAACAACCAGATTTCTTCAGCAGACTGGGAAAAAAAGAAGGGAAAAACTGGAGGGAAAAAAGTGAATCAAGATTTTTTTTTTTTTTGCAAGAGGAAAGAAGGGACACATGAGGGAGGGAGACCTGAGGATTTGCCACAATTTTTTTTCATTGCCTCAGAATTTGCTTTCTGGGATTATTTTTAGGACCAACTCTTTTTTCTATTAATTCAGACATTGACTAAAACCCTAAAAGTCAATATAACTCTAGTTTCCATATCAAACATATATCACAATATTGAGCCCAAAGTATATGTACTGCTAAATACCAAGCCAAAAAGAACATTCCACATACAGTCCATCATCTGTGCTTGTGGGCTCCATGTCTACAGACTCAACCAATCTCAAATAAAAAATATTCTGGAAAATATCATGTCTCTCAATATTCCCTCAGCAGAATTACAACTATCCACAGACTTTCATAAGTAAGATCGTAAGTAGATTACACTGTTTTGTAAGTAGAGCTTACTGAATTATAGGAATTACATAGGAATACTTCTCCATTTTGGTGACAGACTTTATCTACTACAGATTTTAGTTTTCTTAGAGATTCCTGGATGGAAACAGAGGAACAACAATAATTAAGTTATTTTTATATAATTATGTACTTTCCCCGCAATGAATGTAGTTACATTTCATCTCTCAAAAAGACAAAACAATTTTTGTTTTCTGGAAAAAGCAATAGATGTTTCTACTTTTATTCAAAAGCCTATTAGGAAGGAGCAAAATGCCAATAAGAAAACACAGATAGTATTTATATCCTAAAAATATGAGCATTTTATTAGTAGTCAAGGAATTGGTTTTTTTTTTTTTTTTTTTTTTTTTTTAAGAAATCAACGCTCTGAGTAGCATATATGGTAAAAAGTTGCTATGGAGCTGGAGAAATGGTTCAGCAGTTAAGAACATGAACTGTCCTTGCAGAGGACCTGAATTCACCTCTCAGCATCCATGCCAAGTGTACCACTGGGAATGGTTCAGGTTACATCATCTCTCCCACTTCCTGTTTCCTCCCCATATCCTGTGTATGATGGAAATCTGGTCACCCAGCTTCCTGCTCCTGCTCACTGCTGTCATGGTTTCCCCAACTTTTTTTATTAAATATTTTATGTATACAGTTATATTATTACACACATATATACAATAAACTACATACAGCAAGAAGAACCATGAAACAATCAGGAATTATATAAGTGTTACATTCTTAGTGTTTTGGCTATTTGTATTTGGCAGCCTTGAACAAAACATCTTTCCTATCTTGGTGAATCTAAAATTCTGAATGTAAATCAATATCTATCATATCTCATCATTATCTTGATGGACTCTATCTATTGCTTTGCAACCTTAAGTGAAAACAAATTCTTTCTTCCTTAAATTGTTTTCAACTATAATGTTTTATCACAGCAACAGAAAAGTAACCAACACAGAGTGACACCTAAAAAGGAGCCCTCAGCCTGTGATGCCTGCCACTGGGCCAGATGTTTATCTACATTAAGAAAAAATGATATTATATGTATGTGTGTGCATGTCTGTCTATTAGAGGAGTCAATGTCTCTACCTCAACCACAGAGGTGTTCTAACTTGTAAAAAAGGTGGGCTGAAAGCCAGGGAGTCTGCATGCGTAGATTTTGCCTTCTCTTTGAGCGCGGGACCAGAGCTCTTTCCTTTTCTTTTCTTTTCTTTTCTTTTCACATTACATCTGGGCTATAGCCCCCCCTCCCTCCTCTCCTTCCAGTTCCACCCTCTTTTCCTCTTCCCCTTCCCACATCCCCTACTCCTCAGAAAAGGGAGGTCCCACCACCCACCCCAGCTCATCAAGTCACACCAAGACTGGGCACATCCTCTTCCCCTATGGTGGCAAGAGTCCCGCCAGGGGTAAGTGATCAAAAAGCAGGCAAGAGTCCATGCCAGAGCCACCTCCTCCTCTCCCCTTATGAAGGGACCCACACGAAGCCTGAGCTGTCCATTGGCTACATCTGTGTAGGGGGCCTAAGTCAGTCCACGCATGGACCTTGGTTGGTGCTTCAGTCTCCAAAAGCCCCTCTGGGCCCTGGTTAGTTGCCTCTGTTGGTCTTCTTGTGGAGCTCCTGTCACCTCTTGGGGACAAGAACTCATAGGGCTGGCTATTTCGCTTGAGGTATGTCATATCCTATAGGAGTCGTAATTCCTGGGACCCATTACAATCCCACTCCTCCCGTCTACCTTGAAAAACCAAAGAGTGCGTGATAGTGGGATATGACTTTCTCACGTACTCTGGTGCCTCACATTTGACCATGTCCCCTGGAGGGGGAGACCTGGTGGCACTCAGAGCAAGGACAGCAGGTTACCGAGAAGAGACTTGATACCCTATGAGCATATACAGGGGGAGGTAATCCCCCTCAGGAACAGTCATAGGGGAGGGGAATAAGGGGAAAAGGGGAGGGAGGGAAGAATGGGAGGACACAAGAGATGGGATAACCATTGAGATGTAACAAGAATAAATTAATAATAAATTTTTTTAATTAAAAAAAAGATATATCTTCTTCAGAAAATGTTATTGGGCTTGCCTCAAAGAAGATGGAAAGTGCTCTCTGAGAAGGATGTTGTTGATGGTGATGAGAGGGAAGAGTGGGGGTTGGAGAGAGCCTATTACAGTGTGTGGGATTTCAGTTTGTTTTGTCTGAAAGCTAGCCAGCTCAGAAACAGAGTCTAAAGATTCCAGTTTTGGTGACTGCAGATGAAGGTCTATGCTTGATAACACTTTTGAAGAAGCTACAGTTGGATGGATCATGTCCAGGTAAAAGAACCAGCCTTGCTGGCCAGAGAGAAGGGAGGAAGGCAATTTACTGTAAGCAATTTACTGACAAAGAGTTCTAGAAGTTGAAGGAGCCCTGTCTATGAGATCTCCTCTTTGTTTTTCGGGGCTGCAGACAGAGGATGGTATTCACGAGAACAGGTCATTGGCTGGGAAAACTGGAAGGGCAAGCATAGTGCTGCAAGAGTTAGTGTCAGTATGCCATCTAGCAAACTGGTACAAGGAGCACCGGCCACAGTCAGGACCCTGAAGTCTGCATCCTCCTCCTCCAAATCAACACTTTATGAAGGCACCAATGGGGGCACAGTTTCTCCACAAGCAGATCATAATGGTCTCCAAAAGAAAATGTTTCTTAGCAAAATGCCAGGTGGAGGGCTCCTTCCTACGTCAATTCCAGCCGACAGAGAGAAAGCATTCAATCTTATATTTCAAGGGAAAAGTGAAACCAACCTCTGATATGATTTCCTTTCATTCCTTGTGGTCAAACTTAGTCTGAAAATGTCAAAACCTCTGACAAAGTTATTAACAGAATGACAGCAATCAGCACACTTCTTTCAACAGCTTTAAGTATCTATTGCTTCAACTCTTCCATCAAATGACACAGGTTTGGTGAAAGGATCAAGAAATGAAATCCAGCTGTGTGGGGTAGCATATGCCTGAAATCTCAGCACTCGGGGAGGCAGAGGCAAGCAGAGTTCGAGGCCAGCCTGGTCTACAAAGTGAGTCCAGGACAGCCAAGGCTACACAGAGAAACCATTTCTCAAAAAACCAAAAAGAATAAAAGAAAAAAGAAAAGAAAGAAAATCCATCTTCCTGTTTTCTAAAAAATAAAAATTCACTCTGTCTTCAAAGGTAGGTGTGACTTTAAAGTGAAATAGTTTTCAAGAAAATAGATCAAGGAAACAATCAGATGTTATTATCCTAATATCTAGAAGTGATAAAGGACATTACTTTTGATCAGGTAACAATGATGAAGATATTAGAATTTTTAAAAATATATTCACCAAACTCTGGCACATCAAATCCTATAAACAGCAAACTTTGGATTTAAATGACACAGATGAACTCTAACCCAGTAATAATGGGTAGCTTCAACACCCTGCTTTCTCCCTACTGACAGGGCATATGGATAAAAAAAGTAAACAAACATCAGAATTAAATGGCATCATACACCAAATGGACTTAACAGAGGTCTGCAGAGCATCCCTCAATATGAAGGAAAAATGAGCCCAAAGTTAAAGGCTTTAAAGTAGATTGCTATGAGGGAGTTGGTGAGGCAGAATCGAGCAAGATGATGAATGCAACACACCAAACGGAAAGCTGTGACTACCCGTGTTCTTTTATACAGAAGCTGCTACCACTGAGCCAAGTAAATGGAAAATACAAGCACATATAACGAGGGAAATGCTTCATTTTCTTGTTTACAAAAATGAAAAGTCATCATTTTAAACAGATTTGTGTTGTCTGCATAACAAAAGAGGCTCTGGTTAACAAGGAGTCATAGGATGAGTTTATTTAACAAATGATTCATGAAAACAAATGAAATACAGTGGGGTTTTTTTTTGTTTGTTTGTTTGTTTTTTCAATAGGTATGCTATGCACATGAGATGGAATCTACTTAGCCATATAAAAGGAAAAATGCTGTCTTTTGCAGCAGCATGGGTGGAACCACAGGTCATTCTCTCAAGCGAAGTAAGGCAGACACAGAAAGACACGCGTACCACAGCACAGCTCTTTCCCATGTGTATCTAAAGATGTTTGTCTTATGAAGTTGACAGTAGAATGCCAGTTACCATAAACAGTGGAAGGCGGCAGGAGCGAAAGATGAGGTGTGAAAACACTTGTCCCTGGTTACTAAGATATACTTTCACGGGAGAAATAATTTCCAAGTGCCGCCTTCTAAGGCACAGTAGGGTTACTACAGACAAAGGTTATATATCATGTTTTTTCAAAGCTCGGAGAAAAAATGTTGACTGTTTTCACCGTCACATAAAGATAAATCTCTGGGAAGTTACATGCACTTACCCCGACTCAAACGTTGCATAATGTATACACGTATACTATAAATATGCACATTTTTGGTACTGACTAAAGAGTAAAAATTGGAGCCAGGCAGTGGTAGTGCATCCCTTTAGTTGCAGCACTTGGGAGGCAGAAGCAGGTGGATCTCTGAGTGTGAGGCCAGCCTGATCTACAAGACAGAGTTCCAAGACAGCCAGGGCTACACAGAGAAACCCTGTCTCAAAAAAAAAAACAAAAACAAAAACAACAAAGAATAAAAGTTGTCTGGAGATATAAGTCAGTAATAGAAAAAATTTCTTAGCATATAAAGGGTCCTGCTTTCAGTCCTTGGTACGACTCATAAATAAACAAACATGCCTATAAAAGCGCATATGCTCGTATCTGTGTGTGAGTTAAGTCTTAGCACCTCCCCAACTGCCAAAGCACTCCTGTTTGTGTCAAATGCATTACATCAGTGTTTAATTCCATCCCCTGATGAGATCTGCACCCCATCTGCAGAGTAATGGAGTAGAAACCAATTTGCTCTAGAATTTTTCTCCCAAAGGTTGTTGAGCTTTCCACAACAAAACCTAATAAATAGTCACCAGCTAAGAACTCCTGAATTCAGTTTTCAAATATTCCTGGCCTAAGTAATTATGACCTTAGTCGAACTATGGTTCCAGACCCAGAACCCAGCTTCCTGTCATCAGAGTGAAGGAATGGCTTGTGGGTAAATGCTTGCTGAGGGTAGATCTCTTACCCACATACAAGCTGAGAATAGCAAAAAGAAAAATATCTTAAAGAAAAAATGAAGATCCTGTCACAGCATCAGAAGACCAGAATGATCAGTGTGGATTGCTCTGCATGAGAAAATGTGTCATCTCAAAAATAAATGTATTCATGAGTACCACATGTGTGCAGTACCCAAAACGGCCAGAAGGGGGCACTGGGTCTCTCTTCTGCGACCCAGTAACTTGGGACTGAAGTTACAGACAGTTGCCAACCACCACGTAGGTGCTAGAAATTGAATCCAGGTCTTCTGTAAGAGCAGCCAGTGCTCTTAATTATTGAGCCATCTCCCTAGGTGCCCTGATTTTTTAATCAATACCTTCAAATTTTTTATTCCATAGTAATCATTTCTTCTAAGCAACATGAAACATTATTTTATGATACCAATTGCTTCCTGTAAAAAAAAAAAAAAACTATTATTTTTAACTTCATTTTCCCCATATAATCCAAATAAGTTCTGTTGAGTTGAAAATAAGAGATGCTCTTTTAGTTGAACCGTTTGGCTGTCCAATTACTGTGCCTGCACAAATCATACAGCTCTTACAAAAATGAAATCCACTGCGTGTATTTTGGAGATCCTCTGCATAACTTATAGGCAGCTGTATGTATTTTTATGTATCCTTTCTTTAACACGCTATTTGTGACTCATCAGGTCACTTCACACTCTGATCATCCACCCTTTTCTACTGGCAAGTATTATTCCTTTGAACGAAAATACTGATTTGGCTTACATACATACCAATCCCTGTTAATAAATGAGTTCATGAGTGAACTCCTAAAGACGCCCAGTGTTCTACAAAGGAACACCAAAGGTAGACACAGAACAGCAAGGAAACATCTTGGGTTATCTCCTGTGTTTATCCCTGACCAGAAGAATGTATGACAAACATTCCCAGAACGTCTGAGCAAACTTTCAGCCCTAAACGCACCTCTTTCATTAGCTCGTGGCCAAGCTAAGGAGCAAGCGGCTAACTTGCCCAGGGAAAGTTCTCTGGGCCCCACCCTGAGTTGGGCTGCCTGGGGAACAATGGTACAGATTCCTGGCTCCCAGACTTGCTCCTGCCTTTGCAGCAGTTCCCTTAGGAACTCATTAAAACCTACACTGCATGGTCCCATCCCTGACACTATTCGTTGGTTTTACAGAGACCATGGTTTTGGCAAATTCCCAGGTGCTGTAGCTGCTGTTGGCACAGCGATAACATTTCAGAGACCATTGCTGAATGTGAGCGTGCGTCATGTAAATGAAACCTCCAGAGCAGCGGGTCTCAACCTTCCTGACCCGACGGCTCTTTAATACAGTTCCTCAGGCTGTGGTGACCCCCTTAATACAGTTCCTCAGGCTGTGGTGACCCCCTTAATACAGTTCCTCAGGCTGTGATGACCCCTTTAATACAGTTCCTCAGGCTGTGGTGGCCCCTTTAACACAGTTCCTCAGGCTGTGGTGACCCCCTTAATACAGTTCCTCGGGCTGTGGTGGCCCCTTTAATATAGTTCCTCAGGCTGTGGTGACCCTTTAATACAGTTCCTCAGGCTGTGGTGACCCTTTAATACAGTTCCTCAGGCTGTGGTGACCCCCTTAATACAGTTCCTCGGGCTGTGGTGGCCCCCTTAATACAGTTCCTCAGGCTGTGGTGACCCCCTTAATACAGTTCCTCAGGCTGTGGTGACCCCCTTAATACAGTTCCTCGGGCTGTGGTGACCCCCTTAATACAGTTCCTCGGGCTGTGGTGGCCCCTTTAATACAGTTCCTCAGGCTGTTGTGACCCCCCACCATAAAATCATTTTGTTGCTACTTCATAATTGTAATTTTTTCCATTATGAATCGTAGCGTGAATATCTGATATGCAAGGTATCTGATATGGGACCCCTGTGGGGCCACAACCCATAGGCTGAGAACCGCCATTTCTAGAATGTCCTCCATATGGCGCATAGCAGGTGTCACAGGAAAAGAGCTCATTGCAGTTTTTCACGTCAACATAGATAAATAGCTGCTAGGTACCAGCCACAGATGTGAGCCTGAACACCAGGTAGAGATTTTGAGAATCTGTCAACACTTAATTGCACACCCACACACTAAAGGGAAAGCCTAGAAATAGTTTCCAACTAACTGAGTATTACCCAAAATGGGGAGGGGGGAAATAAACACATAAACAAATAGGCTATAAGAGTATTCTAAGACTGCCAGTCTGCTGGCACATGCCTGAAGCAGGAAGATCACAGCTCCAGCCTGGGCTACAGACTGTGTCTCTCTCTTTTTTAAGGAGCTGGAGATTTAGCTCTGTGGTGGAATCTAGCATGCACAACATACGGGTTAGATCCCGAGTACCCAAGATAATTAAATTCAAGGCAAGAGGATACCTCAAGAAACAGTTCTCTGTAAGAAAGAATACAAACTCAGCTCAAGATTTGCTCAATGTTCTCGGCAATCTGCAGCCCATCCTCCCTGAGTACTGGATCAGAGAACAGTGGAGAGCCCAGAAGCCTGCAGTCCATCTGCAACAGACTGAATTAAGACAAATGAATCAAAAAAAAAAAAAAAAAAAAAACCTAAGTTAATTTCATAAAAGTCCAACTCAAGAAGGCTTATCCAAATCTAAATGAAAAGGAAAAGCCACAAATCGAAGAATGTGTTAGAGATCAGCATGAAGGAGAAACTAAGGCAAGTTCAGGACCAGTTGTCAGAGAACACAGAAGCAAGCAGAGGAAAGATAACATAAAGGCTTGATGAAGACACATATCTCTAAAAACATGTGGACTTTTAAACTTTCATTTGAAAATACTGATACCACACAGTTAGATACGATAGCTAAAATGTAACCACTGTTTATTTAAATCCACAGCTTACGTGCTAAGAAAATAAGAGAAAACTACAAAATCCCTCCAAAATGAAAAAGAGGCTAAAAATTTCCAAGGCATAGCTGTTACCATGACCTACCATATGGTCTCAGGCCTTCGTGCACTGAGGGAATTCCATCTGACTTCATGGCAATACCAGAAACACCAAACACTGAAATTTGTGAAGAAGACAAGAAGGCCAGCACTGGGAGATGGCTAGAAGTGCGTCTGTCTTCCTCAAGGCAAAATCCGTTAAGCAATCCAGAAACAGAGGGAGAAAACAAACAGTAAAAAATTGTTGTCAATGAACAGTTCCTTTATATAGAAATGAAATTAGCAAAAAACACAGGAGAGGAAGTCTTTCACCCCTTTTTAAATTAAAAGAGTGGGAGGAGGGTACCTGCCACAACACCTGAGGGGCCACATATTTAGCTCCTGGCACAGGTAGTAAGAAAGAGCTATAATTATTTGTTAGGCATAAAAATGAAACAATGATGTTTTTAGAGAAAAAGCCAACTTGCTCTATAAAGAAACTTCTAAAGGGAATCCTTCAAAAAGAGATATGAAGATAAGTAACTAGGTGGGAAATGTTTGAAATTTTATTTTTCTTGTGTATCTCTTCCAGCATGCTCATGTAGATTTGCATTAAGACAAGATTGGTCGCCTCTCTTCCCAGCTAGCTGTATACAACACACTGTCACCCTCCATGTGTTTTTACTAACTATTGTTTCCTTCACACCGGAACCTGGCAATGTGTTCCCAAACAGTGTAAAGAGATGATTTCACCAGCACTATCAAGCCTACAATTGTGTCACCTCTGCTACTAGACATGGAGGGCTGTGGCAAGCCACATGCCAAAGGCCACACAAGAGGAGACTGTGGAAGTGTGATTAAAGAAAGAAAGGAACAACTTGAGGGTCATTTCTGTGACTTTCAACACTCAAATCATTCATGCAACTCGAATCCTACAGTGTTGTCTCAGGTACTTAGTTTCTGCACAATTTGCGGCAGCGCCTCTGCTCTCTTCTCTTTCTGCGTGCGGAGCCAGCTCAGCAGTGTGGAAAGCATTTCCATCTCTCAACACCTACGGCCACTATCCTCACACCACGTCAGTTCTGGCAAGTGTGTAGACTGTGTTAAGCCCTTAAGCCCTTGGGGAGCTACAGTCTGGGAGGACCTTTTGGTAGCAATTTATACTTATCCTAGGAATGGTGGCAGGAGCTATCACCTAAAGATGACCCTGATTGGTATGGTGCTCTCTGAAGATAAGAAAGTGGCAAATGGATGGAGAGTTGGCTCAGAGGTTGGTTAAGAGCACTTGGTGTTCTTGCAGAGGACCCGGATTTGGTTCCCAGGATGCCTCCAACCCCACACACTGAATAAATGTAATTTTAAAAATATTTAAAGGTGATAACTTAAAAGTACTGTCTCTAGGGAAAGTGCTTTCTCAAAATACCACAAAATTGACACGCCAGAGCCATTTAAAACTCACATCAGTGCTAATGTCAGAACATAAGCAGAAGAAAACTGGAAATAAAAAGACAGAATCAAGCTAGATAAATGTGATTTCCTTAGGACTTAGGTTAAATCTTGGGAAACATATTTAAGGGAAAGTAGATGAAAGTAAGAACGTGGTATCCCCTGGACATAAAAGGAAAAGAGAATGCTTTACCTGCCATTAGTAGGGGTGTTAGATGGCTTGTGTTTAGCTATTACTAGATCAGATGTAGAGATTCACTTAGTTCACAATTGTTCAAAATCCAGATGGGAAAAAGATAAGCACATTAAAATGATGCTCCAGAAAGATCTAGGAAAATATTAAGCAGGGCATTGTCACGAGTCTACAGGGAAAACAGTGGATCGTCTTGCCTTCTATCCTGAATCCTGCACACTAGATTCCTTTTTTCCTCGTGTGGTCTAGGGATGCCCGTGCTTGGCCACTAAGCTACATCTCCATCCTTTTATTCATCCATTTCTATAACTCAAATCTGATAGTGGCGATTCCTTATTCAAAAACCCACACACTTACACACATGTAACACGTACACACACATACACACATGCATACACACATACACACACTCACATACCCCAAACTCAGTATTTCTGTGTAGAGTTTGTAATCTCGCTGAGAGGTGTCCTGAGGGAAACAGTACCTATTTGGATCTTACGAAGATCCAAATTCATTTGAAGGAAAAAAGACTAAGCTGAAGGGTTCCCCCAGCTTCTCAGAGGCAACTGCCCAGGCCAGCGTTTCCTCAGGGTCAATGCACAGACCCTGGCACCACTGTGAGCCAGGCAGTATCAACCTCGCTGCCGAGCTTGCCAGTGCTGTCCAAAAGGTTCTGTTTCTGTAGGCATCAAAGATGTAAAATTGATGGAGTAATGTGAGCCAGAGTCCTGCTCCACGGTTTTAGAGAACAGCTAAGGCCATGAATGTATCTAGGATTGAAGTTCCTTCAAGGAGGAGTGAAAGTGCAGCCTCATCTGTTGCAATGGGCAGCCCCAGGCTATTGGAGATAATAGATCTATGGACCATCTACAGAGGGAAGTTTCAGGCCTGAAGTGGAACTGGCCTAAACGGAGGCTGCACACACTTGGGGCGTCAGAGCTGGGGAAGCAAGGCTACCTACCACCTGCAATGCTGGACACAGAGCTACAGGGTTTGGTGTTTCGCCAACTGGATTTGGTAGAAGTGTTTACCCTGTAACCATTTCATGATAGAAGTATAGGACTTGATTTCTATTTCATAGGTGCTCACAGCTATGGAATAGACTTGCATCTCAGAATAATCACATGCATTTTTTTCCCTTGCAGACAGATTTTGCCTTTACTGATCAAAAATATCTTTATAAAACCCACATACTCACACACACATCTACATACATGCAAGACACATGGAATTGTTAAGGATCATGAGGACTTTTGAAATTGGGCTGTATTTTATATTGTAAGAATGTGACACCTTGGAAAGAAGGAACAGAATTCTGTGATCTAAAGTGATGTATTTGGATGTCTTGTTGACAAAGGGTAAGGCTGTGAGTGTTCATCTCAAGTGTGAACGTGATACCATCCAGAATCACCTAGGAGCCGCACCTAGATATGATTAAGAGGGGTTGTCTTGATTATGTTAATTGAGTTGGTGGCAGAGGCCAGGCAGAAACAACAGCCAGGAGCTATCAGCTCTGGCCATTAAAGAGTTAAATAAAATTTCAAGCTTTTCATCAATTACAAATGTACTGGCCTCCAATGGTCAGGAGCTACCAGCTTTTTGGCTTCTTTAGCCAGCTCTACTTTCTGCCTTAGTTTACCCTAGTGCCAAAGCTGGCCTTTGACAAGGTTGGAAGGTATAAGACTCAAAGTTGTCAGAGTCCAGCCATCTCAGGGACAACTTGTAAGGAGACAGATGACTGAGTCCAGACATCTCAAATACAATTTCTTCATCTTGCTGGCAGGGTTAAACTAAGTTCTTGCTCAGTCCCAGGCCCAGGAACCAACTCTTATCCTGATTGGTGGAAACTCCCTTGATCAACCCCTTATGTCCAAATATGATTGGACAATGCTACAGCCCCCCCACTCCCCCTCCCTTTATGATTTTATCCTTTAACTATGCTACACAGTGTCTCTTCAAGGTTGTATGCAGCTCAGCTCCCGAGTCTATTCTGTGCCCTGATTGGTCAGTATCGGCTTGAGTACAATAAATTGTCATCTGTGCTGACCTGGTGTTTGAGTTATGTTAGCTCTAAGCAGACCCCATAACACTTGGTGCATTGGCCAGGAATCAATCACTCTACCCAGGTCCTCGGTTTGTAATCATGCTTATTCAGGAATTTCATTTGGAATTCTAAAAACCTCTTGAGGTAAGGCAGTCTTCTGTTTTCTGTTTGGCATCTGTCTGGGACCCAAGAAAGGAGAAACTGAATGCAGTATTGCTTCTAGGATCAGAAACATCCCACTTCCTCCCTGGCTCCCACCAGGAGAACACCTGTTTCTGGTTCTGGGTCCCACTAGAGGACATCTGGTCCTTAACTCTATTGGTTGTCCTTGGCACACCAGTCTATCTGTGTCTGTAAGTTTATGTCTGTAATTCATTTAGCTGCTTGATTGTTGCTCTGTTTCGTATTTGGAGAAAATGACTAAACTTCGTCTGCCAGCTGTTCACCACTTGACTTAGTTTTAGCTCATTTCAAGGATTTGAAAAAAAAAATGCGGCTGAATTGGGACCACAAAACTGATAAACTGGCACTGGCCTTGGAAAGCTGCACCCTTGGCTAAGAGGCTAGCACCACCACTACCTGCTTCTTTCTGACTGGTCTTAAATATATACATTTACTATGTTCTGTATATCTTGGCTATAGATTATTGGTTTATAAATTATTGAGTCTGGTTAAAAATCTGTAAGATTTATAACAAAGAGGTAGCTTAAAACATGTAACTCAGGGTTGAAAACATTCTGGACAGCAACAAATGGCATGTGCCAACCAAAGAACCAAGTCTCCAAAGTTACTTTTAAATTGGAATAAGATGTTTATATAATTACTGTCCTGTATTTTTTTTAAAGCACCAGGCTTATAAAAGACAGGGTTTTAAACAATGCTTGTGTGGTAAAGGTATGAAAGCTGCACTTCCATGCATTTGTACACAAGAGCATGTCTTACTGTCAGCCAGATTTTATACTATCAAAGTAATCTGCTTGCCATTGATTTTAGAAACACTAATTTTCTTACATTGCTAAAACTTGGTTTTGTCTTCCAAAAATTATGGCTATGTTCTGCGTCTTTACTCATTAAAAAAAAAAAAAAGGTACTTTATTTTGATATTGCAAAAACATATAATTGACAGATTTTTAAAACTTCTTTTAAAAAAAGTTTTGAAGTTTTATAGAAAATTAAAAACTGGATATACTTATAAAATGTTTAAATATATAAGGCTATGAGGCATCTTAAAGTTTATCAGGTTTTTTATTATAATGTCTTTGCCAGTAAGTATATGATTTTGATGAATAGTTAGATAAAAAAGATTAAAAACTGGGGCCACAGCTAAAGAACAGAAACTAAAGAGTTCCTGTCCTATGATGTTCTAAGACAGTGAACTTGGAAAGTCTAACAAAGACTTTGGAACAGTTTCTCAACCTATGGGTCACAACCCTTTTGAGCTCAAAAGGCCTTTTTATGGGGATGACCTAGGATTTCCTGTAAATCAGATGTTTATTTTATGAATTGTGTCACCACAACATTAAAAAAAACTATATAAATAGGTGATAGTATTCTAAATATTGAAAAATTGAAAATCGATGGCTTAAAAATATGTCTCTCCTTACATAAGGTCTATTCAGGCTAACAGAGACAGAGATTTCAAGACATATGTCTAACCTCCTTGTTTTCACTAGCGTTATTAAGATGTTGCGATTTTTTGTAAACTGGGTCATACAAGGAACTGCTACATCCTATAATAGTAAACCGTATAGTGACCAAGAAATTTCCCCCTCTCTATGCTTCAAGTCTATTGTTAACACTGAAAGAGTTTTAATTCAGAAATTTTCCCTTTTATTGTAAACTGTTAAAGATTTAAAAAATACATCAATACATGATCAAATTCTTTAAGATGTTCATAACTATATTTATAGTCATGTTAAATGCTAATGTCAATAATTACAGGAATAAGCCTTATTTAGCCTTCTGTTTTATGTTTTATGTTTAGAAGCAAATAACTCAAATCAGAGAAGGGTTGTTTGGCTCAGATATGCTTGGTAGATACGAGCCCTCAAACCTGTCAGAGATCTGCTGAACATGGCATTTAAGATGTTTAAACTTAACCATGACAGACAGAGACTCTCAAGGTCTCAAGACCCCAAGGTCCCCAAGAAGATAATGACACAGCAACAAAGCACTCCACCTGAAGTATGGTAACGCTAACCACTGGGAAACACTGCCCCAAGGCCTCACCTGCTGCTTGGGTCCAGCCTGAACTATGGACAAGTAGGACACCGGAGAATCTCTGCCCCACTTTGCCTAGACAAAATAAGGTCACTCTCTCCCATGTTCCTCCTCAACCACCTCTCAGATTTGCTGGGCCTGGCAGCTGAAGACTGATGCTGCCCTGAGACCTATGTCACCAACTAAGCCATCAACAACACAGGAGCCTAGGTAATGTGTAAGTCTCTGTCATTTTAATTGATACTTCCTGCTATAATTTATCCAACCCAGATCTCTGATGGCATTGACGGCTAACTGTAGGTTTGTCAGCTTGGCGGCGGCAGCAGGCAATCAACTCCTTTCCCCAAGGCTACAGCTACCTCATTCGTCCATATGTAAAAATCAAGCCTTGCTTTTTCTGGAAGTGGGTACATAAAAGAGTACATCATCCTGCCCCACCCCCCTTTTTAACAGGCTTAAATGCTAAAATAAACTCCCTTTGGGAAAAACTAGTTGTTTTTATGCCATCCATTTGAGAATAGTCTGAAATACTTTAGCAAAAATAAAACAAAACCTGTTTAGATAGGGAGAAACAAGGGAGACAGGCCAATAACTGGTGCCAGACTCTCTGATTGGTTCCCTTGGCTGACCACCTTGCTCACCGCTTTAGCAGGACCACTGATTCTCCTGTTCCTCCTGCTCCCCATAAGGCCTTGCATTCTCAATGGTTTTAGTTAAAATTATTCAGTCATGAATCAAGTCAATTATGCTCATGCTCCTAAGAATCCAATGCAATCCCCTGTCCTTAGGAACAGATAATCAAATTTTTGAATAAGACAAGGGGGAATGCTAGAAACAAGAAAAAAAATTGCTCTAAGTACTGCCATTTTGTTTTCAGATGCCATTTAATCATAATGAAAAACTAAGTTCAAGGTTCCAGGCCCTAGAGGAACTGGGGGCTCCCCAGTAACTGAACAGCTTCTGTTGTAAGGAGATAGTTGACTGAGTTCAGACATTTCAGGGACAACTTGTAAGGAGACAGGTGTCTGAGTTCAGCCAACTCAAGGATAACTTTTCCATCTTGCTGACATGGTCAAACTAAGTTCATGTTCCCAGGCCCAGGGACCTACCCATATCCTGATTGGTGAAAACTCTCCTACTCAACCCCTTACGTCAAAATACAATTGGACAATGCTACAGCCCACCCCACTGCCCGCCTTGATTTATGGTTTCATCCTTTAAATATACTGTGCAATGTCCCTTCAAGGTTGCAGTTCAGCTCCTGAGTCTGTTCTGTAGTCCTGGTGGATCAGTAGTACCTTGAACATTATAAATTTTTGTCATCTGCACTGTCCTGCTGTTTGAGGTATGTTGTATCTAAGTTACATTGTATCCATAACACATGTATATGGTCCATTTGACATACATTCAGGCAAACATTCATATGCATAAAGTTAAAAAAGTTAAAAAATAAAAAAGAACCTTAAAATAAAAAGAAATGGAGCTGGGCGTGGTGGCATATGCCTTTAATCCCAGCACTCGGGAGGCAGAGGCAGGCAGATCGCTGTGAGTTCGAGGCCAGTCTGGTCTACAAAGCGAGTCTAGGACAGCCAAGGCTACACAGAGAAACCGTGTCTCGAAAAACCAAATAAATAAATAAATAATAAAAAAACAAAAAATAAAAAGAAATGTGGTTAGCACTATGAACTTAAATGATTTTTTAAAATATGGTCAATGAAAAAAGTCAAATTTTAAAAATTTAAAGGTGATAAATGTGTCTTTCAAGAATAATTGACGATGTCCTCCTTTATATAGTAGTAATTGTTTTAATTTGCGCTTTTATTAATACATACATTTTCAAAGGCATAAAAATGTTTTTAAGAACAAACCAATGAGTACTGATATGCTGAGATTTCTATTTGTCTATTTTTTACCGTAACTGTTTGATGTGGGGGGGGGCACTATATCAACTCAGTCAAATGCAGTCATCCATCATACCAGTCCCCTCCACCCTCACATTGTTAAGTGTCAGCCTTATAAACTGAAGGGCAAGTTCTTCTATAACCAACTGGGATTAACGTACATTTGAAAGTTCAGGATAGCTATCTCAAGCTGTCTTTTAGAATCCTCATTTGGGATTTCTCTAATCACTTCCACATCCTCTGGTCTAATATTTTCCTCTCTTGTGTCCTTGTAAACAGGAAATGAGTTCTATAGACTTAATCAAATTCATGCTGCACATTTTTGGCAAGCATCATGTAAAATGCCCCCACTCTGTACAAGTTCGCATTTCGCAGTCAGAGTCTGCGGTCTTTCCTCCTGCTAAGGCTGGAGTGAGGAGGTGACGGCCCAACTCTCCGGTGTGAAGGTATGTTTACTCTGTTTGCACTTTAAGGGGATCAATCTTATTATAGTAAAAGGAAACCTCATGGATTTATCAACAAATGGGATGTTTTCAAAGTAACATTATTAGCTAGTTCAGCCTGCTGTGAGAGAAGACTACCCTAGAGATGATTCATAAGTAAACAATGCCCATGTGTTCCTCATGGCACTGGAGCCTGGGAAGTCTCAGACCAAGCTTCCGGTGACCTGTCTTCTGCCAGTGCTGTTAGCTTATCTATACGGCCTAAATAATGTTTATTATTAGGCTTATCATTATTACACAGGAGCTATTTACCCACTTTCACAATCAAAAGCGACACAGACACCTGATACATTTTAGACTAAGCCTCGTTGTACCTGAGGCTTGGCAGATAGTAACCCTCTAAACTGCCTTCCAGTGCCACTCATCCTTTATGTCACGCCCTCTGTCCTAATAATTTCTGTCTGGGTTACCTCCCATCCATAATCCCAAATTTTCACTAAGGTTGTACATCTGTTCATCGTTTTTTTTCCCATATGAAACTTCAGAGTGCTTCCTCTGGGCCCACATGGCTCATTTCTATCCCATGGTGATCCTCCTCTTCTTCCTCCTCTGGTATCTGTCTCTCTCTTCCCCAAAAATCTCTGTCCGAAAAGCCCAAGAATCTTTGCCACTCCTACCTTCCTCTGGCCCTGCCCAGGTATCAGCTTTCTTTATTAGTAAACAGAGAGGCAAGGTTAAATAGCAATACTTGGGGTACATGACAGTCTGCAGTAAGAATCTTGGGAGGAAAGCAATTAACAAACACAAAGCACCAGACCATAGTCCAACAGGCTGCCTTCCTGCTAGACCCAGAAAAAGCAGAAGGAGCAAGGAATGTGTCTGAATCAGTCAATCTCTCTCTCTCTCTCTCTCTCTCTCTCTCTCTCTCTCTCTCTCTCTCTCTCTCTCTCTCTCTCTCTTTCTCTCTCTCTCTGTGTGTGTGTGTGTGTGTGTATGTGTGTGTGTGTTTGTGTGTGTGTGTCTGTGTGTGTCTGTGTGTGTCTGTGTGTGTCTGTGTGTGTGCACTCACATGTGTGCATATGTGTGTGTTGGACAAAGGTCTCTCATTGAACCCCATGGATCCTTCTGTCTCTGCACCCCAGCACTGAGGTGACAAACACATGTCAAATCCCCCTTTTAACAGGAGTGCTGAGGATATGAGCTCAGGCCCTTAGGCTAGAATTGCAAAGCCTTCATCAACTGAGCCATCTCCTCAGGCCCTGAAATAATCTTTATTAGTGACCATGAGAACTCTGCCTTTATCACTCAGTCACCCCGCCATAGGCCCACCTCTCAATACTGTCACTTTAAGAATGTTGTGAGCTGTAGAGGAATATGCTGCAGGTCTTTCAGCTTTGCAGGATAACCTAGCTAGCATCTAACATAAGAATAGACTGAGCAAAACTAATGCAGAAAAATACTGCCCCCATTTGGAGGCTATGGTGAACACTTGACACTAACAGACTAAACGGTTTTAAACAAATGTGAGATGTCCTTGCCAGCATTTTCAACAGAAGTTAATTAAGTCTAAAAACGCTAACTAATCTTGGAAAGAACTTTGAGGGCAAAGAAAGATTAATCAGTTTAATTAAGAAGATCTGAGATCCAGCTAAGCTTTTCCCACCCACTTGTTTGAAAAGGAGCTACATGCTACCATCTCCTAATACAGATGGATAGGAATGGATTTGGTGTATCTACTGCCAAAGTCACGAAGCACCTTAGGTACAAACGTGGCAGGGAGCTTTTAAACTAACTTTAAAAGTCCTGCTAGCAGAATATTAAGTCACCAACACAGAAACAGACATCTTACTGAACTTCAAGTAGCCTTTATTTCAATGTATGTGTTATAGAAAACATTTATTATGAAATTTTGTTTTCAAACTGTATGTGTAGTTTTGGGTGGCTTATTTTTTTCTATTTAACTGTGCCATTCACAGTCTGTAGAGCTCTGACTTATTCTCCCCATAACCTCTTACCTACATCTTTCCCCAATCTATTCATTTGATGTTATTTATGCAAAAATAGTCTTCATGTGCATTTAAGTTCTAGAAATCTGTGTGAATCAATTAATTATGGAATTTTTAGGAGGGAATATAACTTCAGATATTCTTTTTGTTGTTTTGGAAGAACTATTCATTATAATGTATTTTTGTAAATTATCAAGGGCTTTGAACTTACAACTCCCCCCCGCACCCCTCACGCTGCCACCAGCCACACACACACCCATGCTGAGATCACAGGCAGGCATATACTACCTAGCCAATTCTAGATTCCTGAGTCACGGGCTTAGGGTGGCCCTAAAATTACAACCCGACCCCCGACCCCCGCCACACACACATACACATGCTAAAGTCACAGGCATGTACCACCTGGCCCAGCTCTAAGTTCCTCTTAACAGAGCACTGGGTCATAATTAACCAAAATCTTAACATTCTTCTAAAATGTATTTTTTCTCTATTACAAAGTCCAGGGCTAGCACCTCTATAACAAAGCACAGATGAACAAATTTAAAGAGTGTAAGCTGTGTTTGACATAGGAAACTTCAGAAATAATACTTCAAAGACCTAAAGGATAATATTTTCTTGAACAATTTTTATCTTTGTACTATTACAAATTTTTAAAACCTTAAGGCAATCCACTGTGAGTTTGGCACAGTCTCTTATATCCAAACTGTAGGGAAAAAAAGCTTAGGGACAATTTATGCCAACTTTATCACTAGTAAGAAACAAAAGCTCAGAATCCTGGCTCTTGCCTGCTCCATCAATAAAAAGGTCCACAAAAGGCAACTTTGCAGAGACTGGGAAGAGGAGAGTGGCTTCCTGGGGCTGGAAGTTGGAGCAGGAATTTCTTGGGAAGAGAAAGAAAACTATATCATGGTGGCAGAATGTTTAGGGTGAGGGGTTTAGCTCTTGCCTAGCACTCACAAAGCCCCGACTGGATCTCCAGTATGGAGCACCAAAGGAAAAAGTGTCTTATACAGTTGCAGTGTACCTCTATAAGTATAGTGATTCTTCACAGTGCACATTCACAATACAGGAACTTTATGGCTCTGGAAATGAAACTCTAAAAAACAACAGCTCTAAACAAAATTGGCAACTAAGGTTAAGTTTTAAAAAAAATACAAAAACTTAAAATCAGAGATGATAGAAGAAGCATTAGAAATGGCATCCAAGAATTACAAATGATTATTATAGAATATTATAAATAACTAAGTATCAACAGGATGGTAACCTAGAAGATAACAAATGGACAAATTTCTACACATATATATTTTATGAAGATTGAATCACAAACTGAGCACAGTGGCACACGCCTGTAATCCCAGCACTCAAGGAGGCAGAGGCAGACAGATGTCTGTAAAGTTGAGGTCAACCTGGCCTACAAAGCAAGTCCAATACAGTCAAGGCTATACAGAGAAGCCCTGTATCAAACAACAAAAACAAACAAACAAAAGATTGAATCAAGACAGGCGGTGGTGGCGCTCGCCTTTAGTCCCAGCCCTTGGGAGGCAGAGGCAGGTGGATCACCATGAGCTCGAGGCCAGCCTGATCTACAAAGCGAGTCCAGGGGAGGCAAGGTAACACAGAGAAATCCTGTCTTGAAAAAAAGAAAAACAAAAACAAAACAAACAAACAAAAAAGATTGAATCAAGAAATGAGAAACCTATAGATTAATAAGAAGTGATGAGATTGATCCTTACAACAAAAATCCCCCAAAGTAAAACCCAGCATCAGTGGCTTCACTGCTGAGTCCTACCCACTAGTGGAATAAGACATACCTATTATACTTAAAAATTAAATGGCATAGACTAGAATTACCCTGATATCAAAGCCAGATGAAAATGGTACCAACAAGGAAATAATATGAGAACAAAGCTAAGCTTGCAAAGTAGGTGCGTGAAGGTCAGTACGATAGACTAAACAGTTTTGCAAAAATCTTTGACAACTGACTTATTTGGTCAAGAGCTTACTTTGCAAGCATGATGACCAGAATTTGATCCCCAAGACCTCATTTATTTAAAAAAAAAAAAAAGCCTGAGAACAGGAGAGAAAGCTTAGGTAAAGCACTGCCTTGCAAGGATGAGGACCTGACCTCCATCCTCAGCACCCATTTGGAAGCCCGGCACGGTCATGCATGGAATGGGGCAGGTTCACCAGTAGGATTTGCAGAGGTTGCCAATCAGTGAGAGACCCTCTCTCAAAAAGATAAAGTGGAAAGCAGTAATATAAGACAGCAGACTGACCCCTGGCCTCCACATATGCACATACAGAATCACACATATGCTATAACACACACACACACACACATATATGGCTTAACAAAGCACGGTTAATCCCAATGTAGGAAAGGCAAATACAGGTTGACTGGTGGAGTTCATTGGCTATCCAGCATAGGTACTTGGCAAGTTGTAGCATAGTAAGAAACTCTGTACTAGAACAAAAATAAACAAACAAATAGTGGATGTCACCTAAGGAACAACAGTTCAGGCTGTTCTCTTGCCTGCACATCCTTGTGTATACACATGCATATACACTCACACTCAGACATATGGACCTGCACACACACAAACACACATACATACACAAAAACTCAACAGAATACTAACAAACTGAACCTAGTAACACATAAGAAAACAGTGGTAGCACATGCCGACAATTACAACAATTTAGAGGAAAAAGTGGGAGGGCTAGAGGTTCAGTGCCGGTCCCTATTACATAGTGAATTCAAAGCCAGATTGAGTTACCTAAGAACTGTAAAAAAAAAAAAAAAAAAAAAAACCTACTATGATTGTCCCCAGGGATAGAAATATACTTCATCATATGTAAATCAACAAATATGATACATCACAAGTCCAAATAAGGAATAAGTATAGTTTATACCAATAAATGCAGAAAAGGCATTTGATAAAATTCACTCTCCCTTCATGGTAAAAATTTTAACTCAACTATATACTATGAACATACCTCAGCATAATAAAGATCCTGGCAAATAAGCAGCTAACATATTTAGTAGGGTGAAAGCCAAAAGCTAAGATTGAAAACACAACAAAGATGCCCACTTTTACCCATCGTGTCCTAACACTGCACTGAAAATCCTAAACAGGTCATCAAGAAGGAGAAAAATAATAAAGAGTATAAAACTAGACAGAAGGAACGCCAACAGTCACAATTTGCAGGTGGTATGATCTTATATAGAGAAAGTATCCCCAAACTATTAAAGATACAAATTCAGCCAAATTTCAAAATACAATGTTTAAACTCAGTAGAGTTGCTATATGCCAGTAATAAAATATCTGAAAAATAAGTCAGGTATGATGGTGCATGCCTTTAATCCCAGCAGTCGAGACACAGAGGCGGGCGGATTGCTGTGAGTTTGAGGCCAGCCTGATCTACAAAGTGAGTCTAGGACAGCCAAGGCTACACAGAGAAACCCTGTCTTGAAAAACCGAAAACCAAAACAAAAACAAAAAGAAAAGAAAAGAAAACAATTTATAATAGCTATAATAGAACAAAATTTATGTAAAGTCATGAGAAATTTGTTCAGTGAAAACTATAAATACACCTGAAATAAATTTAAGAGGACACACACACACGAAGTCATCCACAAAAATCAATAGTGTTTAAATGTTCACACTGCCCAAAACAAACTGTAGATTCAGTACCGTCTTTACCAAAATCCTAGAAACAGTAATTTGCTGAATGAAAAAAAAAATCCTAAAATTTATGACACCTCAAAAAAACTCATCTAAATAATAAAGACCACTATGAGCTAAAAGAACAAAGCAGAAAGCATTACACTAACTAACTTCAGAATATACTACAAAGCTGTAGTAATCAAAAAAGCCTATTGTATCACCAGGATTGATGACACATGCTTTGTGTCTTCAATCCCATCACTCTAGAAGCAGAGGCAAGCAGATCTCTGTGAGTTTGAAGCCAGCATGATCTACACTGAGAGTTCCAGGACTACACAAGGCTACATAGAGACACTCTGCAGAGAGGGGTGAGGATGGACTAATGAATACATTTTATTGGCATGAAAACAGGTACATAGATCAGCGGGAGAGGATAGAGAACCAAGAAGTAAACCTATGCAGAACAAATCTTCAACAAAGATGCTAAGAACATACATTGGAAAAGGACACAATTCAATAAGTAAACCTGGGGAAATTGGATAGCTGCACGCAAAAGACTTAAACCAAATAAACATATTTTTATAACATAAAGCATATTTTTGTACATTGTGCTCATTCTTGAATAAAGTAAGTTCACTGTAGATATTAATAATAAAAGACAAACTAAACCCCTCACTATTTACAAAAATCAACACAAAAATTAAGTAAAGCTTGAGATAAAGACCTAAAACTGTGAGCCACTAGAAAAAAAAAAAAATAGAGCAAGTGTTTCCAGACATTGGAATGAGCAAAGATCTATTTGGATAAGACACTCACAAAAC
Organism: Acomys russatus; assembly: GCF_903995435.1. NCBI lineage: Eukaryota > Metazoa > Chordata > Mammalia > Rodentia > Muridae > Acomys > Acomys russatus. The sequence continues at coordinate 31,856,323 of NC_067151.1, read as the reverse complement.
ATAGGAAGTGGAAGGGAAAAAAGACAAATTGATGCGTACCAAACTAAAAAGTAAATGACACGAGAATAGGCAATCTCTAGGATGGGAGAAAATATTTGTAAACTACATCTGATGAATGGTTAACATCCAGAACATTTAAGGAATTTAAATTAATGTAACAAAAATAATATTAAACAAAAAACCTAATAATCCAATTGAAATGGGCGATGCAATTAGTTCATAAAGGAAAGCATACAAAGGCCAGCAGGTGTATGTAAAAGTACACATCACTAATCCTGAGGAAGTGCGAATCAAAACCAGTGTTATCCCATCCCAGTTGGGACGGTTCTTATTAGAGACAAAATAGCAAGCACCGGTGGGGTGTGGAAAAGGGACCCCTTGTGCGTTGCTAGTGTGAACGCCAACATGTGTACTTACTGTGGAAGTCAGTGTGGAGCTTGTGGGGAAAATAAAAACAGAACCGTCATATGCTCCAGCAATTCCACTACTGGGATATCAGAGAAGGCAGGAGGGTTAGGACTGGATAGGAAAGTTGCTCAACGAAAGCCTGAGCAGCACACAAGCTATCATCCCTTAGACTGACTTCCTTCCAGGATGGGGCTTGACTGGGATGCATGAGCCAGATAAACCGGGTGTCTCAGGAACCTTCTTAATATACCCAAAGATGTTCCAGGAGAAAAGTGTTTTGAACTCTTTTGAGGGATGGAGGGGGGTGTGTTTCAGGCAGAAAGTGTCCCCTGACCCTACTTGGATGGGAGTTAGGATTCTGCCCTAGTCAGCCTGCCTGTGATGTCATTTGCCTACCTGCCATTGGGCGTGGCCCTAGCCAGGTAGGGCTTTTATAAAAGGACAGACCCACCTTGCCCCTCTCTCTTGTCTGTCTGTCTGTCTGTCTGTCTGTCTGTCTGTCTCTCTCTCTCTCTCTCTCTCTCTCTCTCTCTCTCTCTCTCTCTCTCTCTCTCTCTCTCTCCTCTCCTCTCCCTCTCTCTGTCTCTGTTTCTGAGTTACCTCTCTCCCTCCTTTCCTTCTCCCTCTCCCAACCCGCCATGCTCATTTAATAAACTTCTCCATCTAATATCTGTTGCCAGGCATCTTATTTTTAATCATTAAACCAGGGAGAGCCTCCTCAGCCTTTTGCCCTCGGAAACCGTGAGTGCAAAGCCCTCAAGAGAGCAGAGGGCAGCTGCGCAGGCCCAGTCATCGTAGAGATGCCTGGCTTTCCATCCCGCTTACCGCTTCGTAGTGTACGACAGCTGCGCAGGCGCAGTAGGTGCTCCTGTCGACCGCTCAGTCCGCTTTAAAGCCAGCCTTGGCCGCCGCGCAGGCGCAGTCGGTGTTGTCTTGCCCCTGTTCGGCTCCGCCCCCCGGAGCTCCAAGCTTTGGCTCGCGGTCCGCCGCCGCGCAGGCGTAGTGCGGTGCCGGCGGCTCCGGCTCCTAAGCTAAAGGCGGGCAGCTTGTGAGGAACGGTTGTGCTCCTCAGGTGCTGACGGGCCGCGGCGGCGGACCCGGGCCTCCGACGGCAGCACGGAGGCGCAGGCTGTGTCCGAGGGCTCGGGGCCGGGCGCCGCTAGCCCCGGGACGGCCCCTCCGGTGACGGTGCTGGTGATGAGGCAGGACAAGGCCGCGGCGGACGGCGCTCTGAGGCCGGGCCCCGCGGCGTGCGAGCCGGCGGCGGACCCCGAGGATGAAACCGGGGACGACGATGCCGACCTGCTGGACACGTCGGACCCCGCGGGCGGCGGCGAGAGTGCGGCCAGCCCCGAGGAGCTGGAGGACGAAGGTGCCGAGGGCGGCAGCGGGGAGCGCGGCCCGGACGCCAAGACCTGCACCTACGAGGGCTGCCGCGAGACCACCAGCCAGGTGGCCAAGCAGCGCAAGCCCTGGATGTGCAAGAAGCACCGCAACAAGATGTACAAGGACAAGTACAAGAAGAAGAAGAGTGACCAGGCCCTGAGCTCGGGCGGCGCCCCGGCGGCCAGCGCAAGCAACGTCAAACTGGAGGTAACGCTCCTCAGGGGTCCCGGGGCCAGGACACGTGCGTGCGACCCCCATCTCTGCACAAACGCAGGGTCTTCCCGTCTGTTCCCAAGGGGGCTGGGTTCATCCTCCACCTCGGTGATGAGTGAGCGCATAGCGAGAGCCCAGCTGACATTGGCACTTTAGAGGTGATCTGCTCTTGTCAGTAACTTCCTAGTGTCTCTACCCAGTGACATCCTGCCCGTTTACATACCCTATTCTTGGTTTTCCATAACTTTAGTGCCCCCCCCCTTTTTCCCTTAGGACCCCCTCCCCCGAGACTATTTGAATTGGTAGTAGGATGGTAACTCACAGAGAGCACTTTGGGGTTGCTTGGTCCAAATCACATGGGAGGATAAAAGCCAGTGATGTGCAATTAGGACTCTGCCTCTAGCTGTGTGGACCTGGGCCCCGCTATACACCTCCCTTATGTCTCGGCTCCCTTGTCTCTTGGCCTTAAAACAATGCCCGATTAGTGTTCCTTCAGAATTATTTTGGTTAGATGAAAATTATTATTGGTGTGCATTTCAGCCCCAAACCAACAAAAGACACCTAAATGTTAGACTGTTTAAAAGCGAAAAGAATCCGTAAAAAGTACGGAAACTCATCACCACAAAAGTTCCCTTTGGGCCGTGCGGTGGTGGCCCACGCCTTTTATCCCAGCACTCGAGAGGCAGAGGCAGGCGTAGCGCTGTGAGTTCGAGGCCAGCCTGGTCTACAAACACAGTCTAGGACAGCCAAGGCTACACAGAGAAACCCTGTCTGGGGAAAAAAAAAAAGGTTCCTTTTGGAAGGGGAATTCTAACATTTGTAGAAGTTTGTCCTACATTACTCAAAATTATTTCTACTACAAGCTCCTTTTTTCCCCCTACATAGTATAAAGCCTGAGGTTGTGAGTTCTCTACAGTCAAGTCAGTTCTAGCATTCCATGAAATATGCACATAAACCAAAGAGTCCTGTCAATAAGGCTTACTCTGGGGAGACTTGGAAGACTCTTGCTTTTGTGAGATTAGAATCCTCTTTTATAGCTTTTAATATTTGAGACCTAAATAAAATATGTTTGAAAGGAACATTTTTATAACAAAAGTTTGCTAAATATCTCACAATAAATGGGGGCAGTGATATTTTAATAGACAACTCAGAAGCCAGTAGATAAAAGGCCAAGACAAAAAAAAAAAAAATTAAACCACTAAATTCATGTAAGGCATGGCCTCATCATAAAGCATTTTGTTTAAGTACAACACGTTCTTTGCATGTGCAAGGCCCTCGATTCTACCCTTAGCCAGATCTCTGCCAGTTTTCATTGTCATATTGCAGTTTTATTAGGGGCAGAGTGTTCGACTTAACTTCAGCAACATTCTTTTATGTGAGTAAAGGGTAAATACTTAGATTCTTGACATTTGGGAGTGAGCACTGCTAATTTGTAATGGGATTTGATGTCTCGGGGAGTGGTTGCTTTTGCAGAACTTGCCTGCTTGCACTGTGTTGGTGATTTCATACCTGTGATTTCTAGCCCCTTCTAGCCAGTTTACTCTGAAAGCTGTCTGCTTCCCTTAGCAGGATTACACTGCCCTCTCCTCTTAGGGGTGTAAGTCAGGTATTAATCCAGTACCTCATTCGCAGCAGATTGCCTCTGAGTTGATTTATATTGTCCAAAAGCCGGCTGACTGCATTGGCTTAGATTGTTCTGTGTGAAGAGATTTGGGTGTTGCTGGGCATTCTTTTGTAACCCTGAAAGCAGTTTGCACGGACCTTCCCCTCTGCCCAGTGGCTTCAGTTTGAGACCTTGCCAGAGACTAAGGAGCCCAGGTGGGAAGCCTGAAGGGAGGAGGCATTTACTTAGAATTAGTTGCAGCACTCTGCCTGAGGCTTACCAAGAGGCTTTCCTAAAGCTTCACAGAAACTGAACAAAAGGGGAAAAAAGCAAAGACGTGTGCTTTATCACTGAACTACCTGCTGCTGTGGATTACAATACTGTATTCCGTGTTCTGTCATTGATCCCAGGAAAGCACAGACAACATACTCTCCATTGTCAAACAACGAACAGGATCTTTTGGGGATCGCCCTGCAAGGCCTACTCTTTTAGAGCAAGTGTTAAATCAGAAAAGACTGGTAAGTGCTGTCTTTTGAAATAGTTGCAGATCTCTTAGCAAAAACTGCTTGTTTTCAGCCAAACTGCTTTTCCTTTGTAAGACTTTAAAAGCAGTTCACTGGCCATCAGAACTGCGCCGTGTCTGGCCGCTGGACGCCCTGGGGCCCAGAACTACAGCGAGGGAACACCTTGAGCCCCATTTCTTCACTGACTAACCTTTGAGCAAGATGAGATTTTAAAACAGACTTTGAGTATACGGAATAACTGTAATGGTATTGAGTTATAATTACTAATATGTAATAGAGATCTCTGATATAAAGCTGATAGAAATTACCAGAAGTCAATCGGGAAAGGGGCAATTGTTTGATACATACTGGAATATTTAGGTAGTAATTTGAAAGAGAAACATACTTTAACTCATGATAAACTTTCTATGTAAGGTTTTTGATAGAATATTTGGTAGAATTTTTTAAAAAGTGAATTTAGATTTCTCTCAAATTTCTACAATGAGGTTTTATAATATTAAAGAATCACAAAAGATTTTAAACTTGGCAATATAAAAATGCAGACAAAGACAGGGCTGAAAATTAATAAGTACATGAAATATAAAAGACTAGCCAGCATGTTTGATGCTTTGCTATAAAAATATCCCAACACTTGAAAGAGTCAGGCCAGGAACGTTGCAGTGAGTTCAAAGCCATCGTGTGACACCTGCTTTCAAACAAACAGAAAATGGATAATTCTATTAATAATCCTTTTTCTTCCTTCTCTTTAAGTCATTGCTAAGAAGTCCAGAAGTTGTCCAGTTTTTACAGAAGCAGCAGCAGCTACTGAATCAACAAGTTTTGGAGCAAAGACAGCAGCAGTTTCCAGGAGGACCAGTGTGAGGACTTACAGACTGCTGCACTTTACTTTACTGTGATGGGTGGACATGTCTTATACTAAAGGCGATGTCCTGATAATCAGGCATGCTGGTGCACACCTGGTGGAATCCCTGCACATGGAAGACCGAGCCAAGAGGATCCCAAGTTCAACGCCAACCTGCCCTACATAGCAAGTTCCTTTCTCAAAAATGAGACAGAGAAAATCTGGTAGAGAAAAAACTTTCCCATAAATATGCGTGTGCATCTAAGGATAAATAAGTATTGCATTTTTGCATTTAATCCTTTCAAATTACTATGAGTTTGAAAAAATACCACCTTTACAATTTTTACTGTTTTTCTTCAGTCGTGCTTACTTAAGCTAATGAGGCAGTTACTTTCTGTGGAAGTCATAAAGTTAGTAGTAATCTCAAATCATCTAGCACCATCATTCTCATCAGGACACATCTGGAAAGGAATGGTGTGTTTTGGGTTGTCATAGTGACTTTGAACATAGCTAGACTGTGGTGAGGGGCCAAGAATCTTAACGTTCTGTGGTATTCCACCAGCTGAATGTCACCCTGCCATTAATGTGCCTCAGCTGTGCTGATAACCTGAGGTTAACACAAAGTCAGGTCCTTGTAGTAATTTTTCTTTATAGTTAAGCTGGAGCTGTGAAAGCTAAGCATGTTTATACCTGTGAAGAAAGTGGTCACTGATCTCTTCATGTCAACTAGAGAGATGCATTAAAGATGGTGCCCCATTGTCACTGTCACCTTTAAATCAGGTCATCTCCCCAGCTGAATTTGTGAATAGTTTGCATATATTCAGCCCACTGAGGTCTTTCTTAATGTTCTTCATAAAGGAGATCCTGAAGATAGAGTGACACTCAGCATTTTGTCAGAGTGTTTCAAAATGGAACACTTATTCCTAGGTACTGTTAAAAGGGTAATGGATTTATCTGGGTACTCTTTTGTACTTTCTCCTAGGAAAACTTTAGAAAGGCAAAAATACTATAAGATGCTGAATCCCACGTCAGGAGAGTATATCCAGGAGTAACTTAATAAATTGTCATGGCAACCTCTGCAGAAACGTGTCGGTGGGTTGATTCCTAAGCCATGAAATGTATATGATGTTAGAAGTACTCACAGGGCTGTGATGCAGTTTAGCCTTAGAGCACCTGCGTAGCATGTGCAAGGTCCTCAGCTCACTTCCCAGCCTCACCACCATGACAAAAGGGGGGCAAAAAAAAAAGGAAAAAGAGTGGTTTGTTTTTGTTTTGTTGTTTCATTTTGTGTTCTATACTTAGTGTATCTGAAAAAGACCCTTTTGCCAAAATTATTTGTTAAAAGTCCAGCTGTTGACCTTTGCGTTGTCTGTTGTGCTTGCTTCCTTCGATGCCCCCCACTGGCTACAGAGCAATGTACTTACTACTTGGTGCTGTGCTTACAGTATTCGGAGCTTCACTGTTTCTCTAGACTTGCATGCCTGTCTACTCTGTAGCCCATGAGCCACACGTGAACTTGCCCAGCATGTTTGTAGTGACAGTGTCACATAGCAGTCATGTTAGACATCCCTGTCAGAACTTGTTAACTTTGGGGGGGCGGTTTCAAAACAGGGTCTCTCTGTGTCCTGCACTCACCTTGTAGACCAGGCTGGCCTCGAACTCACATCGATCCACCAGCTTCTGCCTCCCAAGTGCTGGGATTAAAGGCGTATGCCACCATGCCTGGCCTCAGAACTTGTTAACTTTTGTAGCCCAGCTTATACAGCTTCAGATATAAAGTAGGAAAGTGTGACAAAAATAGACATAAATGAAAGGGATTAGATTTATGTTTTAAGAACTTGTAGATGGCTTAAATACTTGTTAAGCCCGAGAGTAGGTCGCTGAGGGGCTCAGAGTCTTTCTCTAGGGTATTAAGAATGAAGTAGATACCCATTCATGAATTTAGATAGGAATTAGCATAGTTTCCAATACAGCTTCATTATTGCCTGTCACACTGGAAATTCTTGTCCCCTTAAAACCTGTCAGTAAAGGTTTTTGCTTTAGAGTAGGTGTATTTTAGTTTGTCCACACTTCCCCATTCTATATGCTGATGGCTTTTGGCAGCAACTGTGGCTCCTTCCACCCGTAGGTTTTTATTTACCTATTCCTTAATTCAGGATTAATTGACATGGGACTTGTTTTGACCAGCAGAAGGAATAATGGTGTGCCAGCCTTAACCCAACCTCTGAAGGTTTTGGACATTGAAACATTTTTTTTTTTAGACTCCTACCAGTTACCATGGTAACAAGCCCAGCCTAGCCTGCACAGTAAATCAGAGGTAAATCAAAGGCCTGATTTCTGATGTACCATATGATAGCCTGACATGTTAATGAGGCTGTAACATAAACTATCCTTCCCCTGGGAGGTAAGTTTGATGCCAGCCTAGCCCAGCTAAGGCTCACTTAGATGTGTAAAACCACCCTGTAGCTCTGCCAATGGGAAACCTGTTACTAAAGGCTTTGGATGTAAGGCTACAGAGCTTGAGGAGGTCTAGTCTATGTTTCAGTGAGTAACTGCTACACTTAGTGGTTAAGGTTATTTGCACTAGATGGCAAATTTTAAAATTGGTGAACTCAATCAGAGAAGACAGTGAAGACAATACATAATAAGCTCTTATTCTGCAAGAAGCAGATGTGATTGTGGATGGGCAGGATGCTGGAGACTTCAAGAAAAGGAAAATGCACCCAGCCTCCATGATCTAGAAAAAGAGAATTATTTTCCTCTAGGACCTTGACATTAGCATAGGGAGAGTAATCTCAGACTTGTAGCTTTCAGAACTCTGGAACAATATTGTCTTATGGTATATTTTTTTCAAGGTGGGAGGGTGCTCAACTGATTAGGCTCCATGTACAGCCTGCCTAGGAATGCTTGTGTTGTTTTGTTTTCTAATAGAATATCAGCCTGTGGTTACAAGCTAAAATACAGTTAACTGTAAGTGGATGGATTACTCAGGTTAAAGTTTTCCCCCCTCCCCCCAGTATTCTAGATCTGACTGCACATTGTGTACAGCCTCTGCCTCTCACCCAGGCTTTCTGAACCCCAGCCGTCTTGTAGCCTTGTAGCTATAAGGCTAAGAATCAGTGGGACCACCTGGGGCAGGGGAAACAAACAGGACCTTGCAAATACTTCATAGTCATCTGCAGTTTCACAAGCTTCTCTTAGAAAACATTTTAATCAATGAAACATTTCATGGCATATGAAAAATAAATGATTTTTAGTGAAAGTTTCCTTAAATATCCAGGTATTTTAAGCATCACATGCTAAACAGCCTCATATATACATGCTCCTTGACTGACAAGGTTGTGAGTTGCTAAGGTAGGCTGCTCAAATGAAGATACGTATTAAATTCACCATACAAAAGGTTTATTGAGTTGTGACCTATTGCTCAGCTGGGGAGCAGCAGTCGACCACCTCTAAAATGTCTGCAAGGTATCCTTAAAATTACACATGTAATGCCAATTATTTCAAAAATACCTTTTTTTTTTTTTAAGTGCCAGCAGGGCACAGTGGCACACACCTGTAATCCCAACACTCAGGGAGTCCAGGACAACCAAGGCTACACAGAGAAACCCTGTCTCAAAAACAAAGTGCCACCGAAGTTTTTACAGCATAAAGAATTCTAAAACTCCCATTTTCTAAGTAGGACAGTTTATAATTAAGCATCTTAGGGAGCTACAGATCATACACAGAATTATTTCCTAGAGTTTGAAAGAAATATCAAAAGGTGATTCATTATCTATCGTATTAATTCACTTTTAATGAATTAAAAGCATATAGCATTTCCAGGACAGAAAGCTAGGCTAGGCTTCTCTTGGTTGTCTGTTGTACATTCATTTAAATTTCTCCTTAACATAGGTGAGGGTCACATACCCTTGTACAGTTCAGCTGTTGAATCCCAGCAGATAAGACAATGTGGAATGCAGGGTATTTTTTTTTTTTTACAGTATTCAGCATATACAGGAGGTTCCTGGAGCATATTCAGAGTTAAGCAGGAGCTTGAAGTCTCACAGGCAGTATTTATAAAATGCATTCACTCCTGTTGTTTCTGATGCCCTTATAGGCACAACTCAGTCCTGAGAAGAGTGAAAGAGTGTTCTAAATGCTAGGCAGTTGGCTACCTTGGCTGCCCGTACAACAAAGCACTGAAGCGTGTACGTTAAATGGTGACGGCCTAATTCTGCAGGAGCTGTTAACATCATCTAGCTGAAATGAGCTGACTGTGCCTGGTTTCTGTTAAGACTCACACAAATACTGATTTGTATGTGGCGGCGAACATCCTGGGTCTTGTGGGCAGGCCACGCTGGTGCAGTCCTCTGTTATATGACCCTGCCGAGGGCAACTCGAGCCACGCTGTGTGGCCTGCCCACTTTCCTCTTCATCCTGTAAAACAACACTGTGCAGCATATTTTTGCTTGTGTGTTTCATCGAGTGATTGCCACATGGCCAGGGGAATCTGAAGTCAAGTGTTTCATTATAATTTTGTTCCATCTCTTAACTGCCAAGGGGGTAAAAACTGATTCAAATGTGATTTCGTCGCATGAGCAGAAGAAGGCTTACGTCTCTTCAATGCTAAGTTCTCTGGTGATATGTATGAGCCTACGTCATGATTCCTTTCTCAAAGATTTCAGGCACACTTTGATACTTTGTCTTATTTCTTAACACTGCAAGGAAATCCAAGTTGTTATGTTTTTCAGGCTTCTACTTTTTTGTTTTGTTTTGTTTTGAGACAAAGTCTCAATGTTTAACCCTGACTGGCCTGAAACACATTATGTAGGCCAAGCCAGCCTTAATTCACAGAAGTCCCCCTACCTCTGCCTCCCCTGTGCTGAGTTAAATGTATGCACCACCACACCTGGAACTTCTACTGCTGAATAGTCCCATGAAGCTACATGCAGCCAGAGGATGTTTGGCCTCTTGTGAGGAGATCAAAAGGGTTGGTAGAAATCTGGGCCAAATGCTTTGTGTCCTTGGGTGGGTACTCAGGGAAGATATGTCATTTGAGTGACTTTCCAAGGAAGAAGCTGGGAGAATTGTCAGAAAAAAATAGGGATGCAAGGAGGTGGAGTGGCTAAGAATAAAAGTAGTACTTACGCAAAGATAATTTGCCTAGTTCTGTGGAGAACTTCAATATAGTGATGATTAAAAACTCAATTACATTATTTTTCAAACCAAAGAAAATTCACGTGTGGGTTTTAAGGGTTCTGAGAGCCACGGTCTGTGTAAGTGGTTTACTGTTAGAATTACAGCTCCATGGAGGTAGGGACTGCCTCTAGTGTACATTTGATTCCACAGCACCTGACATCGTACCTGGTACACACAAGTGCACCAGACAGACTTAATGAGTCGCCGAGCTTGGGTTTGTCTACACTCTAAGTGGGCTCCCAGGTTTGAGTGAGAGGTGTAATGAGTTTTCTGGTATGTATATATGATTATATATGATAGACTTTATAGATACAGCAGACATTGTGAGTGAGACTTTTCACATGATCATTTCTATCTTAAATATAATTGAATGGGAAACAACAAACGCCTGTGCATTGATGCTATGCAGAATCAATTAAATGAAGGAACCTCGGATTCTGGAAACACCGTCCTTTAAAGTATAAGTGCCATCTTAACTAATGTGCTGCTTCTCAAAGGACATGAAGTAAACTTACAAGCAATGGGGCGACTAATAAGTGACATGTACCTTGAAGTCTAGAGTAAATTTCCCTTTATAATCCAAAGGAGGAAGTAACAAGCATTAATAATACATGCACACTGATATATGCATGTATATATACATAAGATCGTTTTAAAGATGCTTTATTATCCACTACCACTGTTTCCTCGAAAATGTAGGGCATGTGAGACGTTCCCACTTGGCTTGGGAAGCTGTACCAGGTATTCCATAGCTGTACAGGAGGCTGCAGGTGCAAGCAGCTAGCAGCTTCATCAGCACAGGTGCCAGGCTAAGCAACACATAATGTGACCCAGCGCTGCCTCCAGATTTCCCCCCCAAGGCTTTGCTGCTGTTTTAATCATCTGTAATTAATTGATATCTGTCACCCGGAGGAAAGACGTGGTAATGGGTGCCTGCCTTGTAGGCTCCAGTAGGGACCTGTTCGAGAGGGCAGGTAGGTAGCCACACGATGTCTTTCCCGACCCTCTAGCCTACAGCGTCATCTCTGCACAAGGCTTGCACACAGGGTACACGGGACAGACAGGAGGAAACCAAAGACTGGAGCCTGGTGTCCAGTGGAAGCAGGAGCTCCTGTGCTCCTGAGACTGAACTCTGCACAAACCCTGTCACTTAGGACTATGGCTCATCTCCAGCTGTTTTTGCCCATCAACCTCATTTTCTTTCCCTCCTAAACAGTGGTAGATGGAGGCAACATGACTCTAAGCTTCACAGTTTCTCCCTTTCCAATCACAGTTTACATCTGTTTAAACGTACCTGACATCGTGTGCAGTACCCGGCTATGCATATTCCAACTCGAAAGAGAAAAATCTCAGGGGCTTATCTCTCGCATTGCAAGTGAGCGCTCTTAAACTTGTGGGTTGGGTTTTGCTCTAGTGCTCTACCAGCTTTGTGTTTCCATTAGGGGGCGCAACATTCTGTAGAGTGACAAGCCGACTGAAGTGGCCTCGCATTCTGCCAATGCCCTTCACATAACTGTTTCCCTTTTCACAAAAGACATGGCTTCTAATTATAGCATTGGCCTGGGAAACATGCTTTTTTTCAACCACACAGCACTAGCCCCAGGTTAACTAGGCAGCACAAAACAAATGGTGATTTTTTTTTTTAAAAAAAAATGTGAATAATATACATTATACGTATTTACAGCTGCATCCAGAAACTTCCATTAGCTGCAGGTTGCACTGACAGTAGCCGCTGTGCCTGCATCTAGTCTGTGGAAGTGTAGCTGACGACATGACTGTTAGGACACTGAAGAAATAGGGTTGTGTGGGGAACCCATCTGAGTTAGAACCTTGTCCAGCCACTGCAGTGGCCCATGAAGGTGAATCTCAATCCAGCAGGGTGTGCTTGTGACATCCTGGCGATGATATTCTGCTCCCCAGCCCTGCAAAGGAAGAAAAGAGTGCAGATTGAATGATGCCTCCTTGCTAGAGGTCACCAGGGGGATGTAGGGCCCGTGGGCTTCCTGTGGGAAGGGATGCCTCCATGGAACAGATACCTCAGATGGGACCAGGTGAGTCAGGGTTTTCCTGTTGGCTCATTTATACCTATTTAGCAGTGGTCTGGGGCTCTCCACATCACATGGGAGAGGCTGGCAACCATCTCCCCATTACAAGGAAAGGGGCTCTCGTCTTCATGCAGAAGCCTGTGTCTGCACAAAACTGCTACTCACTAAAGACCAGGGATCAGGTGGGAAGGTTGCAAAGATGAGTAACTCTTGATTTTGCAGGGGGGTGGAAAGTCAGAGCTTAGAGCTTATTTCTCTTCTTCAGGCTCACTCATAAGTTTCCCATTTATCTCCATTGATAGGAGAGACAGTTACGAAAATGATGATAGATAAATAGATTACAGATAGATTAGATAGATAATTGATATGTAGAGCTAGATGACTGATAGATAAATGAGATAGATGATAGTTAGATAAATGATAATTATAGATAGATGATAGATAGACAGATAGATAGATAGATAATATAACATAGATGGCATATGTTCAAATTTATTTCTAATATGTTATTCACCAATGGAAAGCTATTTACGCTTTAAAGCAGAGGGTATTTCTGACTACGTTATTGACACCCGTGGTTCTCCAGAGTTGTTTAAAAGCTTTAGCACACAGCGGCTGGAGAAAATCCTGAGGTGTTAGAGCACTGCTCTTGCAGAGAACCAGAGTTTGGTTCCCAGCACCTACACGGCAGCTCACAGGTTTCCACAACTCCGGTTCCAGGGGAATTCAGAGAGCCCTTCTGACCTCCAAGGGCACCTGCGCTCACAGGACACACACAGGCCTCTCTCCAGCTCGCATGGCGGCTACTTCTCTCTTCCCTCAGTGCTGAGTCTGCAGCCCAGTTCTAAGGATCACAGCCCTCTGTGTTTAAATTCAGACCTGTGGTCCCATCCAAACACATGGAGCTAAATACCATCCGAATAAGGACCACTCCCAACTTACACCTCCATCTCTGGCCACTCTATCCAAAAGACATCCTGTAAATGTGACCGATGGCCACCGACAGCCGCTGTAACTTACACGGAACGCTCGGCCTTATTTGCATATCTCACCCACCTGTATCTTTCCCATCCTGGTGGAATGCAGTCCATGTTGTCTCTAGCTCTCGTCTCTCACCTCCACATCAAACCAGCCTTCTAACTGAGAGTCCTCCGCTCTGCACAGCCCTGCTGACGCTCCCCTGGTTGAAGCCCCCTCATTCTCCACTGTTTTACATCCATGAGTGTTTTGCTTGCACTATGTGTGTACGTTTCCTGTGGAGGCCTGAAGAGGGCGTCAGATCCCCTGGAACTGGAGTTTCAGGTGGCTGCGAGCCACCACATGGATGCTGGGAATTTGAACCCAGGTCCTGGGCAATAGTTTCGTACCAGCTCCTTCCCTCCTACCTCACCTGCCACATACCTTTTCTCCGCTTAGCACCCAGAATGACCCTTTTAAAGCGGAACGAAGCTAGGTGTGGTGGAGTATGCCTGTAACCCCAGCAGGAGAGAGAACGGAGCAGGAAGGTGCAGAGTCCAAAGCCAGATTGGGTTACACAAAATGACCCTGTCCACAAACAAACAAGCAAACAAAACTAAGTTGAACCGCGAAACTCCTCTTCTCAGAGCCTTTTCTCAGCATCACAAGGTGCTGAACTCTGCTCGGCTCTCAGGAATGGTCCCATCTCATTAGCCCCAACACAAGGCTCTGTCACGCAGCTCCGCTACTGCTTTCTACACAGAGGACGCGGGACCTCCAGGCCTCTGCTCGCACACGCTGCTTCTGTGATGCCTCCTCTGCTTATAACCTTTCTCTTTCCCTCTGCTCCATTCATTCCACTCAGTTGTTGCTTACTGCCTGCCTCTCTACCAGTTCACTGGTCCCCTCAGAAGGCAGAGGCCTGTGTATAACCAGCAATTCATGTCACCACCCACAGCAGCTCCTGGCCCGCCACGGGCATCTGCTCAATGAATAGTTGTCCGATGGCCAGCAAAATCTGAGCCGACAAAGACCTTAAAGATGATCTAGTCTTTCACTTACTATGGTCACCACCAGTGTCTAGTCATCTTTAAAAAAAAAAAAAAAAAAAAATGTAATCATTGGCAGTTTTTATTTTAAGTCCTTGCAGGACTGGCAGTGGATCTTGGCGCGCAAGTCTGTGCCCAGTCTGCGCATGCTCCTGAGTTCCTTCCTTCTCCTGACAGGGAGGAGTGGTAGGAAGAGGGCTGCGGGGAGCTCAGTACAGCAGTGGCAGTCTGTTTTCAGTGACTTAAAGTTTGAAGCTCTATACATTTGTTGTGTATCTAAGAAACATCTAGTTGATGTTGGGAAGTGATAACACTTCTACGCATGCGTGTATTACAATAATGACCTATGAGATAGCCACAGCTCATCCTCATTAAAAAACAGACCTGCGGAAAGTAACTGTCCCAGTGAAAGGGCAGTTCTCTAGCGGCAGGTTAGTGTCCCCTGCTGGCCCCACGGAGGCACTGCACCTGGAAAATTTCCAGGGTTTCCTTTCTACTTTGAATGTCAAAGATAGAATAAAGCAGTTTTGTCCTTACGAGAGAGGTGTCTTTAAGAAGACATTTTGTTAACAGACAAAATGTTTATCTTTACAATCAATTGCTTCCAAAATGTCCGATGAAAAATGTATATTAAACAACCTTGATAAATATTCTGCAAAAAGAATGAAGTATAGACACTTGTATCTCCTACTTTATCTTTCTTAGTCAGCTTTTCCACAAGCTGACCTATATACTTATTAAAGTTTACATTTCTAAATGTTAAAAATGAAGACATTTTAATTGAAAACTATACCTGTTGTGTTTTGGGGTTTTTTGTTGTTGTTGTTTATTTTAATTTTTATTTTTTGAGACAAGCTTTCTTTGTGTAGTCTTGGCTGTCCTGTACTAGCTTTGTGGACCAGGCTGGCCTCGAACTCACAGGCACCCGCCTGACTCTGCCTTCCCAAGCGATGGGATTATACGAATGCACCACTGTGCATGGTAACTAACTTTTTTTAATGATCAATAAGTATTTATTTTTTCATATATATTTAACTTATTTATTCACTTTAGATAGTAACTTCCCCCTTCTTCCAGGCCTCCCTTCCTCCTTCTCCTCCCTCCCCCTTCCCCTGACCCACCCTAGCACCTCAAGTCAAATCAGGGCTGATGGCATCCTCTTCCGCGATGGCCTGGCAAGCAGCCCCCACTGCAGGGGGATGTGAATGTAGCTCAGGGGAGGGCACTTATCTGACTCACTTCAGGAAGCCCTGGGTTTCATGCCCAGCACTGCTTTTAAAATGGAAAACAAGACCTGGAGAGATGGCTCCGCCGTTAAGAGCACTGGCTGCTCTTGCGGAGGACCTGTGTTCAATTCCCAGCACCCACTTGGCAGCTCACCACCATCTGTAACTCCAGCTGCAGGGGATCTGATGCCATCTCCTGGCCTTTTGGGGCACTGCATGCATGCGGTACACAGACATACGTGCAGACAAAACACCCATACACACAAAACAAATTTAAAAGAAAATGTAAGAGCTTTTGAGAAAGCCATGCTCCTTCCCTCGGTGGGGTTTGTGCCACTGTGAAAACCACACACCACAGAGTTTGGTAAGCAAGTCCAGATTTTTAAATATCAGATTGATTTCCCTGACTTGTTCACATCTGCCTCAGTGTTCCTATCCTGCAAGCTGTCTGTGCCAGCACTGATTAGTGCTGTTTTAGTTAGAGACGGTTCTCTTTCATGTTTTATCTATAAATGTATTTCCTACATTTGCCTGGCAGCTTTCTCTACTGACAGGAAGGTCTAATTCATGTCTGGTGACAGCAACGCCTAGCTAGCTGAGAGATGGGAAGTCTCTGCAGCCTTCGGGCCTGTCCATCATTATCATCCCTGCATCTTCATGTGCAGCTGAGTCACACTGCCACTTAATTGGGCTTTCCTCCTAAGGCAAAAGGCAAATTTTTCATATAATTGTTAAATAAGTCGGCACATACTTATACCTTCCTATAAACTGTTGATAATGTTTCCTCCAGAGGGTTGTTGCTGCTGAAGCTGGCTGTGTGACACACACTTTTAATCCCAGAAGACAGGCATCTGTGAGTTTCTAGTTAGCCTGGTGAGTGAGTGAGTTTCAGGGAAGCCATATAGTGAGATAGGAGCTTACTATATATATTAGAGAGAGAAAGGGGGAGGTGCATTAGAGAACCATCAAGGGAGGTTCATGAGTCCCCCAGTCCTAATGAAGACAGTTGACAGCTTTTAGGGAGAGTCAGTTTTCAAGAGCATGGCCCCTGGTAGGTTGACCTCAACCACACTAGTTCCCTTGGGTGGTCCTATACGCAGGAATATATGGGCAGTGGAAGTTTGACTAGATAATTTTTTTAAAAAAGGACAAGAATCAGTACATGAAAGAATAGAAAGAAAATACAAAGCTGTTATCCTGAATTTGTGCTTTCTTGCCATTTTCCACTCTATAAGCCAAAGTCCACGCCCTTACCTTCACAAAGCTCATCCGAATCGTGCACATTTTAGTCAGCTCATACACAACTTCAAAGCCGTGGTGCACTGACTGGGCGAGCAGCTGGGCGAAGAGCTGGTTGTTGAAGACCTTGAGGCTACAGCCACTGGGGATCTTGCAGACAGTGGCTGGGTGAAAGCCGTGCTGATAGTTGCAGTTCCGGCTCTGGACGAAGATGCTGCTGTCACTCACACACTCTGCATATACCTCGCCCCCAACGTAGTACAAATGCACACCTGTGGACACAAAAACCACGCTCTTCCTCTTCTGCTTCCTTTTCGGTGACTCAAGCACCTCAAGTAAAGTGCGATGAGGACCCTCTACACACAGGTTAACTCCTCTGTCATCACTGGTCATATAAGTGAAGGTGCATGTGCCCCAAATACCCACTTTTCTTCTTTGGCTTTTCCTACAGATGCGTAAAAAAAAGAAAGAAAGAAAGGAAGGAAGGAAGGAAGGAAGGAAGGAAGGAAGGAAGGAAGGAAAGAGAGAGAGAGAAAGAAAGAAAGAAAGAAAGAAAGAAAGAAAGAAAAAAGAAAGAAAGAAAGAAAAAGAAAGAAAAGAAAGAAAGAAAGAAAAGAAAAGAAAAGAAAAGAGAAAAGAAAAGAAAAGAAACATACTCTAAGGACTGGAGAGATGGCTCCGTTTTCAGCACCCCAATTGCAGCTCACAGCCATCTGTGATTTCTATTTAATAGGATCTGTCGCCCTCTTCTGGCCCTTTTGGGCATTGCATATGCATGTTGCACACCATCCATACACATAAAATAAAGAAAAACAAATTAAACCCAACCCACATGAATGGCCATTCTCAAAAATGAGTAAGTGGTCTCCATCACTTTTGATCTCATTCACTTCAAAATTAGCTTCCCTGATACTAGGTTAAAAAAAAAAACATGAAGCCGAGCATGGTGACCCACGCCTTTAATCCCAGCACTCAGGAGGTGAGGCAGGCGGATCGCTGTGAGTTCAGGGCCAGCCTGGTCTACAAAGTGAGTACAGGACAGTCAAGGCTGCACAGAGAAACCCTGTCTCGAAAAAACAAAAACAAACAAACAAAAAAAACATGCAAAGCAAAACCTTACAAAGTCCTTCACACCCACATGTAAAAAAAAAGTTATAGTAGGAGGTCCAGCTAATATCAGGTAAATGTGACTGAAATCCACACACTATACCTACTCCAGGGCTTGAAGAATTGAACAAGTTATAAATCTATTTCTTTGGCTCACACCTTCATGCCAGCACTAGGAGGGCAGAGGCAGGTGAGTTTGATTCTAGCCTGGCTTCCATAGTGTTCAGGCCAGCCAGGGCTGCACAGTGAGACCCTGACTCCAAACTAAAATTTAGTTGAATTTAATTTATTTAATTTCAGAGGCATGTCATTTACCTCTATAAATCACACATGTGCCCCTGAGAACCGGGACCCTCTCACCTCACTTCCACACACAGTCATGTAAAACTACAAGCAATTTATAGCTTTTATCAGTTTACCTTACATCCTTGGGATTACATTTCAAAAGGGACATGCTGAATAAATAAGGTGTGGTGCTTGCACACACACAGAAAATTTTACTCAGCTGTTAAAAAGCCTAAGTGGAGGGAACTGGAGATCGCTAGAAATAGGCCAGACTCAAACAAAACCCCACGTCTCCCCTCCCCCTCCCCACTACCCTCCATGCCCTCTCCTCCTCCTTTCTCCTCCTCTCCTCTTAATTGCCCTCAGCTTTCTTCTCTGTTTTCTTCCATGCTGGGATTCAGGCCTGACACCCCCAGCTTAGGCACTGGTGACCCTGAGGAACTGGAAGGAATGTCTCTGATTGGCTGGAACACAGTGCCTCTGCTGGACCCTCACCAAGCAAAGCCAGTGCTGCCTCCCCTGGCTGTGCTTGTGCACAATGGGGGTGGGGTGGTTGAGAGTGATGGGACATTCAGTTGTGTAGTTGAGCACCAAGCAGCCTGTTCATCAGGGTCCAGAGCTCCAGGCAATCTTAACAATTAGCCAGCTTTTGAAAAGCTCTGCAGAGGAGAAGGCAGCCAAGGCCAGAGCAACGCCAAGTGCCAGCTCCAGGGAGGGGTGCGCTGTGTCAGTGGGTTGAGGATTTACTGAAGGATAGTGGGGAGGCAGCAAGGCTCTCTGAGCTGCAGTGGCATCGTTGGCTCTGCCCTTCATGGTGGCACCTCCATGTGCGTTCCCTGCACGTGAGAGCAGTGGGAGGTGAAGCCTTTCTCTGCCTGTCAGCAGTTCCTTATCAGTGTGTGCTAGCTGCCATTGCAGAGGAGGACGAGAGAGACCCACTTGCATGCTGCCCCTCTGACCTACGTCACACCCACAGTACCTCTGGCCTTGGCTGAAGACACCAGGCTCAGAAAGCTTGAATAAAGGACATAGCCTCAGCAAAAGCGTAAGCTGAGGTCCAGGCAGGTCCAGCCTAAGGACCACATTGCCTGGATTCTCTGGGATCTTGAGTGCATCTTTCTCTTTTGTGCTTGTTTTTTGGAGATAAGGTTTTGCTGTGTAGCCCAGACTGAAGATAGATACTCCTGCTTCAGTCTCCAGGGAATGTGGATATGTGCTACCCTGGCCAGTGTGTTTGTGTGTGTGTGTGTGTGTGTGTGAGAGAGAGAGAGAGAGAGAGAGAGAGAGAGAGAGAGAGAGAGAGAGAGAGAGAGAGAGACAGACAGACAGACAGACAGACAGACAGACAGACAGACAGAGACAGAAAGAGATAGACACAGAGACACAGAGGCTGGGGATTGAGTCTGGGAACTGGCTCATGGTCATCAGATGCTCTCTCACTGGAGCCTCATCCCCAGCCCTCCACACTGGTACTTTCTTTGAGGACATTAATCCTTATTGCTCGGTGTGAGAACAGGTTCGGGATTTTAACAGTATATTTGTTTCCTCTGCTTTATCAAAGCTTCTCAATTTTTGGTCAACATGTTAATGATATCAAGGGGTCAATGACATTTTTATGGCAACGAGAAAAGACACGATGTCCCTTTTCAGCATTTCATAAAGAACTAGTATGAAGGAATGCCACATGTCACAAGGACGAATGGATCCCCACTGAGCTGAAATCCTGACAGTTACAGATTCAGGAGGCTGTGTGCCACTATCCAAGAAAGAAACAGGTCAATGAATTACATAAAATGTTGTCCAATGTCCTATGTGGGAGGCAGAGGTAGGAGGATCGCTGTGAGTTCGAGGCCAGCCTGGTCTACAAAGTGAGTCCAGGACAACCAAGTATACACAGAAAAACTCTGTCTTGAAAAACAACCATAACAACAACAACAAACAAACAAACAAAAAAAAACCCAATCACCCCATCTAATCCTGGGCTCCGCTCCACATAGCTCCTTCCCTTGTGGGCTTCCTAGAGGAAGCCACAGAGCAGCACTAACTTGTACTGAAATGCAAATTGCTATCCTTGCTCACCGTTTAGGCAGTGGCTGAGTGAACAGGCTGTTGAATGCCCCACCACTCCACTAACAGACTCCAAGGCGAGCTCAACCTTGAGAACAGATCTGCCCCAGGTGATCGTGACACTGACACAGGGTCAGGGCCACTGCATTGGCCTATCTGCTGAGCCAAATGAAATCACGTGACTCCGTGACTCCTGGAGATACTGCTGTCTCTAGCCGGAGGCCAGCCTGTGGACTGGGTTCTGCCCTCACCTCAGATTCAGAGCTGGCTCACATGCTCGCCTGGGCTCTGCTTCTTCTCCTAGGGACCCACCTTCCCTCTCGATCCTTTGCCAACTTGTGCTGGGTTTGTAGATAAGGCTTTCACTGGATGAAAACTACCCCCTAATCACACCCAGACCAGGGTCAGTTGACAAAATCTTAGCTATGGTATAAAATAGGTTCTGGGAGGGTTATATACTTGAAGGCCATTTAATTCAAAAACCCACTAAACCTGCAGTTGCCCTCTCTGGTTCTTACCACCAGCTTTCAAGTCTGGGGGTTAGGGGCAACGCGTAAGCAGGTCTCTCTGGTCCTTCTCTGCGATGGCAGCTAGCACACACTGACGAGGAACCACTGACAGGCAGGGACGGGCATTGTCTCCCACTACTCTCACGGGCATTGTCTCCCACTACTCTCACGTGCAGGGAACACACACAGAGGTGCCACCGTGAAAGGCCCGAGATGCCACCGCAGCTCAGAGAGCCTTGCTGCCTCCCCACTGTCCTTCAGTAAATCCTCAACCCACTGACACAGCGCACCCCTCCCTGGAGCTGGCACTTGGCGTTGCTCTGGCCTTGGCTGCCTTCTCCTCTGCAGAGCTTTTCAAAAGCTGGCTAATTGTTAAGATTGCCTGGCGCTCTGGACCCTGATGACCAGCCTTGTCCCATCGCTGTCACTCACACAATGGGCCCCTCCTCCTCAGCCGCTTCTTTCAATCCTGCTTCCAAAGCATCCAAAGCCCTGCACAGCCTGGGTCCGACACCATCCTCCCATGAGCAAGAAGCCCACTAGATGAAACTTATCTGATCCAGACAGGCTGCCTAGCACCCTGATGGCCCAGCAGGCATGAGGCCCTGAGTAAAAGAATAGTAATTTTAAAAAACATGGAAAATAGAGCCAGGCGTGGTGGCACACACCTTTAATCCCAGCACTCTTGGAGGCAGCAGCAGGCGGATCACTGTGAGTTAGAGGCCAACCTGGTCTACAAAGTGAGTCCAGGACAGCCAAGGCTAACAGAGAGACCCTGTCTTGAAAAGCCAAAAAACAAAAACAAAAAAACAAAAGACATGGAAAACAGAAGTTAACCAGAAAACCACTATCCAAGAATAATCACGGGTAGCCTCTGCTATATGTCCTTAAGTCTTGTTTATTTATTTTGTGTTTATTTAGTCTTTGCTGCGTGTAGCTCATGCTAGCCCCAAGTTTTCTCTGTAGATGAGGATGACCTTGAACTCTTGAACTTCCAATGCTCTGGTGGCTCCTGCCCACGTGTAAGGATTACAGGCATGTACCACTAAGCCTGACTTTAAAGGCCATTGAATTTTTTTCAATATTATAAAAAAATATTTATTTATTCATACATATGAGCGCTCTACTTGCATATGTGCCTGCATGACAGAAGAGGGCACCAGATCCCATTATAGATGGTTATGAGCCATTGTGTGGTTGCTGAGAATTGAACTCAGGACCTCTGGAAGAGCAGCCAGTGCTCTTAGGCTGCCGTCTCTCCAGCCCCCTATAGAGGCAGTTTTTAAAAAGAAATCTGAAAAACAAAAATCAAAATGAAAATATATTCTGCAAGATGTTTTAAGGCCTTTCTCATTTAGTAATATATTGTGAATATTTCCTCAGGATATGGCATGTTCTGCAGTGTGTCAAACTCAATGGCTGCCACAGGATAACATCCTATGCTGATAGTTTTTAGGATTATCTTTTATAAAGAAAAGATGCCAGCCAGGTATGGTGGTGGCACATGCTTGTAATCCCAGCACTCTTGGAGGCAGAGGCAGGTGGATCTCTGAGTTTGAGGCCAGCCTGGTCTACGAAGTGAGTCCAGGACAGCCAAGGAAGGCTACACAGAGAAACCCTGTCTCGAAAAACCAAAACAAGCAACAAACAAAAACAAAAAAACATAAAAGAAGAAAGATAAAAAGAAAAGATGCTTTACAAGGGGCTGGAGAGATGGCTCACAGTTAAGAGCACTGGCTGCTCTTACAGGGAACCTGGGGCCAGTTCCCAGCACCCACACAGTGGCTCACAACCATCTGTAACTCTAGGTTCAGGAGGATCTGACATCTTCCTCTGGTTTCTGTGGGCACCAGACATGAACATAGTGCAAATACATATATGTAAATACATATACACAAATAAAATAAATAAATCTTAAAATGTGCATATATAATAACAATATAATACTAACAATACGTACTTCTAGTGAATAACCTCATCCTGCCTTCATATTTATTGTGGGTTTTATTTGTTGGTTTTTGTAGCTAGGACCTTATGTAGCCCAGGCTGTCTAGCCTCCTGTCTCTACCCTCCCAGTTCTGGGATTAAAGACCTACGCCTCCACATTTGGCCCGATGTCATGTCTTCACAGCACTCATCCCAGGCCACCCCTGAAAGAGAGTCTACTGACTTTAGAGGCAAAGAGACCCCAAGAGTCCATATCCCTCTCCAGGGGTGACACTCTGCCTGGGGGGAGGGGGGTCTTCCCATGGGCTACATGACCGATGTCTAGCCGCTGGTTTCCGTTAGCTCAGAAGCCGCAGTGTAGCCAAAAGCTATGTGGGTTCTCACCCTTTCCAATGTGCCTCCTGGTGTTTTCTATTGTTGAGTTCCTGTTTACATTTGAAAGCAGCCCAAGGCAGAACCGATTCCTGTTATTGGACGGGTCAGTGAAGCCGTCTACCAGCACGCTTCGCGAGGACGCCTGGAAAGTCTCTCCGACGCGGTTGTTTAGTTCGTAGTACGCAACAGAGCACCAGTGCTGGGGCTCCTCATAGCAAACTGGCCGAAAGTCTGAAAGGAAACAAGAGAGAAGGTACGGCATCACTGTCGCCTCTGGGCTCCGAGCTCAAGATCCCAACGCAAAACAGAGATGAAAGGCTTTAAACCAGACTGCTAGCTATAGGACCAGGTTCCTTTACAATCCGTGCGTGTTCGACGGAAGCTGTCTTGGGCTAGCTCACTTGTTTATTGCGTCCATGAGTCTAAGGCCACGGTCCTTGTTAATTTTCTACAGCTAGAGAGAGTCTGAAAACATTTCTGTTTACAGATGATTGTAAGGAGGGGCCAGGAAAAAGACAGCATGGACAGATTGATGCAAAACGTTGCCAGACCCAAAGCAAGCAGGTAAAAGCCAGGTGGCAGGTCACCTCCTCTTTACCACAGAAAGACAGCAGCATCCTGTTGTTATGGAACTGAGCTGAACCCCCCATGTCAAAAGGTGTAATTCTGCACACCCCCCATGTCAAAAGGTGTAATTCTGCAACAAAGCAATGATTAAAAAAAACAAAAACAAAAACAAAAAAAAAACACCCAATAGTTGAATATGATAACAAACCAAATCAAAAGCACTGAATAAATTTTATTTAATGCTGGGCGGTGGTAACACCTGCCTTTAATCCCAGCACTCCGGAGGCAGAGACAGGTGAATTGCTGTTGAGTTTGAGGCCATCCTGCTTTATAAAGTGAGTCCAGGACAGCCAAGGCTACACAGAGAAACCCTGTCTCAAAAAAAAAAAACAAAAGAAAAGAAAACAAAAACCTTTATTTAAGAAAAAGAAAACCTATAGAGGGCCACATTCTCTATGGAACACACAGATATCTATGTAAATGTCAGCATAGGTGTATTTTAAGGAGAGCTGGCTTCTCAACTTTGATAGGTCTGTCCACAGATGGAAGGAGGACAAAGAACATCACCCTGCTGGTGTGAGCCAGCAGGATCCAGCCGATACAGGCAATCTTTTAAAGGAACGTGTGTGTATTGTGCGAATCTGTAACTCACAGTATAGTTACCCTGTCCTGACACCACTATGTTTCTATGTTTCAAGCACATGCAGGGAAGTTCTTCATGCAATAAGTAATGGATGAGCAGGCATTGCGGGCAATCTGAGCACAGAGGCGAGGAGAGTGACAGAACACGAGGTGGGACATGTGGACAAGGGTGTCTAGAATCTTGTTAAGGGACAGCAGTAAAGATGCTTCATTTTATAAGTTCTTTGAGAGTAAGGAAGATTTGTCTAAATCTCTTAATTCTTTCTCAGCAACCTTGGGCAAGGCTTGTATATAGTGAGAGTTTATGAATAACCATTACGTAAGAGGATTTACAAATAAAAGAGTGAGGTAAACTGTAACTGTGGGCGCCAACTGTATGTGTGCAGGCCTCGCATTTTAACTGTGGGCGCCAGCTGTATGTACACAGGCCTCACATTTTAACTGTGGGCGCCAGGTGTACGTGTGCAGGCCTCACATTTTAACTGTGGGCACCAGCTGTATGTGTGCAGGCCTCACGTTTTAACTGTGGGCGCCAGCTGTATGTACACAGGCCTCACATTTTAACTGTGGGCGCCAGGTGTATGTGTGCAGGCCTCACGTTTTAACTGTGGGCGCCAGGTGTATGTGTGCAGGCCTCACGTTTTAACTGTGGGTGCCAGCTGTATGTGTGCAGGCCTCACGTTTTAACTGTGGGCGCCAGCTGTATGTGTGCAGGCCTCACATTTAACTGTGAGCGCCAGCTGTATGTGTGCAGGCCTCACATTTTAACTGTGAGCGCCAGCTGTATGTGTGCAGGCCTCACATTTTAACTGTGAGCGCCAGCTGTATGTGTGCAGGCCTCACATTTAACTGTGAGCGCCAGCTGTATGTGTGCAGGCCTCACATTTAACTGTGAGCGCCAGCTGTATGTGTGCAGGCCTCACATTTTAACTGTGGGCGCCAGCTGTATGCATGCAGACCTTTGGGCACTTTTTATCTCCAGTGACTATTAATCTCACCCTGCAGAAAGAGGCTCCTATAAATATCTTCTTCATGTCTTTTCTGTGACCAGCTTCACAGATACCATAGCACATACCTCACGGAGACGCCCTCGAGCAGTGCTTCTCAGCCTTCCTGATGCTAGGCCCTTTAATACAGTTCCCCAAGTTGTGGTGACCCCCAACGATGAAATTATTTTGTAGCTACTTCATAACTTTGCTGCTGTTATGAATCATAATGCAAATATCTGATATGCAGGATATCTGATATGTGACCCCCCACCAGGGGTCCTCCTTGTGGCCTGAGAGTAGACCAAATCTCATTTAGTTAGTCAGTTAGTTAGTTTTTGTGTGTGCATGGTGTTTGTGTGGAGGTCAGAGGACA
This sequence comes from Acomys russatus, assembly GCF_903995435.1. Classification (NCBI taxonomy): domain Eukaryota; kingdom Metazoa; phylum Chordata; class Mammalia; order Rodentia; family Muridae; genus Acomys; species Acomys russatus. The sequence continues at coordinate 31,830,790 of NC_067151.1, read as the reverse complement.
ACTTTGTGGAGTCCATTTTCTCCTCCCACCTTTACGTAGCTCTATGGATGTAACTCAGGTTGGTAGACTTAAGTAGCAAGTACCTTCATCTCCTGAGCAACAAAGCTAGCCTTTTCTTTTAGTATTTACATTTCTAATTTTTTTTAGTTGTTATACAATTGTATGTTCATCTTACTTCTACACTCAGCAAAAGTGGCATAAGCCTGTAACGCCAGAGCTGGAGAAACTGACACAAGAAAACGGTGGGTTCAAGACCAGCCCGTATAAAAGGCAGGACCATGTTTCAAAACAAACAAACGAACCATCACATGTTTTGTAAATGCCCAGGGAAGGTGTTAAGTTCTTCTTAGTTTCCGAAAGTCCGCATCTGCAGTTTGACTCCAAAACAGATTCAAACTTGGTCATCCTGGAAGGTGGTGAGTGAGAGACAGCCTAGGCCCACAGACGGTTCTGTAAACCAAAAGGCACCATAGACCTGCAAAGCGCGACAGTTACAGGTGGTCCCCACTTCCCACAGACTGACCTGAGTGTTGATATGGACTGTCTGACTCGGAAGGACTTCCTGGGGAGTGTGGGTAGCTGGTGGGGCATGGAGACTGCGGGAACACGTGACCTGGTGAGGAGGGAGGCGCAGGACAGACAGACTGCTGGAAAGAGTCTGGGTAGGTGGCGTTGTGCGGCATGAGGGGTTCGCTGTGCAGGGAGGCACTTCGGAACTTGGCCAAGAGGCTGAGCTGGGGGTTGTACTCGCTGTGTCTCGGTACAAGCACTGGAGGCAGAACTAGGAACAAAAGAGAAAGAGGGAAGGTTTGGCTCATTAAGATGGAATGGGGCTGAGGATGTTTTTTTCCCTTGGCCATTTGCGGGAAGACTGTTCTTCCTCCACCAGCCCCCTCTCCATATATCGTGTTCATGGAAAACGCTACACAAAGATTTCATCTCTACTCATGAAGAGCCTTTGGGCTATGCTCACTTACCAGCCCAGATTCTTACCACCTGCATCTTAAGCAAACCATCACAGTGACCAAGTTCAGGAGGCTCCCATTCACTCCCACCTTGGTACCCATCTGTTTGCATCTTCAGCTCTGCCAATAAAGTCCTTTCTAAACGAGGCATAGTTGGTTCCAAATGCAACAGAACCCCAGGTGAGGACCAGAATATTTTCCATTAGACACCACCTTGAATTATTTAGATGATGAGCCTCAATTTCAGACTCTTTACTGCTGCTGAAATATTCGATGTCCTTTTCACAATAATCTAAAAGCAAGAGGCCAAAAGCTGTCAAGTGAAATTCAAGTGTTAAGTGAAGAGACAAAGCACAAGGTCAGAGGCAACATGAAAAGCTATCAATTCAATTTATTCAAGTTAGTGGGTCCCTCCTGCCCCCCTCCACCTCCCCAGCACTAGAGGTGGAACCCACAGGCCTCACACATGCTAGACAAGTGCCCTACCACCGAGCCACACCCAGCCCCCTTTTCACTCTAAGATACGGTCTCACTAAGTTACCCAGGCAAGCTGGCCTTCCACCTAGTGTATAAGCCAGGCAAGCATTGAGCTTGCATCCTGCTGTCTCAGCCTTTGAGTAGATGGGGTTACAGGCCTGTGCCAGCTGGGTTCACGCTCATTAAAACAAACATGAGAGGCAACTACTTATGGAGTCTGCCAGGCAGCCTGCCTGCCTTTCTGAATTCCTCAGAAAAGGATAACTTTTCTGTCTCCTTTCCTGACTTGAAGAGCGTGGCTTTCTCTCTTGCTGCTCTTCATCTCCCTCCTCTGGGCAGCTTCCAAAACAGACTGACTACCTTCTCGGCTGCCTGTCACTCAAGCTTAGTCTAAGAGAACTGTAGACCAGGCTGGCCTTGAACTCAGAAATCCACCTACCTCTGCCTTCTGAGAGCTGGGATGAAAGGCATGAGCCTAAATTATTTGATTAATGAGACTAAGGTCCCAAAAGAGGGACCCCAGTTTTTCTGTAACATGAAAAAAAAAACCAGATTGGACCCTGAAAATGTGATGAGGGCAGAGCTCTGACCATAACAACAGCTTGAGGTTCTAGAGGGCTGTCGTCAGATTAGGCAGCTACTGGTTATCCCCCCTAAGATGAAAGTGCCACTATTGCGCCCCCGAGGCTATCTCGCCACACTGCTCACGGTCCATAGCTTTACAGCTGGGTAGGACGACTTTTCTCCCTTAGAAGCTAGCGTAGCTCCTTCAGATACTGAGAACCAGCCCTCAGGAAGGAGGATTCCAGGCCAGTCTCCGTTCTGTTCCCGCAAGGAATATCACCTCATTCTATTAAAAATGTGTTAGAAGTGAACAACCCAAACAAAACTAAACCCTGTAACTTAAATGTTATTAAAATTAATATTATGTATGATTTTAAATTAGCATAATCTTGGCCTATCTTTTTAGAAATTTAAACCTAAAACTAATTACACAAAAGCTATCTACATATGTAAAATATTCAGGCTGTCATCTTAAGAGAAACCTAAACTGAAATTTAAAAAAAAAGAAAATTCTTCAAAAATGGGCTTTTGAGTACCTAAAAAGAAAACAAAGTGCATTACACAACGTTTCAAATTAGCAATTACATTTTAGGATTGCTACCCAGAAAGTACTTTTGAAAAAATTTATTTTCTAATTATGCATGTGGTGAGGTGGGTGCATGCAAATGATCACAGAAGGAGCTGGATTCCCCAGGAGCTGGAGTTATGGCCAATATTGGTGCTGGGAACCAAACTGTGTTCTTACCAGCTGAGTCATCTTTCTAGTCCCAGAAAGAATTCCTTAATGATCAGTCTTCCATTTTAATGTGTACTGCAGAGGTCTAGTATAAGCCAAACCTTCAAGCTATTTTTAATATAAACTCAGATATTATTAATGGGGTTTTGTTTAGTTCAGAATTATGTTATGTGGCTATGGCTGTTCTCACATGGGGGCATTCAAGCCATGTGTGCATTTAGATTCCTGACATGTAAAGAGAGTCCAGAAAGAAAGAGGGAAGAAGGCAAGATAGGATTCAGAGCGAACTCATAAGGTTTGCTGGGGCCTTCAGTCACCTTCCCAGACAGGATCCCAATCCCTGGAAGCTAGCCCGCCCGCCCGCCCTTGTCTCCCCAGCCCCCCTTCCCCGCGCCCCTATCCCAATCCCTGTTAAAGGAAGTGAGCCCCACACAGGGAAATGATGCTCTGGACGGCAAGATGGCAAGTTTGCGGAACTTGAAGCGTGGCCTGTTGACAAACCTCTGATGTGGGATGTGCGGGAGGGGCGGGGAGCGGGGAGGCGGGTGGGGGAGGGGGTAGTGAACACAACACCGCAGGAGAGTATTTGGGCTGTCATCCAGACAGCCCAGTGGAACTCATCTCCCAAGTCCCTGGAACTAGCCAGAAAGCCAACCAAAGAGAGAAGATATCCAGGGCTGGAGAGATGGCTCAGTGGTTAAGAGCACTGACTGCTTTCCCAGAGGTCCTGAGTTCAATTCCCAGCAACCACATGGTGGCTCACAACCATCTATAATATGATCTGATGCCCTTGTCTGGCCTGCAGATGTACATGCAGGCAGAACACTGTATACATAATAAATAAACAAATGTATTAAAAAAAAAAACTGCTTCCCCCTGGAAGGCCACAGGGACACCCCACCCAAAAAAGATTGCCACTAAAACTGCTACAGCCAGTGAAAGTAGAGTGGACTTCTTCCAAAATTCAGAGATATATGGACGGACACACATGCATGCATGCTCGCGTGGGTGTGCGAAGAGTTGACAAAAAGTAATTTTCAATCACAAAATCGTAAGCATTTTTAAGGACTGCGAGTACAGGTCAGTGGCAGAAGGCTCCCATGATGTGCAAGGCCTGGGTTTAACTCCCAGCCAAAGGGGAGAAGGGAACGGAGATGCTGTGCGGTAAAAGGGCACTATCTTGCGTGTATGAAGGCCCGGATGCAATCCCAGAAAATAACAAACAAAAACTTCATATTTAGGAACAATGGCCTATCTTCCCCAACCGTTTGTTTAAGCCTTGGACTCCTTCAGCAATACCCCTTGGCTGTTTCAGATGGAGACAGGATGGAGATGAGACGCTTAGCAAAATGAAGCCCACACCCAGTTTTCAGTCTAAAACTCTGAAGGTCATTGGTTTCTGTCTGCACCTAGTGGGGGCAGGAAGCGTGTCTTCCTCTTCTTTTTTTTTTTTTTTTTTTTTTTTTAACAGTTAATTATTATCAAGGCACACAATCTCTTAAGAACTAGGAAGGGCTTAGTTTTCCTAAATCCACTCCTAAATAAAACGACAATTTTTTTTCAGACCCCTACCAAGCTTACAAGCCTTTTAGTATAAGAGAATCATAATTTTTTTTTCCAACTGCATGATTTCAGTGAAAATCCCCGCCCCCATCCACCCCCTATACAGAGGTCACTTCCTGTGGACGCGCCATCACCAGAAAGCCCAGTAGTCTTGACTCCCGGAAGCACCCACCTGGCGTCTCCACGCGCCGGTAATGGTATGGGTTGATGCAGACCTCCTTCTGCTTGGAGCCAAACGGGAACTCGCAGCACTCCAAAGGCTTCAACTCATGATGGGACTGCAGGTCTGGCCAGCGCCACACGCGGCAGTAGATGACATGGGGCAGCCCCTTGCGGTGGGACACCTGTAGGCGACCATCCAGGGAGCGGGGGATGGTGACGCACTTGCTAGGCTGGCCCGGGCAGCTCAGTGCTCTCTCCAGCTCATCCATGGCTCCTTTCTTCTTCTTTAATTTCTTCACCAAAGAGTCCACGGCCTTCTCTGCCCACTTCTCCTCTTCATCTCCCTGCTTCCAACCCAGCAGCCTCTTCACTGCGGGGCTGGTGAAGGAGAAAAGGGAGCTGATGGGGGTGCTGGGGTGCATAGGATGCGGACCTCAGGCTCCTGCACGGGGAAAGAGGGTGAGGCCTTTTCAAGGCTTGCAGGGCCCTGGGCCGGTCAGCGGCAAGTACCTATCCACGGATGTCATAGGAAAAAGCTTGCCTTTCCTGCTGTTAGCAGTGGAGACTTGATTCAAATCTGGACATGGATGACTTCCTCCAAAGCTCTTGGATGCTCCGGTCCAGTTGGCTAACTCTGAAAGATAAGACAAGCCTCCGTGGGCCATCTGGGTCGTTTTCGGACTAGGTAAGGAAGGACAGGAGGGACAAAATACCTTCCCAGTGCTTTAAGTTGAAAACTCCCAAGTCATGGTCGACCTCGCTCTCCCCTGTCTTCCCCAAGTCAGATCTTGGTCTCCACCTTCCAAATCGCTAATCACAGCTTCTCTCTTCCCTCCATTTCCGCCTGCACTGAGTACAGCCCGCTCTAATGTGGCGTCTCGCCTTTACACACTCTTCCACGCCAATCTCTTGCCTCCCAAACCCAATTTTCATCAAGTCATTTTCCTGTGTAAGAAATGGCGTGGCTCCCTCGGTAACTAAATGCAGGCTCTACCTGAGTTTCCAGGGTCTCCCAACCTTCCCCCTATTACGCTCTTTCTTTATTTCCTGGTTGCACAAATAATCCAACCACGGTGTAGAAAATGTATACAAGCAAAAAGGGAGACACGGAGACCTCCAACAGCCAGCTGCTCAGACATCACCGTGGCGTGTTTCAGAACTGCAGTGCTCACAGTCTGTTTCTGGGAACCACTGTGGTCCCTGAGGCCCCTTCCGGGCTGTGACGCTCCTCTCGTCTGAATACTCGCCCCTTTGAACTGAATGCTCTTCCCGCACATCAGCCAGAACAACAGGTTGTAACAGGCTGTACGGAAGGAGAGATGGAAATGGGAACATAGGTGTCATCCATTACACCAGCAAACAGGAGGATTTGCAAAGATATGCAATGCTCATTTCACCAATTTTTTTTAAACGTGGTTTTTTTTTTTTTTTGTTTTTAAGATTTATTTATTTATCTAGCCAATGGACAGGACATTCTCCACAGTTGTGTGGAGAGTGGGGACTGACTCTGACATGAACTTTGGTGCCCCATATTTGACCATTTCCCCTTGGTGGGGAGGCCTGGTGGCACTCAGAGAAAGGATAAGCAGGCTACCAAGATGAGACTTGATAGCCTATGACCATATGGTGGGGAAGGAGGTCCCCTTCTGCCACAGACCTAGGAGAGGGAAATAGGGTGAAAGAAGGAGGGAGGGCAGAACGGGAGGATACAAGTGAAGGGATAACAATTGAGATGTAATCTGAATAAATTAATAAATAAAAAATTAAATAAAAAATAAAACAAATCACACCTCATCTCGAATTAATGTCCTGGTGAGATTATCAAAGGTCTTACTCATTTTTATATTATTTTGTTATTTTTAATTAAAAATAAATTTATTATAAAATTAAAAGCAAACTATTTATTTATTATGTATACAATGTTCTGCCTGGATGTAACACCTGCAGGCCAGAAGAGGGCACCAGATTTCATTGTAGATAGTTGTGAGCCATAATGTGGTTGCTGGGAATTGAACTCAGGACATTTAACAGGCAGTGCTCTTAACCTCTGAGCCATCTCTCCAGCCCGGGTTTTAATTTTTAAATGTTCGCCTTGAAGCTAGAAAGATGGTTCAGTCATTAAGAGCACTTGCTGCTTTTGAAGAAGACCTGGGCTTGATTCCCAGCAGCTCACAGGCACCATATAATATCAGGGGATCTGTTGCCCTCTTCTGGCCATCTTGGGCATTACACACATGTGAGACACAGGCAAAATACCACAGACACACAAATAAAAAATGGGGAAAAAAAGACTATCTTCATAAAATATATATTTATTTTAATAAATCAATAACTTTAAAATTACATTTTGGGGGTGTGTGGTGTGGTGTGTGTGTGTGTGTGTGTGTGTGTGTGTGTGTGTGTGTATGTGTGTGTGTATGTGTGTTCATGCCGTGGCATGCCTGTAGAGGTCAGAGAGCAATTTTTGAGTCACATCTCTCCTTCCACCATGTGGATCTGGATCGAACTCAGGTCTTCAGACTTTGTGGTAAGTGTTTTTTCCCACTGCACCATCTTGTGGTCCGTGTATCAATAACTTTGAAAAAACTGTTTTAATTACCAAAATGGAAGAATGTAACCCACACAGATGTAACCCATACAAAAACTTATTAAGCTTCTTAATGATTTTTAGGTGGAAAGGCACCATGGACCAAAAAGTTTGAGAACAGCTCTTCTACCAGTCAGAGCACCTCGCAGGTAACTGTGAACACCAATTGACCCCATGGTCATATTTGCTATTCTGCCCCCAAGTCAGCTCTCCCTGGGTGCTCTTACCTAAAGGATACATTCCTTCTGTGGTACTCAACAGACACGTTTAAATTTCCTGAGCTACAACTGCATTTGCTCTGCCTAGAAATAGCGGTGGCCTAACCAACACTTTCTCCTTCCAGATTCAAGAAACCCGCTACCTCCGTGATGTGCGATGAGGCTGCTGGTCACATCACTGTGAACAAGCTGACTCAGCATCGGTCAAAACTCTCCTACACTTGCTTGTTTAACATGTCTTAACTGTCATTTTCTCTTCTGCTTCCCTGAGGGAAGGGTACTCGTTTCTGAGTCCGTGTGTGTGTGTGTGTGTGTGTGTGTGTGTGTGTATTATATATACATACATATGTGTGTGTGTGTGTGTATGTTTTTATTTGCAGTGCAAGGCCAGTATGTGCTAGCCTAGAATTCCACTACTGAGTTGCATTCTAGACCTTGAACTTCTTTGCAACAAAGGTTCTCTTTGACCCCACCCCCACCCTCAGTAGCCAGGATCAGCTCTTGCCCCTCCGAAGAGCATTAAGGCAGCCTGGTTAGGCAACCCAGGTGACATCCCATGCGTGGAACGCATTGCTTACACGGTCCTCATGAGGACCTTATCAGGATGACCGGGGGGGGGGGGGGGGGGGCGGGGCAAACTGTGCTGAAGAGGCCTGTGAAAGGCTCCAAAGCTGTTCCTTTTTCACTTGGCAGTTTGACTTACTCTCCGTTTTCTTTTTTGAAGGGTTGATTTTTGTGGCTTAACAGTTGTGAATTTATAACATATAATTCAGTCTCCATCAGTCACCATGTATGAGTTGTGTTTACTCAGTCTAGACGGGCTCAGCGACAGTCGGAAGCTTTGGGCCGGGGGGCGGGGGGTGGATGGAGCATGACAGAGGGGCTCCTAGGATTCTGCTTAGTTTTATGTGGGATTTGTTGTTACTAAGTTATGGTATAAATCTTTACTCTTAGTTCAGTGGTTTAAAAAAAGCTTTTCATGAAAATGTTGAGCAGAATTCGGCTAAGTACACTTAAAACAACAGAAACTCAACCCTCTGCTCTGAGGGACAAACGACAGTTCCCTTCCATGGGGTTGGTTTGGCATTTGGCTTTTATCTGTGGGCTCCTACCTAATGAAACCAGTTTATTGGAACAAAATAACTTGTATGAAACCCAAAAAAGAGAATAGACCATATTGTTAAGACACATAATACAGAAAAAGTAAGCTCTATTGAGTGAATAATAAAATGATTTAAAACCCCTCATTCTTAGGTATGTGTCTGGGAGCTGGAGTGTTAGCAATATAAACTTCATATTTTTTAAAATTAGGCTTTACAATCAAACAGCTTGAAAAGCATTCCTCCTAAGCCATGCTTCCCCAGATTTGCTGAAGCTTACCTGGAGTGACTCTCGGGGACAATCATCCTTCGTTGATGAATGGGGGTGTGTGAAAATCTTTAAGTCTGACCTCACTGTGCACTTTCAATCATCACACAGGCCTCACAGTGGCCCCCAAGCAAAAGCTTAAGGCTGAAATTCAGTTTTTAGCCCAATAAGCATTGAGAGAGACCCTGAAGTATGAAATATAGGATCTCGCAGTGATAAACACCAGATTCATGAATGTGACCTCCGTATTGAGAAAAAGAAAAAAAAAATAGAAATGACATGAAAGTTACATTTTAAATCAGGCTGATTGAAGGGCATGAAGACGTTCAAACGTCACCTTCTCTGCTTGTCTGTATGCCTGGTGTCTTGCTTCTGGGAAATGTGTTTTAAAAAAACTTAATCAAACTTAGAATTTTATCAAAGCTAAGGCTCTACTCTAATAGTTCGTATTTGCCCAGATGGAGAGCGTGGGATCTGCTAAGTGACCTCATTCCCTTTCCTAGGGCATTTCAGACATGGGAGGAACTAAGGGTCCCTTGTTCATCTGGAGCTGGCCATCACAGGAGCACCCACCGGGCAGTGCCCTCTGCCTGTATGACTTGCCGCAGCTCATGGAGAATCTAAATATCCCCTGACCATGGCCTCCAGCCTACCTGACATCCTGATGGCACCGGTGTCAGTCTGCCACTCAACTGAATAGAGCATCCCCCTGGGTTCCTTTATACAAACTAAGAATAGGTGGAATGGTAAGCGATGTTGCTTATAGTTGATCTTTACAAAGTGCAAAGAACAACACAGCAAACAAATGAAACACCTTTCAGGCTTGTTGCAGGACCCTTTTCGGGAGCCATCAATGGCTGCTCTGGAACTTGCTATGTAGACTAGGCTGGCATCGAATTCTGCTTCCTGAGTGCTGGCATTAAAAGTGAGCAACCACCATGCCTAGCCAATTACTGACTTTTATTTCCACTAACCGGGACCCCTTGGAAGAGTCTGACTTTTAATTCTGTAGGTATAAGATTTGAAAATCCTGAGACAGATCTGTCAGACGGCTGCTCCAGGTCCTCCCAAAGTACCAGGTGAGGGGAACCCTTGAGAAATCCTTCTCAAAGGACACGGTGCCACTCCAGAGCATGACTGTCTCATCTCAAAGGAAGCTTAAACACGCCAAGTGTTCATTCTTTAGCTATGGCCAGTGCCAAGCACGTGTCAGTAAACCCTCTCCGAACAGTTTGCTGACCACATTTAGAGCTTAAACACATTTGCCGCAAGAGCTGTTCTGGCCACTTCACCGCGCATCTTATACAGCGCTGATTAACACAGCAATAAGAAGTGCTTTCAGGCCAGGCATGGTAGCACGTGTGGGCAAGCAGGGCAAGAACAAAGGAGGTGTGAGACAGTCATAAGACCCCACATGGAGCACTGTCCTGGGCAATCCTTCATCGCCTGTGGATCCCCGCCACGGGACCCGGGCTTTGACTCCAGCAATGGATTTCTTCTCCCAAAGGTGAAGGGATGCAGAGAACAAAGGACTTATCTCCTGAGAATGCTGGGCCTGAGCTACGCTGAAGCAGAAGATGAAGGAGAAAGGATCTGGCTGAAGAAAGGAAAGACAAAGCCCTTGGACAACTCAGTCCTCACCAGCTGTGATTCGAAGGGGACGTTGGACACAACAGGATAGGCTCAAAAGAAGTAGCGAACCAGAGGCAGCAAGCTATTTGTGAACCCCCATTCAGCCATTCGTTTGTTTCGACACATCCTCCATTCTTGAAAGTCTACTGAATGCTTAGCAGACATGGCCCTTGGCCTTCCGGAGCTTAGATCTTTGGTCGATTGTTGAATAATACCGCCAAACCATGAAGGATTGTGCAGAAGAGCACAGTGGTGTTGAGAAAGGTCCAAGGCCCCTGCTGATGACCAGGCTGACAGCAAACAAACCAAGAGGAGAAGCACTGAAAAATTGCCAAGAACATGGCACAGGGGTGTGAGGGCTTGCTCCATTTTGTAGATGAAGGAACACCTGGAGGGTGGGCAAGAGAGTTGCTGGAGACATCCCAGGCTGGGGCATGAAGGCAACTTGTAGAAAATAGGCTTACTCTAAGTAGGAAGAAGTGCTGAGCAGGCTTAAAAAGCAAAGGGGATACGCGTCCTGACTTAAGTTTGAGTGGTCCCAATGGATGCCGATGTGAAGATGGATAGGATGTGATAGAAAAGAAAGGGACCAGCACAGCTGCAGCTGAAGATTGGTTCAGCAGGACGGCAGCAGCTGCCAGGCAGGACCCATGCAGTGTGCCTTGCTTTTCTTCAGGAAGGGACTCATAGGGACATCATACAAACACGGAGGAAGGACAATAGAAAGGAGCGCTTCATGAAACTAGGTGTGGTTTATGTATTACCAGCCTTGTCTAGTAGACGCAGGCAGGTAACTCAAGCATTCAAGGTCATCCCTGGGTACATAGCAAGGTTAAAACCAGTCTTGGCTATATGAGAGGAGCCTGTTCTCAAAAAACAAATAGAGCCATTTATTTTGTAAAAAGTGAAGAGAGGGAGAGAAGAAAAGAAAAGAACGGGAACAGATGTGGGCATGTGTACTGGCTGGTTTTATGTCAACTTGACACAAACTAGAGTCATCAGAGAAAAGTTATTTATCAGAGACGAGGGAGCCTCAACCAAGGGGGGTGGGGGGGAAACGCCTCCATGAGATCCAGCTGGAAGGCAATTTTTTTTTTCAATCAATCTGGGAGGGCCCAAGCCCATTGTGGGTGGCGCCACCTCTGGGCAGGTGGTCCTTCAGTTCTACAAGAAAGCAGACTGAGCAAGCCATGGGAAGCAAGCCAGTGAGCAGCACCCTTTGTGGCCTCTGCATGAGCTCCTGTGACCAGGTTCCTGCTCTGTGTGAGTTCCTGCTCCCCCCCCCCCCCCCGCTGCTGCTTTTGACAATAAACTATTATTTGGGACTGTGAACGAAATAAACCCTTTCCTCCCCAAAGTCACTCCTGCTCATGGTGTTTCATCTTCACAGCAATAGAAACCCAAACTAAGACAGCACCTGGTCACAGGAAGACTGTAAAGTCACAATGAGGCCAGCGAGACTGGGAGGGGGGGAGAAATTTTAATGGAAAAGGTGGGAAGTAGGAATGTAGGAAGAGCAGAGTGTATTCTGGCGATAGACTCCTGCCGGGGCCCCCTCATCCATATAGCTGAGGACACATGAAGCCGCCGCTGCCACCACACCCCCCAAAAAAAAAAACTCTCAGAAAAAAGAAAAAAAAAGATCTTATTTTAGATTGCCTAGTCCCAAATCTGGGTCCCCTGTGGCTGGACAGGCTGATTGGGAGAGCCTGGGGGCAAGACTAAGGAGGCTGCTGGGAGCTGGGAAGGCAAGGCAGGCTGGTAAGGGGGCTGGGGAAGCTGGGGTGGGTGGAGACTAGGGCTATAAGGAAGCACCTTGGTCAAGCAGGTGCTCAACATTTAGGGGCCTCAAAAACATCTTGCAGTCGACTATCAAAGTATAAACCAGCCACTTCCTCCTCAAGCAGGCAGAAAAGAAAAGAAAAAACAAAAACAACTCGAGTATTTTTTTGTAATGAGCCTGCAACTCAGCATGTGTACATTAAGTACACTAAAGAAGCCAGGAAGGGCAACAGAGCAGTCAATAGGACAGCTGGGGGGTGGGGAAGGAGGCTGCAGAGAGGGGCAGCAGGCTTTATACCTGCATTTTCTGTAAGCTGGGAAATCTCCCCCAACTCAGAAGAACCCAAGTAGAAGCTGAGGTGAGCAGAAAGTTGAGGAGTGCATTTGACCTTGGTTTTTCAAAGCACCAATTGAGCTTCCGAAGGAAATCCACCCTTGGACCTCTTCCCGAATAGGCTTTTTATTAATCAATGCTGAATCTTGCCCCTTCCCTTCCCCTCCCCCGCACTTCCTGAAGGGGTGGGCATCTGATTAGTCGCTCTGAGGAGCTCACAGATCTCAATCCAGCTCTAGTTAAGACTACAGAGAAGAGTAGGGCTTAGCTCACCAGAACAGGTAGAACAGTGAGCTAGCTAGCTTTAAGAGGAGTGGGGAGCAGAGAGTGCTCGACATGCAAGGATGTTGACTACCTTGGACCAATCCCCACCAGCCATATAAAACCTAGAAGGGTGGCATGTACCTGGGGCCCCAGTGCTGGGGGAGAAGAGACAAGAGGCCTCTTGGAGCCCACTGCCCTGTCTGTGATTTCCAGAATAACTGAGAAACCTATCCCAAAAAGCCAGTCAAGAAGATACCTGATGTCCATCTGTAGCTTGTACGAACACACATGTATGCACACACTCCCCAGCACATGTACACACACACATACATGAACATATAGGCGTACACCAAAAAGAAAACCTGTAAGATGAGATTTCTCATAATTTTTTTGATGCTACCTTCTTGAAATGTGACTTTGTGATTATTTCCTTCCGAAGATGAGACCTGTGGAGCCCCAAATGGGTAGTAACCATCTTGTACATAGAGACAGCTGACCGTCTCGTGCCATCTGCAATTGCAGCTCCAGGAGAGATGATGCCCTCTTTTGGCTTTTGGCCTCCACAGGCACTAGTCACTCACAAGAGCATTTATATACATGAAGGCAGAACACTTATACATATAAAATGTAAAAAAAAATAAAATAAAATAAGGTGCACATTAAATTAGACTTCTGACTTCCACATGGAATAGATAGATAAATAGATAGATAGATAGATGGATAGACAGACAGACAGATAGATGTGTGTGTGTGTACGTATGTATGTATGTAGAGAGAGAGAGAATAATTTTTGATGAAATAGCCCAAACTCAACAGAAAAATAATATAATGCCTTTAATTCCTAGATAGGGCCTTTTAACTCAGACCTGATTCAAAAGTGCTTCTTGATTTACACTAGGGTGTGTTGATGGAATTCCACATGCACGTGAATTTATATCTTCACATTCCACACAATGCAGGCCTTTGTCTCCGCTAGCATATCCATAACTCTTAACATGTTTACAAAACACTCCACATTCTTAAGGGCAGTATTTCTACACGAATGATCGATGAATTGCAAATCTGAGGTCCTTAGAAATCTATTTTTACTGCATTGTTTATAAACTAGTGAATAACTATTGTCCTAAAAAAAAAAAAAAAATAGCCTGGACCTTAGCAACTCCGAAAAGAATAAACCAGATCTTATACAACAGAAGGTGTCTTGACTCCAAGCAAAATCTAACCCAAGAAAATCTGGGCTTACCACAAATATAAACGTGGCAAAGATTATTTATCTTACCAAGTGAGTCATAATGCATATAAAACTATAATTCCATCTCCCAAAACATGGCTCAGGGTCAGCTCTTAGAGAGATAAACATCCCTCCATCCAGCAAATGCTTACTCAGGCTGTATTGCCATTTAGCACTAGAATTCCTACATTTAACTGCTAAAGATAGTTTTTTGGTTGGTGGCAATGCAGGCCTGTCAGCAGAAAGAAGACCTCTCATTTTACTTCCAAAATATACTTTTCACCTTAAAAGTACACAGTGTCCGTCTTATCAGCCTGGATATCATCATTGGGCCTTGAAAGACCATTGTCAGCAAATTGCAGAACAAATCAAATTAGTGTGGAGGACACTTTATATTATAAATTCTCTGCCCATCAAAACACACCACCGATCTTGAAACTTTCAGAATTTGACAACTGTGCCAGCTTTTGTCTAAGCAGCCAGGGTTATTTCATTGCTAAAGTCAACAAGCCTCTTGAAAAAAAAATGTTGCCAGTACAGCCTTCAGAAACAAGACAAACTGTATTATTCTAAATATCAGACAATACCCGTGTACAGTATCTTAGCTCAAATGTGAAAACAGCTCACAGCCATTTGCAACTCCAGACGCCTCACTCTCCCTTAGTAGATATTAAGGCTGGTTTTATAGGCAACTCCGCTTTCCCCTCACTGCAGGCTGTCCAGACAGCTTGGATTCTCTTTCTCAACATCAATTAATGTTTAGGGACAAAAGAGCTCCACTGCAAAGCACACACACACACACACGTTTGGTCTTTTTCTCCTCACCCTCCACTTTTTTCTCTGTGCTTCAGCCCCCAAACAGGCAATGGTCCCACAATACAGAGGACAGAGACTTAAAAAATAACAAAACAACAAACAAACAAACCAACCAACCTGTTTTTTTATTCAGGACCTTTTTCTTTTTTCTATCAAAACATACGTCATATTTCTTTCCCACTTTGGTCTTTCCCAGTGAGAAACATAAGTGCCCACCCCCAAAAAAAAACCGAATGGCTGTTTTGTCTGGTACTGGTGCCATCAAAAACTTCTTAACTAGGACTGAAGAGGTGGCTCAGCAATTCAGCGCACTGGCTGCTCTTGCAGAGGACCCACAAATCGGCTTACAGCCATCTGCAGCTCCAGTTCCATTGGATCTGATGCCCTCTTCTGGCCTCAGTGAGCACTGCATGCACACATTACACATGCTCATACACATAATATTCTTTAAAAGCAAAAAAAGAAAGAAAGAAAGAAAGAAAGAAAGAAAGAAAGAAAGAAAGAAAGAAAGAAAGAAAGAAAGAGAAAGAAGAAAGAAAAGAAAAAAGAAAGAAAAGAAAGAAAAGAAAGAAAAAAAGAAGAAAGAAAGAAGAAAGAAGAAAAAAGAAGAAAGAAGAAAGAAAAAAGAAGAAAGAAAGAAGAAAGAAAGAAAAAGAAAGAAAGAAAGAAAGAAAGAAAGAAAGAAAGAAAGAAAGAAAGAAAGAAAGAAAAGAAAGACCATTATTTCTTAAGCTCCACTAAAACAGTCTCTGAAGCCTTTTAAAGTATCTCCCTGCACTGCATTCTTTGACTCAATCACAGTAACCCCTGAGTGACCCCACTAAGCACTAAGTACCATGTCTTCTTCACCTTCTAAGCAGTGAACTCTGAAGCCACCAACTTGCTTCAAATACTAAGTCTTACAAACGTAATGCAAGACACTAGGGTCCACTCCTGACTTCGTTTACTGGTTTGCTGGTAGAGATGGGACATGTTTGACTTAACCTTCTTCTTCTCCTTTTTTTTTTTTTTTAATATACGTGGCAATGAAGAGAGTCTGAGATGACTAATACTAATTCTCAACTTGAATGAACTGGAAGGTGCTTAGGAGATCAGTCAAGCGTGTGTCTTGGCATGTCTCTGAGGGTGTTTTCAGAGAGAATTGGCAAAGCAAGGGACACTCCCCCTGAGTGGGTGGCACTGCTCCATGCTGGGGCATAGATAGAATAAAAGAAGAGAAAAGAAGGGCTCTCTAGCCAAGGCACTGCCTCTCTCTCTCTCTGCACTCTGGGAGCCATGACATGAGCAGCTGTGATGTGCCATGTTCTTTCTGCTTCAACAGACAGGAACCTCAGACAGCAGCTGCCCAGCCATTCCTTTTTCACAGGTCTGTCAGGTGTTAGGTCATTGCGAGCAGAGTCTGGCTAACTCTGATCCACAGCAATGTCTTTTCCTTACTGTTCCCAGCCTGTGGAGACCCACAGTCTATAACTGGCACCCAGAGGACAGTCTTCCTGACTCCCCAGCCCCAAGCTGGGGCCCTACAGTGTGAGTGTGAGCGTGAATGTGAGTGTGAGTGTGAGCGTGAGCACCTCCATGCTGCCAGTTTCTTCCAAGTGGATCTCTCTGGAGGTGGCGGTGTGTGGCTAAAATGGCACCGACTCTCATCCTAACGCTTCTGCCTGGTAACTTCATCCTTGCCTGCTTTTCCCTTTGCCCACCACAATCCTGCCACACAAACAACCGCTTCTTGGCACTCTCTCCTTTGGTAAAGAATTCCAGAAATTAAAAAGACAGCAGTGAATTTGTACTGTATTAAGTGAGTTCAGTACATGGTCAGGCAAGAGGAGCACACTGAAGAGGACAGGATGCAAAGCAGGCTGGGAACGTTTCTGTTGATAAGGATGATGGCAGTAGTGTTGAAATTGCATATGTAGCTTATTTATATATTATATATGTGTGTGTGTATGGATATGTATATATACATATATATATATGTCTATACATACACACACAATGAGGCTTGAGGGTACCACAGACTTGAAGGGTTTTAACTCTTCTTGGAAACATCCAGTGCAAGGCAGGGCAATTACCTTTCAAAATAAGTCATGACTGACCCATGACCCCTTTAACAGGAGGACATTCATGAATCCAGGACATCGAGGAAGTTAGCCCACATGCAGAAAGGACAGTCCTTCCTATGTTGATCTGTCACCAAATGAACTCTAGAGTTTTACATGTTAAGGTGTCAAAAGGACAGCAAAAGTTAGGAGGAGACGTGGCGGCACACAGAAAGTACCAGGCAAGATACTCTCAAGGTTGAAAATAATGCTGGGGTGGGGACGGGGGAGGTTGAAGTGGAGATGGACAAGAGGAATGGAGAGAGGGCCAACTAAAACTAAGGATGCATGAATAAAACACAACGAACACTCATAATAGCTAAGCCAATTAAAAAAAATTTTTTTTTAACTTTTGAAGTCTGGAGCTGGAGAGACAGCTTAGCAGTTAGGAACGCTGGCTACTGTTGCAGAGGACCTGGGTTCCTTCACTTCCCAGCACCGACATGGCAGCTCACACCTGTCTGTAACTCCAGTTCCAAGTGATCCAATGCCCTCTTCTGTCTTCTTCTTCGAGCATCAGGAACATAGATGCTGCACAGATATACATCCAGGCAAACCAGTCACACCCACACCCCCCCCACACACACACACACTAAAAAATAAAGAATTTTTAAAATTTAAGTGCAAACAGCAGTTTCCTACATGGATCCTTATGCTGCCCAGAAGCATCCGTTATCAAGTGAAAACCCAGAATCCCAGGTGGGCCACTTCCCTACAGATTGTTGGTTCCCCGCGGCTTACTGCAAGTGTTGCCCAACAGAGGTGAACAGTTTAGACCCCCATCCCTGAAAGCATCATCTGCTTTGGTTGTAGGATGATCTAGGACCACTCTGACCAAATGCAACTTGGGAGGAAAAGGTCTTTGGCTCACAGGTTATGGTCTATCCAGGAAAGTCAGGGTAAGAGTTTGGAACAGAAACCATGGAGGAACACTCCATTACCAGCTTGGTCTACTACCATTGCCTGTCCTACCTGCTACATTAATGACTTTGAAGCTGCTATCACAGAACAGAGTTTATTTGGGCTTATGTCCAGAGGGTGAGAGTCCGTGATGACAGCAGAGGGGAGGAATGGTGGCTGGGGCAGGAAGCTGAGAGCACAAGAAGTGAGCAAACTGGAAGTGAGGTGAGGGCTTATGTCCTCAAAGCCTGCCCACAGTGACATACTTCCTCCAGCTAGCCCAACCTCCCAAACCTCCCCATTTGGTGCCATCAACTGGGGACCAAGTCTTCAAATATTCACCAATGGAGGATGGTCTCGATCAGACCACCACACCCACATACTTGCTTTCACCAAAGGACATACCACTAACACACTACATATTTTACCTTATTTTTTGCGAAAATCATACCAATGTGGAGTTACTCCGTTTTTAGAACAATTCAAGCAAATTTAGTACATTCACAATGCTATACAGTCACCACCTCCTGCCAGTTCGTAAACTCACCTTGTCCCACAAAGTTAAAACACAGTCCTGACTTGGCAGTTTCTTCTGCAGTCTCTCCCACAATAAGCATTCTGTGGGCTGCACCCTTCTACAGCTAATGAGATCCATAGAGAGACATTTACAAGTGCACATATGTGTACATAAACATAGATACATAAATACCAGTCCGTTCGTTCATTCAGCCGCTGACAGGCACGCAGGCTGCTACTGCTTCAGGCGATATGAACAGAGGTGCTAGGAATGTGTGGGTGCAGAGGTACGCTTGAGTGATGGGTGACTAATTCTTTGGGGCACAGACCTAGGTGTGGAGCAGATGTGCGATACAGAGTTTGTGTTTGACTTTATTAGAAGTTGCCCATTTGTTTTCTGTAGCAAGCCAAAGTGTTTTAAATTGCTGGCTTTGTTTTGCTTTGGTTTTGAGACGGAGTGTGGGTAGGTAGCTGAGGTTGGCTGGCCTTGCCTTCACAATCGTCCTTCCTCACTTCCTAAGTGTTGGGGTGAGAGGAGGTGCAGTCTACCATACCTGGTGGGCTATTTTTGTTGCTAGATTGTAAAAGCTCCTTGTAGCATTTGACTATGTAGATCTCTCTCTCTCTCTCTCTCTCTCTCTCTCTCTCTCTCTCTCTCTCTCTCTCTTTCTGTGTGTGTGTGTGTGTGTGTGTGTAAAATTTGCAGATATCATCCCAAATGTTGCCTTTTTAGTTTCATGATAAAATTCTTCAATGAGGAAAAAAACACAAATTTTTTCTTTTTGAAACAGCGTTTTTCTATGTAGCTCTCAGTGTTCAGACTGGCTTCAACTCACAGAGATCTGCCTGCCTCTGCCTTCTGAGTGCTGGGACTAAATGCATGCCCCACCACTACCAGCTCAGAAATATTTTTAATTTTAGTAATGTCTATTTATCTTTTATTTTGTTATTTACACCTTTGATATAACATGTGAGAATTCATTACCAAATTCAAGGCCACAAAAAATTACCCTTCAGCTGGGTGCAGTGGTGCACACCTGTAATCCTAGCATTCATGGAGACAAGAGGCAGGCAGATCCTTCTGAGTTTGAGGCCAGCCTGGTGTACAAAGTGAGTCCCAGACAGCCAAGGCTACACAGAGAAATCCTGTCTCAAAAGAAAGAAAGAACCAAAGAAAGAATGAAAAACTACCCTTATGTTGCCTTCTAAAAGTTGTATTGCTTTGGCTTTTATACTTATGTCACAGACCATTGAGATAAAATATCTCTCTCTATATCTATAGATATATGTAAGTGAGGGGGTCCAACTTCATCTTTTTGTTATGGCTATCTAGTTGTCCTATTAATATATTTTTAAAGAATTATTCCTTCTCCTCTACATAGTCTTGCCATTCTTACAAAACAACAATTGACAATAAATATTTAGCTTAGAATTTCAACTTTCA
Organism: Acomys russatus; assembly: GCF_903995435.1. Taxonomy (NCBI): domain Eukaryota; kingdom Metazoa; phylum Chordata; class Mammalia; order Rodentia; family Muridae; genus Acomys; species Acomys russatus. Next base: position 31,811,132 of record NC_067151.1, on the reverse strand, counting down.
ATTGCATTTCTTTTAACTCTGTCAGTTCTTAGGCCAACAACACATTATGTTGATTACTGGAAATTCACATTAGGTTTTAAAATTAAAATATTGTGAGTGTTCTGTGCTAGTTTCCAAGGTTGCGTTATATTCTTTTTTCTTTTTTGTTTTGTTTTTTGTTTGTTTGTTGTTTTTTGTTGTTGTTGTGTTTTGTTTACTGTATTTTTCCTATCATGGTACAAACTCAATTAGGACATGGATTTTTGACACTTTTGTACCTTGGCATCTAGGTGGTTAACATCACCTAGACTTTTGTTTATTGAACGGGCTCTGGAAATGTAATTCAACTACAGCTGAGATAAAGGTGAGGGTGAAACTATAAGAAGCATAGGAGAAAATATTCTGATTGAACAAAGTCCTGCTGGGAGGGTGTTCTACTGGCAGGCGGGCCCAGTTAGTCGAGGCTTTGGGCTCCAGGGCCGGGGAGCACTTTCAAAATGACATGGTAGTAGAAGAAACCCACAGCCGCTCTTCCCATAGCAACTAAGTCCCCAACTGTCCTGTCACCATGAAGATCAAATATGGTACAACAGGGGCTGGAGAGGCTCTCAGCAGGCAAGAGCAAGCATTGTTGTTCCAGATGACCAGAGTCTGTTCCCCTCACAACGGCTGGGTCACAACGACCTGTAACTTCAGTTCCAAGGGATCTGACACTCCTGGCCTTTTTGAGCACCTGCGCTCACCTGCACATTCCTACACACAGGGACACACATATCTGCATGATTAAAAAAATAAAATAAAATAAAACAATACAGTGCAGCAGAATAAAGAGCAGTTAATTGTTTTGCCTAAGCTGAGAAATGCCAGCTTGCTTCTAATCTTTGAGAGGGGCCATTGTTTTTAGTGTTTATGCATAACCCCTTGACAAGTGAATAGGCTTGGGCAGAAACGTCGGAAAACACACAAGCACTATCGTGACACATGGAAAAAGAGATCCTGAACAAAATCTCAGTAAACACTTTGATCAGTTTTAGCTGAACTAAATAACCAGACTGAGCACCACTGCTGCTCAAGGGGACAGACTCCAGTTAGGAAATGGCTACGGCTGCCTGTGGCCACACTGCACAACATTCATTTGCAATTTATATGCATCTGCTTTTCAGTGCAGAATATTTCAAATGTTAACATTTTTGCCAGTATGACATGTCATTACTGTCCATGTATTTTATGTTAACTGCTACTGAATAATTGTACCTTTTTTTTTAAATAACTGCAAATATTGCTGCTGTGACATTAAGCAATCTATTGCCAGGCCACAAATTGAGCCATTTGGTCCCATCTGTGTCTAGGTTCCACTATGGCAGAGCTACTTCAGTAAAGGCTACTTCAGAACTGAGTCAGTAAAGGGATTGCTAACCAGAAGGTGCAAATGTGCCTTTCACTGTATAACTTTCCTAATCAACAGTGTGCTATCAGTATGAACTGATGGAAGGCTGATGATGATGGGGATTTGCTCTGCACCTCATGGCCCTGGTGACGATTTCAAACCTTATGTGAAGGATACAAACAGTCCTAAAAGGGCATTGTTCTGGGATTACCAGGCACTAATTGCTCTACTTAAGCCTCAGGGAAATGTCCTATGAAATCAGCGAAGCTTTGAGCACCGCTGGGGACTGAGTCCCCTGTGCAGAGATGACAGCCTAGAGAGTTTTGCTTCAAGCTTGATTTTTCCACTCAACAACTCAGCATCAGTGAGTGTCTGCAAAGCCCTCTCCAAGGGGTGCCCTTCAAAGGCAGCTCAGATGTCACGACCCTCTGCAGCATCCCCACATACTGCGTATCTGGTCCATACTTTAGCATCGCCTCTTCCTCATTAAAAGGCAAAGCTTTTATGGACAGCAGTCCTCTTACCCACTTCTGTATCATTCACCCAATGTATATTATCATTGATGTGATGATGGCACCAACTGAACACAACAGATGCTTAAAAATATTAGCTGCCAATTCCACCGTATCCTTCACCAAGGAGCCCTTTGGTTTAATGCCTTTGTTGCCACCTGCTCTGAGAACACAGGTCCTCTTACCACACGTATCTTGGTTCCTAATGAGGAAAGACAAGGTTAGTTTTTTACCTCCAAGGGGACAGTAGGCAACATGTGCCAACATCGTGGCTGTCACAACTAGGGGAGGAGATGTCATTGGGATCTCCTTGTTAGAAGGCAGGGCATTAAATGCCCTATGATGTACGGGGCAGCCTCTAAATCTGAATGATCCAGATCTAACTGCCAATAGGCTTAAGGAAGCCTCATAGTCTTTTTCCTCAACACCGGTCAGCTCAGCCTCATCCCTGTTATCCCCCCACCACCACCACCACCACCACATTCTAACTCACTCACTCACTCCTCTTAAAAATCTCTGTCACTGCTAATGGTCCTCCTACCTAATATGTCTTATATTTTATTTATTTATTTATTTATTTATTTATTTATTTATTTTTACTGTTTTTGAATTTTGGGTGTTTACAGTTGGACTTTCAGAAAAACTACCCAGGACATCAATATTTCAAAACAGAAATAAGACCAGGTTTAAAAATTTCTTGCTACTAACTGGCCTGCTTTAAAATGCTTTTTGAACCTTTAAGGTCGTTTTAAATGAAGGGGAACACTATGGGGAAAGGCAATGACCCTGAAGATGACAGCTCTCTGTCCTCACTGGTAAAAGTTCCCATGACTGTGAAAGCCAATGGCTCTCACCATCGCCATCTCAAGAGTAGGCACCATATCAGCAGTGTTGAGCCACAGCGACTGCCACTGTCATGTGGTGTTCATGCATCCTAATCTGGCTACAATCTGCACAAAGACTGTTCAGAGTTAGAAGCAGGAACTTTTTTTTTCAAAGTTTGAATTTTTCATTTATATGTCATTTGTTATTAAATTCTGCAGAAGCAATACTCTTAACTAAGGATGTATATTACACATATAATATATGCAATACACGAGTGGGGGAGTATATGAGATTTGTTTAGAACGTGCCATATTCTGTACGATTATATATCTGCTACTGAGCCACCATCAGGAATAAAGTCCTAAACTCAACACCAACAGCAACAACCCCATCGCAAAGTGAGGAAAGCATAAATCATGTTACCTCCCTCCTATGAGTCTGGTATTTGGGAAAATGAGGCAGTAGGATTTCCATCAGTTTGAACTACATAGAAGACCTTGTCTCATTTTTCTAAAAAAAATTAGGAGCTGGGAGTAGTGTCGCATGCCTTTAATCCCAGCACTTGGAACGCAAACTCTGTGAGACTACATAGTGTGACCTAGTTGCAAAAAAAAAAAAAAAAAAAAAAAAAAAAAAGAAAAGGAAAAAAGAAAGATAACAAACAAACAAAAACAAAGTGGAGAAAGCACTCATTTAGACATTTATTTCTCTCCTTTCCCTTCCCTTCTTTTTTCCTCCTTCCCTCCCTCCCTTTCTCTCTCTCTTTCTTTCTTTCTTTTTCTGAGTTAGAGCCTTGTTTGTTGACCAGGCTGGTCTTAAACTCATAGATTTAAAAGACCCATCAGCCTCTCAGGGAACAGGAACTTGGCAAGTCCCCATTCTCATTGCACCTAGCTTTAAATACACATTTCTTCAGGGAAGATACGAACATGACAACGCCAACATCACTGGGATGACACAGATCAAAACACAAAGAGGTGTGACTTCTCCCTGTCAGAGGGGCCACCACCAGCAAAACAGAACACCTGAAGTGGACTCAGGGGCTTCCACTGTGGTGGAAATGGAAAATGGCTTGGCTACCATGAACAGGTTTCATAGCTGTTCACAGAGTTATGGTTTACCAAACAATCCTAGGTGTGCACCCCAAAATAAAAGCAAGTGCTCAGTGTTCATGGCTGAGAGGTAGGAACCACCTGAATGCCCATCCAGCCACAGACAGTGGATGAACACAGGTGGCACGAATCTCGCTTAGTGGTGTAGAGCAGACACAAAGGACTGCTGATGACGCTTCATGCTGTGCGACAGCTGGAGAGTCATAAAGAGAGTGCACAGAATTGAGGTGAGCAGAATGCTCAGGAAGGGGAAACAGGAACCGCTGCTCAAAAGGCATCGAATTTTAATTTGAGAAGAGGAGACGTTCTAAAGATGAACATCGGTGATGGGTGCACTGCCTGAACGTGCTTAATGCCCTCAAGTTTAAACTCAAAAAAAAAAAAAAAAAAAAAAAATGGTTAACATGGTAAACACATTTTTGACATGATAAAGAAAGATTTCATTCCAACTGTCAAATGGTGTGTTAGCCTTCAAGAGATTTTTCTTCCTCTCTCTGCCAGAATTAGCAATGTTTTTTAAATAAATATTAATTCTTCTAAAATAACATATCGTGGTTACATGGAAATCTAAATGGCTGCTGAAGTAAAAAGCTGGGGACTCTTCTGGATAGCCAGTCCTGTGGGCTAATCCCTTTCAAAGCTGCCTGGTGAAGGGCACCCCGGCCCGTGATCCCTGGCCCTCTGCCCGCCCTTCAGATCCCTTCCTCCCACTAAATGCAGATTCATGTAAACATATCAATTTCCTCTGATGGCGGTGGTTTGGGGTTTAGAGCAAAGTGCCATTTAAAAAATAACATCTGCTTCAACACTGAGGGAAATGGGAGTTATGGACTAAACTCCAGAGAGATTCATTTTTTAATGAGCCCTGTTTTCTACCTCAGAACCAGTGACAGCAACTTTATGCAGCCTTAATCAATACTGCTCAGATTTACTTTCTGTCTGTTTGTCTTATGATGTAAACTCTAAAAGTTCTTCAAGGTTGCAGAGAGGGGGAGGGGAGAGGGAGAGAACTCTAACAGAGGACTTAGGTTCGATTCCCAGCATCCACAGAGCAGCTCAAACCCTCCGTAACTCCGGTTCCAGAGGAGCCAATGCCCTCTTCTGGCCTCCACAGGTACTGCAAGAATTTGGTGCACAGACATACATGCAGGCAACAGGTAAGTCTTTTTAAAACATTCTCCAGCGAAAACAACACATTGCAAACATTCCTAAGACAACTATATGTATTCTGAGAGAAAAAAGCAGACAGTGTGATGTTTACAGTTGCCACTACTTTAGAACCTCTAAGACATCAGATGGGAAGATCCACAGTCTGAACTTCATTCTTTCATAAACTGACTATATGGTCCCTCCTGAAACAGGAGTTCAACAGAGCTGCCCACCTGAGAATATTATGGGTTCAACCAAATTTACATCATACTATGCAATTAAATGCAAGGATAGTTGAAGTTCATTTAAAGATATACTTTAAGATTTTTATTTCTGTTTTCACGTGTATGGGGGTTTTGCCTGCATGCATGCGTATGTACCACATGCATCCAGTGCCATCAGAGGCCAGAAGAAGACACTGGGTCCCCTGAGACGAGTTAGCTTGCTTCAGTGTAGTAGTAATATATATATATATACACACACACACACATATATACGTATATATATAATAAAGTAATAATTATATAGTAATAATATATATCACAATATAAATAGTAATATTTATATAGAAATCCACCTCAGAAATACATTAGGGATGAAACATGAAAGGTTAATAAAATAGATGTTTCTATAGAGATAGCAATTATTTTAACGCTCAGCCTAAGCAAGTTGTCTGGTGATGTCCCAGTTGTTTGAGTAGCAGACTGGGAGAGGAAGAGGAGACTCCCTCGCAGACACCAGCGGCTGAGCTGCTGCCAGGGCTTGGCTGCTACTACCAGGGGCTCAACCGGAAAGCTTGGAGCCAGCTCCACTCCCGGCCACTCGCGGGAAAACCACGTTGTCTTCATTTCCTCGACCCCACATTGGGGTGGGGCGGGGGCACCTAATCCTGAAGTCCCCAGCAACTGCTTCTTCCTTCTCCTCCTGTTTGGATCCTACTTTACAGCAGACCCAGTGACGGCCCACGTGACACTCTGCTGTGTCTTGCAACCCAACCCAATGGGCTCACCACTGTTCCTGTAGGTTGGGAGTAAGAATGAAACATTTACACTGATCGCCGCCACTCAATTTTTACTCTGAACCATGTAGTTGTGTTTTTTTTCCTCATGTGACACAGTGTCGTGGTGGGTGGGTGCGCACGCGTGCGCACTGAAGTTTTTAGCTCCCCAAGCTCTTCACCTCCTGACCTCCTAACCTGTATTTCCAGCCTCATGGCTTCCTCATTTAGGAAGCCTACTTCCTGGAAACCGTCCCCAGTGGCTTGCAGGCAGCAGCAGTTAGCATCTCTCCTGTGCACTGGGCTCCCTCTGCACCAAGCAGGCGTCTTTACCCCTGTATTTGTTAAACGCTGAGAGTGTCCTCGAAGCCATTACCGTGCCATCATTAGCGTCAACAGAGGAAGAAGAGCAAGTGAAGGGCCAAGTCCGGACTTATCAATGACACAAACCACTGCTTTGTTAAGTCTCCTGCAGTCAATGTGACACCCACTCTAAAACTCAACTCTCGCTGGCTGCATAGCGTATATTTCCTTAAAAATCAGATTTACACAATGCATTCAGCTACTTGTAGGCATTTAATAGCTTTTCTGCTTTAGATGGTATTATACAGAGTCCTACTAACTTGACTGTGAATCCCTGTAAAGGTCCATGACTATCAATGAGATTTTAATGTTAAACAGGGGTGTGTGTGTGTGTGTGTGTGTGTGTGTGTGTGTGTGTGTGTGTTGAGATGGCTGCGTTCCTGGCTGCCTGAGGGGTGGAGGAACCGTGAGTAACTCACGTGCCTAGAATTCTAGCACGTAAGAGGCTGAAACAGGAGGATGGTAACTCAAGGCCAGCCTGGCATCATAGTGACACGCTGTCTCAGACCAACAAGTAACTTGCTAATCAATCCTGTTTTGGGTGCTGTCCAGGGAAGCTCAGAAGCACCGCACCTGACCTGCTGGGTATCAGTGTGGCCATTAGAACGTGACTGCATCTCAGACTGGCTTTCTTCTCCCCTTTTCTACAAAACCTTCTTTTTCCAACCCTTCGAAAGTTCTCGTTTGGCCACAGGTTAAAACTAAATAGTTCTTCTTTGTCTATTCCTTAACCCTGAATCCCTGTACCCTTCTCTTTATCGCAGCCCACAGTACCCCCCACAGCACCCCCCACAGCACCCCCCCACAGTACCCCACACAGCACCCCCCACAGCACCCCACACAGCACCCCCCACAGCACCCCCCACAGCACCCCACAACACCCCCCACAGCACCCCACACAGGACCCCCACAGCACCCCACACACCACCCCACACAGTACCCCCCACAGCACCCCACACACCACCCCCAGCAACTAAGGAAGAGAAGAACAGGTGACAGGCCGAGGCTAAATACGGACAGTCAAGGATGACCTGGGCCTGTGATAGGGTTGAGCGGCTCAAGATGAGAGCAAGTCCTAGTCTCTGCGACTTTTCACAAATCAGAAGACACCACTGGGTTTTTCAAGACAGGGTTTGTCTGTGTGTCCTGGAACTCACTCTGTAGACCAGGCTGGCCTCGAACTCTCAGAGCCATGCCTTCCTCTGCCTCCTGAGTGCGCCATCATGCCCAGCTAATATTTTTTAAATGTTTGTTTTACTTTCTGTGTATGAGTGTTTGCCTGCATGTATATCTGCTCACTACATGCATGCACTGCCCACTGAAACCAGAAGAGGGCATCATATCCCCTGAAAGGGGAGTTATGGCCAGCTGTGAGCTGCCAGGTTGGTGCTGGGAATTGAACCTAGTGCCTCTTCAAGAGCTCTTAGGCACTGAGTTGACTCTCCAACCAATTTAAATTAATTTTTTCTTTATTCTTGACAATTTCATACATATAGACAAAGGAATATGATCACATACCCCTCCATTTCCCCCTCCAGCCCCCTTATAGCCTTCTGATATATCCCCTTTCTAATTTCATGCCTTCTTGTCTTTAATAACCCACTTAACCCTGTTAGTACTGCCCTCATTTGCACAGGTGTAGGGCCACCCACTGGAACTTGGGAATCCCAGCAGTAGCCATGTTCTCCAAAGTAAATGCTTTTCTATCCTCCAGGAATGATCCACTGCCCTGCCCACACCTCTGTAATAACGGGTGGGGCTCAGAGATCATCTACCACATCTGTGCTGGAATCTCAGTGGGCTTGACCTTGTGCACATAACCCCAGGGGCTGTGAGCTTGAGTCCCATAGCCGTGTCATGCCCAGAAAACAAGTCTTTCATAGCACTCAGCCCTAGCCTACGATCTTACATCCTTTCTGTGATATGCCCAGAGCTGTGTTGGGGTAGGGTAGGGGATTAAATACAGATGTTTGCTCAGAGCTGAGCCAACAATCTCTCAGAAGAGCCCAGGTCCCTACCCTGGACCCACAGCTTCCCTCGGATGCAATCTTGTTATCTGCCTTTTTTGGTCTACTTTGCTCTCTCTGAGAACTGTCTATAAAGTCCAGAATTTTATTCTTTATGTTGTTTCTTATTTTGTGGGGTACCTGCCTCCCCAGCCTGGTTTGCACCCTAATAAGCAATTCAGATGCAGTAGTTACAGGGTTTAAAAAAAAAAAAAAAAAAAAAGCACAAAGAATAAATACCATCCCCCACCCCTGATAGTTACATTCTGAAGTTGCATCTACAATATCCTCACATTTAAAAATGAACACAACGTGATGAAAAACCAGAAACTGTTTACACAGAATATTGTACCAGTGGTTTAGATATAATTGCAAGGGAAAGCAAAGAGAATGCCACATCTCTGAAACAACATCAGGGCATCAGCTGTCATTGTTTGTAAACACAGCCAGCACCTAAGGGACAATTTGTAAAAACTCATAAGTAGTCAATACGCCACAGGGAGGCATTCATGTACACAAAGCTTTCTATATGGCCAACTTCTGACCCAACTCACACTCCTGAGAAGGAACCTCAACTGCTGCTAGAAAACAGGGAAGGTCAATTAAAAAAAAAAAATCAAGAGAAAGGCTCGTGGGGCCTAAAATCTTTTCCACAGGGCAGATTTTCTCACTGTCCTTGTTCACTGCCACTGCTTTTGGCAGCATCTCCTGCCATTGTCAATCATTTCTCCTAGTAGTCACCAGTTACTGGTGGCCTTGCTTTACACTTATGTTCTGTGACTCATTTGCAAATAAAAATTCACTTTGCCCACAGACAAGATGGTTCTTAAGGGATTTCCTCAAACAGTCTGCTAACACCCTCCTGTGACTTAGGGACCTTATGCTCTGCTGATCCCAGGCCAAATAGATGCTGCCTCCTGGGGCCAATCCACTGTTTACAACACTTACCTGCCGACCCTCTTAAGCCTCACGCTGCCCCAACTGCACTAATGCCCTAGCTTTAAAATTACCTGCTCCTGCCCAGTTCCCTGCTCCTCCCGAGTGCCGAGTGCCGACTCTTTCTTCTCTGGTTCTCAGAAAACAAAGAGATGAACCCATTAATTTATAATGAAGCATGAATGGCGAGAGAGGTCAAAACATTCAACCACAAAGCAGAAGATAGGTAGAGTCTCTGACTCCTTTCCTGGGTTGTCACTATTTCCTGAAAGACGGTACTGCCAAGCAGACAGCGCTAGCTCCAAACGTTTAAAAAACAATACTTCAGTTGAGCATTCATCACACACCAAGCAGGCCTTTAAGAAAGACCTGCATGCTCACTCTGTGCTTTCCGTAGAGCCTGAAAACACATACTCACACTCGCCTCAAACAGGGTTCGGAGGGGTTAAAGTGAAAAGCACTAGGTGTGTGAAGGCAGAAGATGTGCACTAGAGGGCCTCCCTGAAACCCCTGAGTTTAAGCTGTCGTTCCGGTCCACATGCCCACCCTCTCCAACCCTCTGTAAGCAATCACTCTACTCTCAGAAGTGGTCAAGTGTTAACCACACTTCAGCTGTACTTGGTGGCGCATGGCTATAGCCCACACTTGAGAGGTTGAGGCAAAAGGTTCATTGTAAATGTGAGGCTAGCCTGGGATACATAGCAAGATCCTACCTTAAAATAAGGTAAAATAATCCCAGCATGGAGAGGAGAGGTGGGCGTGATGTCACAACCCAGCTGAGGAGCTAGTGAGAGAGAGCAGTTGATATAGCTTCTGGGGGGAGGGCCAGTCAACTGTCTGTAAAGGTGTGGCTTTCCATAGGCCAACGCACACTGGTGGAAGGCCACACTCCCCAGAGCACATATGGGCAGCACGAAGTGAATATAATGGAGAGGTGAGGGGGGAGAGAGAGGATAGAGAAAGAGAGAGACAGAGAGAGAGAGAGAGAGAGAGCGCGCACAAAGTTGGGTGGGTAGAGATATGAGTGTGGATCTGAGAGGAGTTGGAGGCCAGGTGAGTATGGTCAAATCACATGTATAAAATTCTCAAATAACTGAGAGGGCGGGAGGTGGAGACTAAAAGACAGAGTGGCAGAAAAGAGGAAAAAGAGAGAAAGGCAGAGAATGAGGCATAGAGAGAACAGGCAAAAGGAAAAAAAGAAAGGAATTGGATAGTGAGGGGAGCAGAGACAAACAGAGGCAGAGAGAGCATTTCATATTTAGTATTTTTTAAAAAGGGAAACTCAAAATTTAAAAAAAAAAGAAAAGAAAAGAAAAGAAAGGCAACTCAGACATTGATTATCGAAAGCAACAGGGCTATGTAAATCTCCTTGATGTTTATTTCATGGGCTACCCTTGCTCCCTTTAACTTCGAAAAGGGCTTCAGAAAAGGGGCAGAAAGCCAGACATCCTTCCGTACGATGGTCTCAGAAGGGCTGCTCTCTTGCCCTGTGTACATTTACAACCCATCTCTTAGGACTCATGCACTTTGTTTTAAACCAAACTAGGTTTAAATGTTTAAATACAGCTTCTCTGATTCTTATGAAGTTGGTTGGGAGTTAATGAGTGCTTCCCAATCACAACTGAAAATCAAAACCTATCTCCTAGCCTGACATTTACACAGATTCTGGTTTGCACACTGCCCTACATTAACTCCATTTCAGGTCGGTGAGCAGACCTTGGTGCGTATTAAGATCCTTTAGCGTCTGCCTTGAGCAAAGCGAAAGCTCAAATCAGGAGTTTGACCACACACACACTAAAAGCCTGCTTGGTCTCTTTGGGGGGAAACCAGTGGATTACAATAGCAGTTTTTGTTAAAACCATATGAGAGCTTTATCATGGTGGCTATGTTGTATAAGATCCGAGTTTTTCTAAAAAGCTTCCATTACGTATATCGTGAATCCGATATGGAAAATTTCCAAGGCAATTAACAGTTGCCACTGAGCCTTCTTGACTACTGCCCCCCCCCCAGTATTCTCACGGGGAGGCCCACCTGGGGTGGGTTGACCTCAGGATGCCTTCCCCCCCTGGGCTGATGCTCATCACTTCTGCACAAAGTTCTCAGCTCACTTCCATGCTGGCTTCTTGAAAGATGGACTTTTAAGACGTAGTCTATGGGTGAAATGCTTTTATAGATTTTATTTCAGAAGGGACCCAGGTTCAATAAAGACAGTTTCTCATTTAATTAATCCTCATCGACTGAGTCCTGAGCCAGGCACTGCAGTCAACAGGAAAGGAATAAAAAGCATAGATGAAATTCAACCCCTCCTGATCATGTAAGGATGCCCTGAGGGGAAGAAATCAGTCTTCTCAAAAAATATGCCAAACCACACAGGAGGTGGAAAGGGCTCCTAGAAGGACATACCCACCACTAAGGATATCTGAGATAATTCCATGAAGGTAGCACTTGGGGCAGAGCCGACAAAATGAGGCGTTGTCCAGCAAACACAGGGATCTGATGGGAGGTAAGGACAGAGGAAAAGGCATCCTGGGCCTGAGCCTGAGTTCAAGGACATAGGCAGATAAGAGGAAAGCCTGGATGTGTGTGGGAAGCTGTAACTCACTCTTATAATTACAACGGGACACATGAGAAAATAAGTCTGGCAGAGGACAGCATGTGTGAGGCAGACAAGGGGATCTGGGGTCCAATTGCTACCAGGGCAAAGAAACATCAAAATGAACACCCAGTTTTCATGGTCCTGATAACATTTAATGCTGGCAATTATCTTAAAATCCTAGTGACTTTCCGTACAACAGTTGTAATTTACAGGAACATTTGCTTTTAAGGGTTAGTTCACTGCCAGGGAATAATTGTTTATTTTTTACTATGTCCCTATTCTTAAACAAACATTTACCAGGTTAACACAGCAACACTACTGCCTGCTCACACTATCAAAACAAAATTTAGGCAGCTTTCCAACTCACCAGCAACAGCAATAGAGGGAATAAAAACCCAGCAGTCCAGAATGACAACAATTTGAGGAGATCCGTGCTTTCAACATGCACCCAGCTTACTGGTTTATTCTACACACACCCGTTTCTGAATTCCTCGGTACACACAAGAATAAACAGAATTCTGCACTAAGCTCTGTTAAAACCTCAGGGTTTAGTGGCATGTTTCAAAAAATAAAAGCCAAGAACATTTATAACCTAACCGTGACCTTCCCACCCCTGGAGCACAGCCCTGGACAAGTATGATTTTGAGCATATTAAAACAGACCGTGATGATGAAACTGTGTTCTCATAGTTGGGAGGAAGGTCAGACATAGGAGCTGCCTTGATGATACAGCGACCACCTCTCTCCAACTTGGCAAAGCACACTGTGCTCTCTCATTCATCGGAATTCAATTATTTGCAAAACTGACATTGAATTCTTTTATTTATGTGAAAGGATAAATTCTTTTTTTTTTTTTTTCTCCTTCAATTTGACCACATGATCAGAAAGGATACACAGATTTGCCATTCATTCAATGCTTAGCTATCTGTGGTGAAGTTTCCTATAAAACAGGATGGAAATGTTTCTTCTTCTTCCTACATCATAGGTTACCAGAGACATAGTAGCTGATACTGGTGAATGTTTACTGATTTGCTCATTAGGAGAATGTGTCAGTAAAAGAAAAAAAAAAAAAAAAAACCTGATAAAGAAAACACCAAGTGTCTCATGCTGAGGTTAAGAAACTTGACGAGTGCTTAACTTTAATTTGTCTTTGATTTTTAGAAAACACTACTGGTAAATGAGCTGCCTGGATCCAGACTATGTAAGCATTCTCCTAAGTATAGCTTAAACCCGGTGGTGGAGGCACCCTAACAAAGGCAGGCACTCAGGCACAAAAGTGGGGGCCTGCAGTGTCCTCAGGACAGACCCAGCAAACAGCCAGCTTGCAGGGAGCTGCCTTGCCAGCAAGGAGCCCTACCACTACAAGTTATTTTTCCAGAAATATTATTTGACGCTTTGGTAATCTTATCAGATTTTAAATGTTCCTTGTTTAGAAACTACCACACCGGTTTCTTAACTGCGATGTCCTTGGATAACCAACCACAGACTTGAAAGTGATCCAAAATCATGTTCCTGACTTCCTACAAGAAGTCAGCGCTGGATCCTGGTCATTTGCTGTAGATTACACACGGGCTGTGTTTTTACTTCCTTCTTAAATATAGATGAATAGTTTTTAAGTGTAAGCATCCAAAGGCATTCCCTCTCATTGACAGGCATGCTTACACACTTCACAACCACAAATATTCCCGAGGAGCAGCCTAGGAAAGGCCATCATTAAAGGGCCCAAGACTCTACCGTTATTCTCCACTCTCCTTGCTAACTACATTTTGACATAAACCCAGCAAGCCACCAAACGGTCATCATCGTCAACTGGGTCCACTAAAAGTGATTCCTAGTGCCCTGTGGGCGTGCATTCGACCGAATTACATACAATTTGCTTCCAAAAGGAGACCCATATCATTTGTAGGTTATTTCTCAGGAGTACCAATTCCAGCCCAGAAATACACCAACTGAGGACCTCAAAAGTATCATTTTCAGTTGCCTTGCTCGAGGGCAGGAGGGAGGGAGGAAGGGAGGAGGGGGACTAAGAAGACGTGTGGCGATTAGCCACCCATAAGAAGGTTCCCCATGCTCTGCGCTCCTCCTCCCCATCACATGGCCGGCGTCAGTCAGTCGCCAGCATCTGTCCCCACCTCGCCCCCTCCCTCTTGCGCAGCCCTAGCACCCAATGGTAGGCCCAGGAGAAGACAAACATAACCCCAGCGCTAGCTACAGACAATTAACATTCCTAACTTTTTCCCCTGTTTTACTGTGTGAGCCTCAAAGGTAAGCAGAGAAGAAAAAAGATTACAGGAATATGAAATAAGCGTTAGTGGTTAAGGGTGTCCTGGAGTTTTAAAATCTGCCCCAGAGGCACAACGCCTACCTTACACACACTCACACTAGCCTCTCTACTGTCGTCTCTCCCCAGCAAAGAGCTACTTCCCGGAGCTGTGCTCCAGAGCGCCTGTCCCTGGGTCCAGGACAGTGTGCATCCCTCTGCAGTCTGCCCACCCGCATCCCACATCCCTGCCCACGCCCCGGGCCACGCGTCGCGCGTTGGGTCCAGGTACCAGGCTGCCTTGGAGCCCTAGCACACTACACACGCCACCCAGGCTCCACGGAGAGCCAAGTCCCACGCCCGAAGACCTCAGGGGCCACCCCTGAGCGCAGTATGACAGCGCTTACCTGTCCGCGCGGTGCCACGCGTGCCCCCCGCGCACTCCGGCTGCGTGGTAGCTGCAGGGGCCGGCCGGGCGACGGCGGGACCGAGACAGCGGCTCCAGAGGCGTCAGTCAGGCTGGAGCCTCCTCCTCGGCCGCCCGCGTGAGTGCGCCGCGCTGGAAGGGCGCCAGGCGGCCGTGCGCGCAGCCCCAGCCAGGAGGGGCCAAGCGCCCTGGCCGCGCCAGCGCTCCCCGCCCTGCCCCGAGCGGGCGCACCCTCCCGCCCAGCGCATAACGCCTGCAGATGGCTTTCGGGGCCAGCGAGGTCTCCAGGTCATCCCCAGACGTGTCCATTCAACCTGACCGCAGGCAGCGGAGGGAGGAGGCCGTCCCCCGAGGAGGCAGACAGGACCACCAACCACGCATGTCTCCAGAACTGCCTAGTCCTGCTCCCTGGAGGCCACATTTACTGGCTGGCTGTTTCTCTGAGGCATGACTTGCCCTGGCACCAGCCCAAGAAAATCTGACCATGTTAAGTGGCGAGGGGAGTTTCAAACTAGTCCTGTATTAATGTAGGTTTTGCGATTACTTATCCAGTGTATAATACACATTATCTACTCAAGATATACCTCAGGAGCACAAGGAATCTTCCTGCCCAGCGGCCTGGTTGTCTCCGAGGTTGCCTGCCTTTGAAAGGCCATTTGGGAAAGTGGCACTGCTGTGCCCAAGGCTTTTGATTAGCCATCAAACCTTACAGGTCTTCAAGGAGGTAGAGGATGGCATTGGGCCACCTCAATCAGCCCCAGTGTGCACACATCCTCCAAGAGGCTAGGGCACCTTTGAAATGTAAACGAAAGCCCCTCAGTTGAACTTCTTTTCCTAATCCTAAACCCACCACTTTCTGGAACATGGTATTTTTGTATCATCATCCATGGGTAGCCGAGGAGGGCCTTAAAGCTTAAAACACATTGCAGAAGGTTAAATGCCACGTCAACTTCAAATTGAAAGCGTCTTTCTACGCCTGGCTCATATATCTCGCTGCAGGCAAGGTGTAAGGTTTGCAATTGACCTGGGACAGAAGAGATACTGCCAAATGCTGGTGATAACCACTGAAAGGCATGGACCGGATGAGGACTGTGCATCGTGTGCACTTTGAGGCAAGAAAACTAATTAGGTTCTCTGAATTGATACCTTGTGGCTCAGGGTTGGTTCCCCCCCCACCCCCCACCCCCGGTCCCAGAAATGATATTATAGAAAGAAATTGTCTAATCAGTTCCCTCCTTTAATGGAACAGAAAGCCCTGGAAGGCCTCTACTGGGCAGGCTGGTCCTTCTGCCATGGAGGAGGTTATGAATTCACAGAATTCTCTTGGGGTGTAGGGGTTGGGCAGGCCTTTGAGTGTGGGTACTCGGCCTTTTCTGGACTTTACTCCCTAAAGGTTGGGGAGATAAAAACAGTAAGGCTTGGTGGGGTTCAAGAAAGAGTGAATATCAGCCCTAGGGAAGAGCACTCATGATGGCTGACTCTTTTTTTTTTTTTTTTTTCCCTCTGTGTAGCCTTGGCTGTTCTAGGCTAGCTTTGTGGACCAGGCTGGCCTTGAACTTACAACAATCTGCCTGCCTCTGCCTCCCGAGTGCTGGGATTAAAGGCGTGCGTCACCACCGCTCAGCTTGATGGCTGACTCTTTTGACTGCCCTGCCTGTGAGAATTCTCATGTCCAATCCTACCCTCTGTCATTTTTTGATCGTTTAATAGAATCTTACTTCTCTTCCACCAAAGCATTATGTTATGGAAATGCACAGGACACCAGACTGTCAGCAGTTGTGATCTGGCATCAATTCCCTTATAATTCTGGTTAGGGACCTGAAAACCACAGCTAAGATCTTCCTTTTGTGGGAGGGAATATCCACTGGCAAGGCTGTGAGCTCCTCTGCCTACATCTGTTACGTGCACTGTGCTATAGCTGAGCTCTGAGGCAGTCCCCCAAAACCACATATGAAAGACCTGGCCTCCGATATGTGGCACTGTTTGGGAAGTGATTTGTTACGGAAGCTTAGCTTATTGGCAACATTAAACCAAAGAGGATATATGCACCCTGGTTCCTTCTCCGGATGGTCATGATGTGAACAGTCCTCCTGTGCCACATGCTCAATCGTCAGGAACCACGAGGCCAAGGCTTACCTTTCCACAGCTTCAGCTGGCAGAGGCATTCTGTGAGTGCTGGCAAGCTGCCTTACACTCAGCACGGTCATCTGCACATACCTACCCTCGGCTTTCTTTGTCTATGGTCCAGCTTCGGAGTGGATCTGCTCACAGCTGTAACTGTACCTGCCCACCCGTCCCTCCACTTCTCTGCATCACTTTTATACACTGTGACCAAAAACACCTAAGAGCAGTGATGTCAGGGAGGAAAAATTTATTTCCAGTCTTGATCTGAGAGGGCGCCATCCGCTGTGGTGGAAGGGCACTGTGCTGGAAGCAGTTTGGAGCTGTGCAGCTGGAGCCGGAGGCAGCTGGTTTCACCCACCCAGCAGGAGGATGAATGGCCTAGAACACTCAGGCCCTTTCTGGTACATCCGACAACTACATCCCATTTCAGAAAAGAAAAAAAAAAAAAAAAAAAAGTCAAGCCTCCTGCTCTAGGTACTTTCTGTTGCTATGCTAAAGCACAGAGCCCAGCCTGGGGAGGAAAGGGTTTATTTCATCTCACAGCTCACACCCATCCTGAAGGGCTGTCAGGGAGGAACCTGGAGGCAGAAGCTGAAGCAGAGGCCACAGAGGAAGGCTGCTTACTGGCTCAGCCTGCTTTCTCTACAACCCAGGACCACCTGCCCAGAGGTGGCACCACCCACATTGGTCTGGGTTCTCCCACATAAGTCATAAATTAAGAAAATGCCACAGAAAATGCCTGCAGGTCAACCTAATAGAAGCATTTTCTCAACTGAGGTTCTCTCTTCCCAGATCATCCTAGTGTGTGTCAAATTGACAAAATCCTGATCAATACCACCCAAAAACTGGGGCAACCGCTAGAGAGTAGGTGTTTGAGGACAAGGCTGTGGAGACATTTCATAGGTAAACCAGAGCAGACTCCTTCCTGCATTTCATCTGTAACTCTATGCTTTTCCTGCCTTCCCCAGAACTTTACTTCAAAGTCTTCATTTGGTACATAACCAGTATTGCTGACTTCCCTGAGCACCTGGCCCCTAGACTATGTGGACACAGAGTACTGGCTTCTAGTAAGCCACCTCTATAATAGGAGAAGTGCACATCCTTCAAGACCAGCACACAAACACAGACATCACAGCAGGGAGAAGGCATGGGAGGCGCCAGAGGATGTGCCAGAGATGAAACCCCAGCAACCTTGAGAAGTGAGCATGAATACCTGCATCCTGGGCTCCTGCTCCCACCCTGTCTCCATGGTTACAGCACTGTAGGGGCAGGCCTGGTGACAAAATGTGCCCCTTTCAGGCATTGTGATACAGGCCAGAAAGACTGCCCAGAATGCATACTCTATGTAGAACCAGCTGAGGTTTTGAGACTAGAAACCTCACCTGTCAAACTAGTTGTGTATGTAAGATAAAGACTGCTGTATGGGAGCTCACCTCTGAGAAACAGGAACTGAGGTGAGGAACGGGTAGAATGGGTAGATGGTCTTGATTTAGCAATCGGGTAGATGAGGGAGGGTCTACCGTGACAGTTCCCTGCCCCAGGATTTGGTGAGTGCTGCACAGGCACCCTCTGCTTCCACCCTCATGCCTCACAAGGTGAGATTATTATTTCTGTTTTATAGCTGAAGATCCAGAGACCTAAAACAGCTGACACATAGTTGAAACTCCAATCAGCCTGAGCTCGGACCTCAGGCAAGAAATAGCGCACTGCATGGCCCTTCCAGAATCACATGGAACTGTAAAGTGTGTGAACAAAATGTGTCACCAGGTGTTATGAGACCAGGCAGGGGAGGCAGCTATGTCCTCCCTTGCTCATCTGTGGTATAAGGGTAACATGAACTCGCTGTCCCTTGCACGGGGAGCTGGAGGTGACAGCCATAAGAATGGGGATTATGTTTGCAAGAGTTAGCATCTAGGTTGTATGGAAGGAAGGCGCAGCTGGGCCCTTGCTGCAGAGTCGATGCCTCAGTTCCATTTCTAGAACCCACTCCTTGGTTGTCCTCTAACCTCTGGATGTGAGCTGTGTCTGCCCTCAATCATTCATGCCATATACAAAGCCCCAGCCCTAAGGGTCAGATAGAAGGTGGAGGGAGCCATGTGTGACCCCATGAGGCCGTGGCCCTACCAGGGCAATGCCAGAGAAAACCCACAGAGTAAGACTTGCTGCTTTTCATGTCTGGAGGTTGGGTGGTGTCTTAGTTAGGGTTTTAGTGCTGTGAAGAGAAACCATGACCATGGCAACTCTTATAAAGGAAAGCTATTCACTGGAGTTGGGCTACAGCGGTTCAGAGGTTTAGACCATTATCTTCATGGTGGCACATAGGCCGACGTGGTGCTGCGGAAGGAGTTGGGATAGTGCTACATCTAGATTCCCAGGTAGTAGGAGACTGTGTTCCACACTGGGCGGAGCTTGAGCATAGGACACCTCAAGGCCCGCCCCCACAGTGACACACTTCCTCCAGCAAGGCTTCACCTCCTAATAGTGCCACTCCCTATGGGCCAAGCATCCAAACCCAAGAGTCTGTGGGGGCTGTTCTTATTGACGCCACCACAGCTGGGCTCACATGGACAGTATCAGGTGACCTCGCCTTTCCACCTTGCTGTGAGACAAGGTTATTGCATCTCATTATGAATTGCCCTTTTCTCACAAAACCACTTAGCCTGGGTGATTCTGTATGTATAGAGGAAAAATGGACACACACACACTGCTCTCATTATTCCTGTCAAGGGCACACCCCCAGTGCCCTAACTTGTCCTAAGTGCCACCTCCTAAAGATTCCATTAGTTCAAACAGTCAGATTGGTGGACAAAGCCCATCAGCCTTCAGCATGCATTTCAAATCAGAACTTTCTCAGCTATCATTATTCTTAGTTTCTCTATGTCAGAAATAATTTAATTGCTTTATTATTTTTAGTTGTATTGGTCCTTACAGTAACTCAAATTCTGGTATCAAGTAAGTACACTTATCATTCCTTAAAAACTACTTTTTTTGATAAAGGATTTCTCACAGTTGACATACAGCTTAGGAATGGACTTGCCTGGATTGCCAACAATGTTTGACGCCAGCAATGAAAAATAAAGGAAAAGAGATGAAAAGCAAACAGAATTTACATATAACATAAATCCTAAAGGGGAAGGTTGTAGGGTAAGATGGCACAGCATACACAGGCAAAGTTCGGAGAGGGGCGAACAAAAAGGAGGCAGACACCTTCAGCACAGAGAGACATCCACGCCTTTATTACTGTTTCCTAGCAAGCCCAGTCAGAAACAACGTCTTTCTGACGACAGGTAAGCCTCTGTCAAATTCAGAGCCAACTTCATCATTAAATGACCAGTACAAGGTTGTGATTTAATTGTGATTGTTAAAATTGTGCAGGCACCTTTAAGAAATTGGCTCTTATCTTCAGTCTAAAGTGTTCCTCTCAGAACCTTAGTGACAGGCGCCAAAATACAGACTGCTAAATAAAAGAAAATCTAACTTATGACACATTTTTGTTGTTGTTGTTGATTTTTTTGAGACCGGGTTTCTCTGTGTAACCTTGGCTGTCCTGGACTCACTTGTAGACCAGGCTGGTCTAGAACTTACAAAGATCTGCCTGCCTCTGCCTCCCAAGTGCTGGGATTAAAGCTGTGCTCCACCACACCCGGCCTTATGACACATATTTTAAAAGGACATCACATGGTTTCCTCAGGACAGTTTATTCTTAAGAACATACAAAGTCAGGTAGTGAGAACAAGTCCATCGAAGCTTTATTGAAAATCCTGATTTCAAGTGATGTTGCACGACACTGCAGGTAAAAATGCAGTCCAGTTCTGCCGGAAAGCTAACTCATTTTCCTTGTCCGCTCAAGCCTCCACGCACCTGTTAGATACCGAAGTCGGATAAAAAGCAGGTCTTTGCCCATTTGCAGCCAGCTCCAAAATGGAACTAACTTAGAACCTGCAATTAAAAATAAATTAAATTAAATTGGGAAAAATATACAGCAGCTTAAAATTATAACCTAAAAGTCAGGATAGGGCTAAGGTTCAACCTGGGCGTGCGCGCGCATGCATGCACGCACACACACGCACACACACACCCACCCCCCAGCCTGTCAGTGTGAGGAAACTCAGTTGACTATCAAGTATGAAAGTTTCAGAGACCATGGGGAAAAGGGTTTGTGCATAGAGCATACACTAGGGACTGAGCGGCAGCTCATGAAGAGTAGTAATACTAGATCTGGAGAGATGGCTCAGAGGTTAAGAGCACTAGCACTGGTGGCTGCTCTTCTAGAGGTCCTGAGTTCAATATCCAGAAACCACAGGGTGGCTCACAACCATCTATAATGAGATCTGGTGCCCTCTTCTGGAGGGCAGGCATTACATGTGGACAGAATACTGTATAAATAACAAATAAATACATCTTTAAAAAAGAAAATAACGTAATAATTCCATAGGGTGCAATAAACAGACACAGAGAAAGCCCAGAAATGAACCACTCTCTTCTCTTCTCCTCCTGACAGGATCAGAGCCTAGGCAAGCCTTGAACTCAATAGTAGCCCAACCTGGCTCTGAACTTGTGATCCATATTGCCTCAACTCTTGAGGCCTGGGGTCACAGGTGTGCATAGCCCCACCCAGCAATGAGCAGCCTCAACAGTGACCAGTGATGCCTGTGTGTCCACATGGCAGCTGCCTGTAGTTCTGCCCCCGGCTACATGGGAACAGCAGCCTAACTGGATGTCTGGTCCCCAAGGTCACTGATGAGGTGTCTAACCGGGCAAGGAGCACCTCCCAGGAGGAAGGCTCAGCACTCATGTCTAATGAAACTCCACCTTCAAAGCAGACCCTTCTTAACTCCCTGAGTATAAAGAGCTTTCTTCTGGGAACTTGACCACTGAAGCATCTTGGAGACATTCTCAGCTGTTAATCAGAGACAAACTAGGGAGAACTATAGTTAACACAGTGACCTCTGAGATGGAGACGCGCCATGGCGCACACCTGGAAATGATTTTTGATCCCCCCCCCCTTCAACTACCCACAGGGTTTTCCGCCTTTGGTTCGTAACTAATGGTGTGGATTTACATTTCTATAAACACGATGTAGTCTGTATACCCCAGAGACATCTGAATTTAGGTGTCTCACCTGCTACTGCAGTAGGTCTCCCAGAGAGGGGCAGGAGGCCAAATGCACAGGGGAGAGGAAGCTTTGCAAAGGTCTGCAGCTGGTCAGGACACCAGCCCTACAGAGTGAACTCTTCGGGTTTGTTTCCAAGGTAAATAAATGCTGGAGAAATAGAGAGCTCACTGCACACCGCCATAGTGTTGGAAAGGCGCTTCACATGTTTCTGTGGATGTCACGGGGCTGAGGCTGTTAGAGGCCTTTACATGTCAGCATCTATGTGCAGGCACAGGCAACCCTCTGGAGGCTGAGATGGGGACCGGCGGAGTCTGTGGGTTCAAGGCAAGCCTAGGCAACACACTGAGACCAACACCTCAAAGGCAAGGGCACAGGGATCTGGGTGGCTCAGCTCTACACAGTGGTTTTTAGTACTCATCTAGCAACAGTGGAGCCCCCGGAAGAGGCCCACTGAAGACTCAGAGAAGAGTCTGCAAAAATAGCAGGAGGAAATCTGATGGAACACAGTGGGCTCTGTGGAGAGCTAGCGGGTGCCCAAAGAAGGAGAGGGGGTGACGAGAGCCAGCAGACTCAGACAACTGTATTGCCAGGCTAAGGACCAGCTGTAAATAAACAGTGCACTCACCCTCAATTTCTGTCCAGTTGACAGCAACTTCTGCTATTGGGATTTGAAGAAACTGTGCAATGTACAGCAGTTCTACGTCAAATGCCCTGAAAGAGAAAATATATTGATGCTTATCTTAAAAAGGCAAGCGTGGGCACCAATCAGATATCTACCAGGGCAGGTGTTGACACTTACGGGCAGATGCAAAGCTTCTATGTGAAACAGAAAGCCACAGAGTGTCAAATGACTGACACTGAGTGGACCAGAACAAGATATTCAGTATGGTCATGTGACATTTAAGTGTGAGATGCTGAACCTCAGGCACAGCTCAGAAACCCTCAGATGAAATCGGCCTGTGTGCTTAAAACAGACACTTTTGATCTCAGCCTCGCCCACCTCACGACACAGAACTGCCAGGTTCCGAAAAGGACTCTCTGGTCTCTGGCAGCTGCTTCTCCACTTTGTCCTCGCAGCCAGGGACCCTGCTTTTGTCCCTGATTCAGGGTCCCTGTCCTTTCCCTGTGCTGTCTTGGACAGGTGGGCCCTGGCAGCCAGTCACTGAAGCCTAGTCTGGAAAGCTCTGGCTGTGACAGAACACCCACAGAGGTTACTCTGTCCCAACACACACGGTTGCAGCCACACCTACTTGGATCCCTCCTTTCACACAGAACTAGATCTGCAGTTCCACCATTTTCATCTGAAAGCAAAACCAGGCAGCAAGAGCCAATGAACTGTGGCCGCAGCCAGGGGCAGGGACTGGGAATTCTGGGTAAGCTTTCCGGGAACTGCAGAGAATGACTAGTACAGGATGCTGAAGGATGACAGAAGAAAAGCAGACACTTGTACCTAAGGCCAGCTCCTTTATACTTCACCTGTTTCAATCTAGGAAATAAAACACACACACACACACACACACACACACACACACACACACACACACACACACACACAATTTTGAAGCTATAGTTTAAGAGAATACTTCTTGTAGTTTATATGAAACCTATTTCTAGAAAAGATGACAGACCTTAAACCACAGATCCACAACCAGGGCTTATTATGTAGTTGTGCCGACTACCATGAGGGACAGGTCACACAGAGCTTGTGACTAGCTCTCACGAGGACCCTTTCAGCATTACTCCCCAGGCACTGACTATGTGCCAAGCACCATCTGTGGTAGAGTAGGTTCATAAGTCAAGTCAGGAGGGACTGCTCCTCCGTCCTCTTGCTGCTCCGTCCTCACCCTTACAAAGGTACCGATGAAGCCCAGGGCCACATGCATACAAGGATTCTTCCAACTAAGTGACATTCCCAGATGTCATTCCCAGGGACATTCTTTCAAGAGTGTATGCTTGAAGGAGAGAGATCAGGCTTATGTAATGACGCAAAGGAGAGAGGACTGCAGGTGTGATGGCGTGCATGGCTGGGGAAGAGAGAGACGCAGGCAGGCGGAACCCTACAGTCATCTCTAGAGGTCATGGGCAGCCACTGCAGGGTTTGAAGCAGAGGGCGAATGTGATTTCAAAGATCCCTGGGGCTGCATGGTGCTGGTGGAGATGGGCAGAAACTAACAGGCTGTGGCCACTGCTGGACACATGCTGGAGCCGAGTCAGTGTCAGGAGGCAGGAATGACAAGTCCCTGAGGTCAGAGGGACAAGTCGGGGAAAGATGAAGCCAGTAGCCACAGGGCTACTGTGGAGGGAGCAGCCAGGGCTGGACCTGAAGGACAAAGGCAGGGTTTGAAGAAAGGCAAGAAGAAAAGGAGGAATGCACCAGAGAAAAGAGATGCAAATGGCCAGGTTTGAAGATGGCGAGACAGAGAGAGAGAGAGAGAGCTCAGCTTTCAAATGACCAGGCAGAGGAGAGAGACCTAACTCTGGAAAGGTGTGTGAGAAAGGGGAAAAGAAGCTTAAGGGGACATGGTGTATTCTGGCCGCACGGCTGATGTTGCCTATGTTTACGTGAACAGATAGCATACGTGTCAGTCTGGCTCCCACTGTCTGGATGCCTGCTGGGTAGCACGGCACAGTACATCCACTCAGAGACTTACCATCGTTCAATGTGCAGAGATGAGAAGGCCCGGGCTGCTGCTTCTCGGGTCAGCAATTTGAATCCGCACTGCGTGTCCCTGATTCCTTTGACACAAAGGAACCACACCAGGAAATGGAAGCCGTACATAAGAAAAGTACGGAAGTAAGAACGCTAAGACAAAGGCAAAAGAGAAATGATTTTTCCTTCTGGGAGAGACTGGGGACAGCACTTAGACACGCGGCTGACTCAGTACACCTCCTGTTTGGATGGCATGGGGCCGCAGGCACTCTGAGCAGGATGCTGCTTCAAGGGCAGGGCAGTAAGGAGAAGCTACTGATTCCTGGGGCCTGAGTCTGATAGCACAAGCACAGGATCTGGGCAGGCACAGCATTCAGCATTCACCTGGCTGCTTTTGTTTTTAAATCATCACCAAACAGAATGACAATAAAGACAAAGAAAGGTGCCCAGAGAGCAGACTTGAGTCCTGGCTGATGAGCAAGACAGCCTTGAGTAAACTACAGCAGCTGTCTCCTGAGCTGCAGAGGGGAAAGGCATCTACCCTTCAGAGTCCTTAGAAGAGTAACAGAATTATGCCAAAGCTGTAAACCATGCGCTTGGCAGAGAGTAACCGGAACTCTGAGTTTTATAAGGAAGGCTGAGGCTTTATTCTCACCGCAGATCCACCGGGAACATGCAGGCAGGGAGATCAGAGCCTCCTCCTCTCCCGCCGGCAATCCTAATAACACTCTGATGGCAGGTGGGGGTGGGACGGCTCATCTCAGGACACTCTGGGAAGCGCACATCTGCTTTCCCCATAAAATACTTGTAATAAACATGGGGGGGGGGGGCGGTTTATACTCCCAAAAAAGCAATTAATCTGAGGAAAGAGACAAACAGAAACTGAAAGGCAGGAAAATGAAAACTAAAGGTAAAAAACAGGACCTGCGAGCTGTGATGTACAAGGGCACAGGGAAGCACACTGACGGCTACTCTTGCTATGTGATAACACTATGCCTTCTTTTAGAACCCAGGTGTTTATTAAAAAGGTGCGGTGTCCACAAGTCAAGCTTAATGTATTTGATTTCTAACACATAGAAATGTGTAACAGGGGCTGGAGAGGTGGCTCAGCGGCTAGAAAACTGGCTGCTCTTGCAGAGGCCCTCGCTTCAGTTCCCAGCACCCACATGGTGGTTCACAGCCATCTGTAACTCCAGTTCCAGGGCATCTGATACCCTCTTCTGGCCTCCACAGGTACTTCATGTATGTGAAGTACCTCGCCTGTCCTGGAGAGCAGCAGCAGAGGGGCTGATACTGGGGACACAGTGAACTCTCAGAAAAGATGCATCCCATGTACGATTCTGCACGCTACTCCTACTCTGTTTGCTACTCCACCTGCTGTTTAACACCACTACTCCTATTCTGTTTGCTACTCCACCTGCTGTTTAAGACCTTAATTCTTTGGCTTTTTTTCACTGTCCTCAGACTGGGCCCCATGGTTTATGTTATGTGCAGCGTCTGAAGAGAAATGGCAGGCTGTGGCCTCACTCCTTAACTAGATGCCGTGTGCCTCCTGGAGACAGCTTTCCATAAGGCAGGTATAGGATCATAATGGTCTAGACAATACTCCCACTGGGTGACAGCTACAAGCAGCAATGCAGTAGGCAAGTCCTACTTGCCAGGAAGCAGATCAGCCCATCCTTTGTACGGGTGGTCAGAAGCCCCAAATTAAGCACTAGGTTAGGAGGTGAAGAAATGGACACGGAACAAGACACATTATAAATATGTAGACCTGGCAGAGTCCTGACAATGTCTCAACCTCCAGAGTGCTGGGAGCTTCACTGTGCCCAGCTAATGGAAGTTCCAAGTAAAGAGAACTTAAAAGCATTAAAAATAAAACCAAATGGCTGAGGATGCAGCTCAGTGGTGGAGCACTGGCCTGGAGCACACAGGCCTCTGGCTTCAAGCCTCAGCACTGCAGGATGACCAAGGGCCAAACCATATAGGCACCACCAGCACGCAGAGGCCGCCTCTCTCCGGCTGGATGACTCCAATGGTTCCCCATTCCTCATTTCCCTTTCACCAAACAGATTAGCACTGCCCCACAGTCCTTAAAATTAAATAATTTAAACAAATTTTAATTTTATGTATGTGAGTGCTTTGCCTGCATGTCCGTATATGCACCACATGCATGCAATTCCAGAGAAGGCACTGATCTCCTGGACCTGGGGTTATGGATGACTTCAACTACCAAGTGGGAGACAGGAACCGAACCTAGATCCTCTGCAAGATCTGCCAGCACTTGTACCCACCTAGCCATCTCTCCAGCCCCATGCTTCATATTTTTATTTGTTTTTGTTTTTTTGGTTTTCCAAGGCAAGGTTTCTCTGTGTACAACTCTGGCTGTCCTGGATTCACTTTGTAGACCAGGCTGGCCTCGAACTCACAAGAGATCCACCTGCCTCTGCCTCCTGGGTGTTGGGGCTTCATATTTTTAAAAAGAAAAAAAGTTTACCCACAAATTCTTTCAATCAATGTCAGCCTATTTTCATTTGCAAAGCAAATTCTGTTCTTTTAAAGAGATAATTATGCTGTGTTCACAACATCCTCCTGTTATACAACATAATAAATACTTTACATACATACCCCACAGCAGTCTGCATTGTCAGGCTACTAGCTGGGGCTCAGTTACATTTCCCATCACGAATTCAGCAACTCCTAAGCCTCTTGGGTACACACTTTTTCCTCTTTCTCTCATGTATATAGAACAGTGATGTCAGACTTGCCCGTTTCTCAGCTTTCTATATTAAATGTCTAGAATAGTGACAGTCCCATGGTTAGCAGGTTAACCTTCTTAAACACTAATGAGAACTGCATGGAATACAGGATACTAAGTAGATTGTTTATTTTGGAGCTGGAGAGATGGCTCAGGGGTGAAGAGCACTGGCTGTTCTTGCAGAGGTCTGGGTTGGTTCCCAGCACCCACAAACATCTGTATCTCCAGCTCCAGGGATCCCGTGACCTCTTCTGCAAGAGCCAGTCATGAGTACAGTGCACAGACACACATGCAGGCAGAACATTCACAGACATAAAAGAAAAATATTATATATATAAAAAGTTTATTTCTGAGAAATGGAGCATATAGGGCAACAGTTCTCAACCTATGGGTTCTGACCCCTTTGAAGACCAAAAGGCCATTTCATAGGGCCGCATATCAGATATTTACATCATGACTCATAACTGTAGCAAAGTTACGGTTGGGACCTCTGCAGCACGAGGAAGGCTGAGACACTGGTCGAGGGGACCTCTGCCTGAGTGCTCTCTCAGCTGCAGGAGCACTCTCCTTGATTCCCCGTGAACTCTGCCTGCTTGTCTTTCAACAAAAGAGTGTGGCTTCAATTCTTGTGAGGGGTTTGTGCCTTCACTGTCAGTGTCTCTACAGTTTACCCCATTTCAGAACCACGGAGGGGTACACACAAGTGCCTGGGACCTGTTGCTCACCCAGGACACTGGTCTCATCCTGGAGTCTGAGTCAGACAGATGGACTAGCGTACAATTCCGCATTAACCCTGGCCACACACCAGCAACACTGGCTGTACTCCTGCTGGTGAACCTCTGTGAGCCTGGCCTTGACACTCAGCGCCTCAGTGAAAAGCCCTGACTGCATCTTCAACACACACAGACAGCTCCTCACCAAACTGCTTTACCCTTCAGGCTGCTCTGGCTTTTTAGTGTGACCCACAGAAGAGGAGCCTCCACCCTGGGTCTTAGGTAATTTGTATCTTTCTAAAAGGGACAATCTTCAGCGAAGTGTTTTTCTGAGCAAAACTCAAAATATTCTCTGAATAGAACTTATCAAAAAAGCTCAGGACTAGGGATGTTTCAGAGCTTGTTCCATTTTTTTTGTTGTTGTTGTTTTTTGATTTAGGAGAGGAGACTCACACACTATAGAAAAAAATATATATTTAAGAAAAGCCTGCTTTATTGAATGATACTCTGTGTCTTATAAACCCCTCTAAGAGTTCTTACATCCTGAGGTAAAGTCTCTACCCATTGTGCATACTTAAAGAAACCAACTGATTTAAAATGTGCTAATTGTTCATAAACTCCAATGAAGTTGAAGGGAAGCTCAGTTTTTAGAGAAAACATAGGAACCCATTTCTTGTCAGGCATGTATGTGTAAGTAAAAAGGGGTTCAAGGTCAATACAGTACTATGCATGGCAGCTCAGGAAAGCCTCACCTGAGCAATTGATTCTTTCTCCAGATGAGCTCGAGAACCACAAGCGATGGCCATTTGTTCCTGAGGGGAAAGGAACACCGTTTTCTCCTTAATATTTAAGTCACACTTACTAAGAGGACACTGCTGGGTGTGGCGGCGCACACCATTAGCCCCAGCACTTGGCAGGTAGAGGCAGGTGGGTTTCTGTGAGTTCGAGGCCAGCCTGCTCTATGTAGTGAGGCCTCTACACAAAAGGAAGTTAAACTTTAGGTAAGCTCTGACACTTTGCGTCTGAGCTCCATGCTCCTGGCTCCCCTCCAGCATGCCCTTGAACTCACAGGCCATGGCTGTAGATCACTCAACCCCTTTTCTAATTTCTCAACATCTGGAAACTTCGTGGCGCCATCAGCATCTGCCATGAGGATCTTCTCTCCTC
Source organism: Acomys russatus (assembly GCF_903995435.1). Taxonomy (NCBI): domain Eukaryota; kingdom Metazoa; phylum Chordata; class Mammalia; order Rodentia; family Muridae; genus Acomys; species Acomys russatus. Next base: position 31,782,059 of record NC_067151.1, on the reverse strand, counting down.
GAGAGCTAAGGACACCCTGCGTGCAAACATTCCCGGAGAAAGAAGGTTGTTTAGAATTATGCTCAAACTCAGGGTCTTCTCAGTTCATTCTAAATACTCAAGATGGCAGAAGGAGGCCAAAGTTCATTGTGAGGAGACTCTAACGTCCCCACACATATCTACTGTCCATTTCTTTGTTGAAACATGTTTTCCACGCCTCCTAAGCCAGACACCCATCACACCATTGTTCTATGTGTCCCACATTAGCGTAGGTGCTCGTGTGACTCTTGAGCAACACATAAGAGAACCTGTCCGTGACAGTTTCTGAACAGAAACAGCACACACGACCTGGGCGAGGCTCTGCGCATCTGTAACCCCCACGGCAGGAGGCAGAAGCAGGAGGATCTCCAGTCTGAAGCCTCACGTTCTTAGTAGTGCAGGCTGAGAAGTTAGTTTTCCTCATTATGGGCAAAGGCGGTGGCATGGACTTCACGTCCTACACTTCTTACTGCTTGTCACGGCATCTGACACTTGGTAAAATCAGCTCTGGCCAATAGTGCAAACCATGTGCCTGTTGCACAGGGAAATTAGCCGCTTACAAACTCCTCATTTCTGGGTTGTGCCCATGAGCGACACAGCTGCCCTGACCGCATCAGCCCTGACCGCACATTCATGGACACATGCACAGAACTTTTGACCACTGAGCCTCTGCTGAAGCCAGCCTCCTCCTCAGCATGCCTCGCCCGACTCACGGCAGTCCCTGTGCATTGGCCCCTTTATGCCTTGTCACCACCACAGTGCAAATAAACTAAACCTCATAAAATACTACACTGGGTGATGGCCGATGACTTTTTCTCAAGTCTTACTCTTGGTTAAGTCTAAGGCACTGAGGGAACTCTGTGAGGAGGGCAAGAGTGGCAGTGGGGGGGTGGGGGGGTGGGGGGGGTGATTAGTTTACATTATCTCCTTGTATGAAAATGTAAAATGAAACACATACTTTTCTACAACATATGCTATCAATTTTTAAAAAGATTTAATCTTATGCGTATGAGTGCTTTGACTACATATGCGTACATGCACCATATGTAGAGGCCAGAAGAGGCCAGAAGAGGGCACTGGATCCCCTGAAACTGGAGTTACAGATGGTTGTGAGGTGCCATGTGGGTGCTGGGAACCAAACCTGGGTCTTCTGCAAGAACAGTCAGTGCTCTTAAGGGCTGGGCCATCTTTCCAGGGTAAATGTTTTATTTAGACATATTGTTTTTAAATTTACATGTATTATTTATAAGCCCAGCTAGCTCAGTCAGACATAAGCAAACAAACAGACAAATGCTCCTTGGCCCAAAGCTCTGATCTGAGCTCACGTGCCCTCGCAGCCCTCCTGTGGCCGACACTGCTGGTTGCCAGGCCCAAGCAAGCCTCACACCACATCTCAAGACTTCCTCCTTTCAAAAGGAACAATGATTTGTCAAGAATGAAAATGTAAAAACAAAAAGTATCAGCAGGCCATGGTGACACAAACTTGTAATCTCAGGTCTTGGGAGGCTGAGGCAGAAGGATTGCTCCGAGTTCAAGGCCAACCTGGGTTGAAGAAGACACTATCTAAACAACTACCACAACAAAACAGGAAAGAAAAGAGACAAACCAGAAATACGGAAAACAATCCTCCTTCTCCCTAGGAACCCGGACAGCTGTGACACTTTCCTGGCCCCTGCCATGTGACCGAGTTACCAGGTGGAGTTTGGAGAAAGTATTTTATTCCCCCCGTCTGCATGGATTGCAGAAGTGACGGGAAATGCTCTTAAGAGTCACTTTGTGTTCACAGGGAAGAGGAGAAAGGTGAGTGCCAGGGCCTCTGCTGACAAGAGAGCTAAACAGCCCTACTGCTTGCCTCTAGGGTTCTCTTTCAGGGAAAAGACAAGCCACTAAGTCGTCACTAAAGGAATGTTATCTGGATTTTCTTTTCATGCATTGGGTTCTTTGGCCCTTTTGTCAGTTTAGCTTGGTTTCTGTCTGACAGGCCTTGGCTGAAAACAACTACTCTGGCTTAGGCCTTGCAGGCGCCTCGCCTGAGCCCCTGCCCAGTCTCCCCTCCTACACTCCACTCCTGCAGGTGCCTGTCTTCCCTGCCACATCAGCCACGCCAGGATCCACCTCCATGCCACCAGGCTCTGCGGTTCCTTCCCATGGGAGAGCTCAACACACGAGAGCACGCTGCTCCACTGTAAGCAAAGCCGCTCTAGCCATAGCAAAGACAGCAGGAAATTCAACACAAACGTCTTCTGAGTCATCTACAGAGCATGATGCTTAGACTTTGGCAAGTCAAAATTATAGTTATTACAGTTATTGATAACTTAAAATACTGATATTTGATATGTGGCATTATAAGCTGAAAAAGGTTACTACAATACTTTTATATTTTAAACAAAAATGTGAATTATTACCATCCTAACAGCACCACCTTTCCCTCGGTTCTGCACCAGTGTTATCACTCGTACTTTGTCACTTCCATATTTCTGGCAGTATTTCAAAGCGACCTGTCGGTGACATAAAAGTCAGAATACAGTTAGCTTGGAGGACTGATGTCAAAGATATGAGTTACCGTGATGTGATCAGAACATGTTATATGCACATACTAAATGCCACACACTGTGCCCCCTAAACACGTGCAATTGCTGTCAGTTAAGATGCACATAATCAGTATACACAGAAAGGTGCCCATAACTCAGACTCCCAGATACCACTTCAGCTCACCCTTCTTGTGACCAGAGTCCCAAAGGGACCTATGTAGGTCAGGCTTGTCGCTGGCATATCCATGGAGGATTGTCTGCTAACTGACACCGGAAGACATAGCCCACTGTGGGTGGCACCATTCCCTCGGCCAGGCCCGGAGAGCTGTGTGACAAGCAAGCTGGCCGGTATTGTGGGTGCATTTGCCTTTCTCTGCCCTTGATTGTGGATGTGGTGTGACCAGCTGACTTCTGCCCCTGACATCCCAGCATGATGAACTGGAACCTGTGAGCCAAACAAACCCCTCTCCCCAAAGCTGCTTTCTCAGTCAGGGCATCTTACTAGCAACAGAAGTAAAAACAGGACAGAGAGTTATGAGCACAGCTTTGGGTTCCTCCCGCAAGTGGACGTACACGCCACACACACTAAATGACTCCAAGTTTTCTATCAACCAGCCATTCTAAGAGCACATATATTTACCTTTGAAGTCTGGTCTTCACTGCCATCATCAACTACTATCACCTCATAGGTGAACGTGGGGTCATGTTTCTGCAAGAAGCAAAAATTATAAATCATAATTTGGTTAAATTATGATAGAGAATAGTAAAGTTTTAAGTGGCTTTTAATTTTCATTTATATTTGTATGTGCATGCATGCATGTATAGTGTGTGTGTGTGGGCACAACCATGGTGCACATATGGAGGTCAGATGCCAACTTGTGGAGGATTGTTTTTGAAAAAACGTTGTCCTCTGATCTCCATATGTGCACCAACTTCTACAGTGTGGGTCACAGGGATCAACTCAAGTGGTCAGGCTTGGCAGCAGGGGCCCTTACCCAGTGAGTTACCTTGCCAATCTGTAAAACTATAATTTAAAATTATTATTATTAGTGTGCCTGTGTGTGTGTGCACATGCATATTGGTTCTCTCCCTCTACTGTGGGTTCTCAGAAATTAAATGCAGGTCATTGGGCTTGCATAGCAAGCTCCTTTACCCACTGAGGCACCTTGCTAGCCCTAACAAAGTTGTAATTTAAGCAATAGGTGTTCTAGTGTTGCTAGGGACAAATACAAACAGTAGTACACAAACCACATGAACTAAAAGGGCTCAGGAGGAGCAGGACAGATGATGGGTACAACAGAAGCTGGGACCACACTGACACTAACAGCTCTATGTGCAGTGCCCTCACCTACCCCATACCACACACGTGGAGAAAGCACGCACTTGGGACACTAAGGCAGGGTGGGAAGGAGACATGTATGAGGTCAAAGGTCAGAGGTCAGAGGAAGATTCGACTTGGCTGCATCACTCCACAGCTTTGTAGGAGAAGCCCAATTCACTTCTGACTCACTTCACACTTAAGTTCTGAGTCTATTATTATCCCTTTAGGCCTTAAAACCCAAAGCAATATAAATCAAAATAAGGGATTTTCTAGACAGAGAGACAAAAAAAAAAGACCAAGCTATGAAGTCTACTTATCTTTAACTGTCCCTAGACATCTCCAAAGAGAGATGTGAATGACTATGATTCTGAATATAAAAAGTGCAAGCATTTAAAATTAAAAAAAAAAAAAAAAAAAAAAAAGATGAGCTGGGCGTGGTGGCGCACACCTTTAATCCCAGCACTCAGGAGGCAGAGGCAGATGGATTGCTGTGAGTTCGAGGCCAGCGTGGTCTACAAAGCGAGTCCAGGACAGCCAGAGCTACACAGAGAAACCCTGTCTCAAAAAAAAAAAAAAAAAAAAAAAAAAAAAAAACCACAAACAAAACAAGATGTATATATACATGTTTCAGGGCTGACTATGCAACCCCTGCAGTGTGTCCACCTAGCATGTATGCTTAAGTGTAAATAAACCCAATGAGGCTGTACTAAAGTACTTTATCTTTGTATAACTGGTTTATGGTTTTAAATTTTTTAAGACTGTAATTTTATATTGCTTAATGTGAATTCATTTGAGAAACAATGCTCACCAGAATATGCTATGAAAACTCCAATGGATCTCTCTACATGACCACACACACACACACACCACACACACACACACACACACACACACACACACACACACACACAGACACACCTCTTTTCAAAGATATCACAGAAATGAGTCTGCACACACTCACTGGCATGTAATCTATAACACATCACCAAGCAAGAGAGAGTTAGAAGGTGGGGAGGGTATACATGAGAGAAATGCCAGCTTCCTGGTTTGTCTGCTGCTGGAGGTAGCGTGCTGCACACTGGGCCTGCTCGCTGACAGCCAGCAGCAGGTTGAGCCACGAGTGGCCAGAGATGAGTGCTGCCCCCTCATGACTCGCCTAGCTTGGGGTCTACGATCTATTGGTCACCAGCTTTAGTTTTAACAGGAAACGTGATACTGAAAAAAGACTGATACCTGTCTCTTCTCTAAGTAGTTCAGGGCTTCATCCATCATCACAGGTACTAAAGGGAAAAACACATTTTACAGATTGCTTTTGACAATGAGTTAGCTCGCCCCAGCACGCTCCGTTCTCACTCGGAATGTCCCCTGCCATCTCACTGTCCCCTCCTCCCAATCACAGCTCCAACTACACAGCAGAACTGCGTGCAGCGAGAGCAAACACTGCACGCTCCCATTTCTTCCCACATGGCCCATTAGCAAACAAACTCAAATAGACCTTACACCGTTTTTCCTCATTGTAGGAAGGCACTACAACAGACAGCTGTATCGTAGGTGAGTCCCAGACGCTGGGTAAAGGTTCCTTCCTGCCTTTGGCATTGAGGAAGAATTTCTCTTCCTCGTGTTGGTAACACGGTGGTATCTTTGTAGCAGTTATAAACGCAACAATGGAAACCTAAAGGCAGACATGAAAAAACAGGTTACACTGATCTCTTTTAACATTTGTTGTTCTAAGACATTATCAGTTGAACTTTTTTGGGGGGCATGGGAGGAAATAATATGTAGTCTCAAGTTTGACTCTTTAGCAGGGTTCTAGGGTGATTCTGATGTTGTATGGCAGCCAGCGCCCTAAATAGCCCCTTAGGGACTGACAACCGTCTTTGTCCCCATTAGTAATGTGCTAAATGCTTTAGGAGGCCTTGTTTCTACCTTCATTCCCCGGACCCCTGCTATGCCCTTATCCAAGAGCATATGGGAAGTCCAGCCTACTCTTACAAATGGTCAGCGAGGTACCATTTCAGGAGCATGTATGCGAGAGGGCAAATCCATATGACAGCTGTAATATGGAAGGGCCAAACGGGCTCAGCCTATGGAGGACAGGTTTCCTTGGAGCCCACAGCAGGGACCATAATGCTTAAGAACATATTCTGCTGCCTATCCCTGACTTGAATTGAGAACGCAGCATTTTCTGGAGTAACGTATAAGACTTGTAGGCTCCTGGGGCTGGAGCGATGGTTCAGCAGTTAAGAGCACTAGCTGTTCTTGCAAGGAACCCAGGTTTGATCTCCAGTATCCATGTGGCTACTTACAACCATCCATAACTCTAGTTCCCAGGGGTCTGGCACCCTTTTCTGGCCCCTGAGGACACGAGGCATGCACACACTGCACATACATATATTCAAGCAAGGTACTCACACACACAAAATAAAAAATAAATATTAATAACCAAACTCATGGGTGCTCTTTACATTTACTTGGGAAGCTGGCCTTGGTAACGAGTCATAAATTGTGTCACTGTTTTCATCAGTGAACTTTGTTTCAAAACAAGCTGCACACGTCTGAAATTCTGTTCTACTGTACTTTGATGGCCATCTCTAGTCCCCTACTATGTGTGTACTGGTGTGGGCACAGGGACTGCAGCCACAGCAATAGTTAAGAGTCCTCCTATGAGGGCTCAGGGGTTGAGAACACTGGCTCTTCTTGAAAAGGACCCAGTTCAGTTCTCAGCACCCACATGGTCGCTCATAACTGATTGATTGAAAGTACAAGCTCCGGGGGACCAAAGTCTCTGGCTTCTGCACTCATGAGTACACACTTAAAAAAAACAAAAACAAAAACAAAAACAAAAACAAAAAAAAAACATAGAATAAAAAATAAAGAGCCAATAAATAAATAAATAAATAAATAAATAAATAAATAGCCTGGCGATGCACTCTACTGTCCAGATTGTGACTTCTGAATTCAGTTTTCCATGGAGAGCAATCAATGCTCCTGAGAAAACAATTAACTCAGATCTGGGGTGAGAAGGTGTATGTCAACACAGCATGTCCCACAGAAAGCAAAATCTATCTGTAACCATGAGAGCTGCATGGAAGGGGACAGGTGGGGGGGTCACTTGAAGATGCTTCTCAGGCCCCTGAGGAAGGACTCACAGCATGAGAAGAATAGTCACTGCAGTGAGTGGCAACGTAGAAAAACTTAAGGCTGTAGCAATGCAAAAATAAAAGCTGGCTATCAAACAGCTCATCATCTTAAAAACGTGTGCTTCCCCTATGTAAAGGCCTTTCAGGTGATTGGGTACCTGAGGGCTTTTCATTCAAAAACCCAAACCAAAACCAAAACCCCCCAAAAAACCTAAACCCACCAAAGAGTCACACATACATTTAATTAAATCTCCAAATCGTACAAGAAATCTAAAGGGCAAAGTTAAGGATACACAGGAAGGCAATCCATGAAATACGTACTGGCAAGCCCAGGAGTATAAATTCACAGGGCAGCTTGAAACACAGGAATAGCAGGTTTTAAAGACAGCTGGAATTACCTTATTAAAGCTTCTAGAAGAGGGTCTTTATAGAAATAAATGCAGGTGAGTTAGAGATGAAATGTTATTTGGAATTTAAAATTTTTTTTTCTTAAAAAGTGGGACACGGTAGAAAGAATGCCAGCGGGTGGATGGAAAATAAGGCGAGTTTCCAGATGCAACACACAGTACACCAAGTGCAATATGCATGCAGTAAGATAAAGGGTACCTATGCCAATGCAAGCCAGTGGGGCCTAGTATACAGTCCACACACGATCGTGCACGCACTCATCTGTACAACAGATTCAAAGCAAGGCGGCCACAACCCAGAACTGTGCCAACAAAACTCAGATTTGTTCCAAGCCTTTAAAGAAGGCATTTTAGTAAGAGAGGGAGCCTGGCTCAACAAGACACCCAGCAGCAAAGTCATCTGGCTACACCACCCCTAGACTGTCCATGGAACTAATATGGCAAGGCGGCACAGGCCTTCCTGGCCAGCTGTCCAGCCATCTAGTCTTACTATCAAGAAAGCTTATTTTAAAAATCTCCATTTTCTGACTGACTGAGTGATGGGCTCCTTTCAAACTATATGGCAGAGCTCAGTTGGCAAATCTGTCCTCTTCTACATTATCATCGGACGTCTGCAATGTTTCTATAAGAATAGCAAAGAAAATGCTAGGGTGCCTCATTCTTGTGCAAAAACGACCCCTGGCCCAATAGGAACAGAAAGAGGTCTGGGCCTGTCTCTCGCTCACCCATCGCCCCTAGTCTTCTGGGTCCACTGCTCTCTCCCCAGCTGCAGCACACGGCACACAGGAGGCAGAGGAGGAAGGCTGGGGGGAGTGACAGGCTGGGCGGGTGCGTGGCTGTCCAGGGACAGGGGTCCAGGGAAGCTAGGTGGGCACTCGGACAGAGGTTCCAATAGGGAGACAAAAGGCCAAGGATTTCAGGGTATCTGGGTGCAAGGGGCCCGTGCACGAGAGGGAGGGGCGGAGGGGGACACCCGGAGCACGGGACTTCACCATAGTCTCACCAGAATGAGCGCGGCCACCGCCAGCGCCACGCCGAACCACACCAGCTGCAGTAGCAGCGTAGCCATCCCGTAGCGCCACACTCGCGGAAGCGCCGCTCGGCGTTCCGCCCCGCCCCGCCCCGCAGGAGAGGCGCACTGGCCTGCGGCCGCCGCCCGCAGCGACCCCGCGTGGCTCCCACGAGGACTGCAGGGCCGGTCCCCGAGTTCAGCGAGTAAAACCCCTGGACATCTGCGAACTGACGGCGCTTCCACCCTCACCCACACGCCGTGCAGTGCAGCCATCTAAGGACTGTTTTGGAGTCAGCCCTTTTAGTCTCGCGCGTGTGTATGAATGTGCACGTGCGCGCCGGCCCGTGGGGACCGGGGCGTGGGACCTCGGGGGCTGGCGTAGCGGCCCGTTGTGAGCAGTACGGACCCCGGCGCTTCCCCCATTGGCCTGGTCCTAACCAGGTGCTCGCGGGACGCTCGGGCCAGCCAGAGCTGGTGTTCATCCTCCGTCGTGTCCGGGAACACAGCACTCCCCCCCCCCCCCCCCCCCCTGCGAAAGGAGGCGCTTCTCTAACCCAGGATGCCTTAAAGTCTCCCGGGCAGGACGCACGCCTGGTGAGGGAAGGGCGCAGGCGCGGAGGGCTGCGCAGGCGCAGTGCGGGCAGGAAGATGGCGGCCGGTTTCAAGTGAGTGGTAGCGCGCGCAAAAGAAGGCCCGGTGCGGGTGTGGCGCATGGCGGCGGGCAGGGGCGCCCCGAGTCCTCCTGGAGCCGCAGAGGGCTCTACCCGTGCAGGCGCTGAGGGACAGAGCACCCAGGACGGTTCCGACTGAGAGTCACGCCGCTTTCCAGGCAGTGGTGCCTCCGGAAGGGACCATGAAACCTTTAAGGGCGCTCTGGTTAAACCCAAAGCCGCCCACGCGTGTAACTTGCAAACTGGTGTCGTAACTTTTGGTTAGTTGATGAGGCCCAACGTACCTCCCCAAACGGTAAAAATACACTCTTCCGTGGCCGTTAAAGTTACAGGTACCGCAACTGCGGCTTACTGCGTTAAGTTAGACGCTAAGTCTCCTGCTTCTGATGTTATTTGACATCCATGTGCCAAGGGCCTTGGATGACTAGGGCGCAGCCAAGATCACTGATGAAAACCGGTGGCTACTGTAAGGCTTTTATAAATACGGTTAACGCCGTTTCAGAAGCCTAAGCGAGTGGAGCTTGATGCCTCAACACTTATTAATTTCTGAGTTTATCCTCTGAGGTGCACTAACTTACATTTTAAACATGTTTCAGAACTGTGGAACCGCTAGAGTATTACAGGAGGTTTTTGGTGAGTAAAGGTGATTTTGTACCTTAGATCTGTGAGTAAAAATGTCATGCTTTAGTTCATTTACATTAATGGGGCTTAATGTGTTTACTACTGCATAAGCGAAATACTACGTATATAATCTTATTTCCTTATAAACATTTAGAAAGAAAACTGCCGCCCTGATGGAAGAGAACTTGGTGAATTCAGAACTACAACTGTCAACATAGGTGAAATGGCTGGGTGGGACAGTACTCCCCCCCCCCCCTTTATCTTTTGTGCAACCTAAAGTCAATTTCCAGTTAACTGTACTATATCTAAGGCATTTGCTGACATTAAAGAGATTTTTATCATTACACCAACCTTGTAGTTGATCTAAACATAATTTGTTCAAATTGGGAGACAGAAGGAAAAAAAAAAAAAAAAAAAGACATTAAGTAGTAATACCATTTTCAAGTCACTGACCTAAACCAGAGGCAACTGAAGAAAAGTCTAGGAAGATAACCATACAAACTAAAGCATTTAAACTACTTTGTAGGAAACTTTTCTTATTTTTCATAAATACTGTGTTTATCAGGTTCAATCAGTACGGCAGACGGGTCAGCTCTAGTGAAGCTGGGCAACACCACAGTCGTTTGTGGGGTTAAAGCGGTAAGTTTACTGTATGTCTTTTGATGGCTGAATTCCAAATTAGTTTCATGCTTGTGAGGTTGTAATTAACCAGGGGTCAGTATTTAGAATTATAATTCCCCAAGTTCTGCGTGTATGTGTGCGTGCTCTCTGTTTTGAAACATGTCACTAATGTTTTATAAGGCAAACTGAGAGTTGCACTTCCAAGGTTTTGGCAATGTGGTCTTTGAACTGTGATTTCTTTTAGCCATTGATAGCTTATGCCAGTCACATGGGAATAGTAGCCATCTGCTGACCGGTTGCACTTGGAGCACCTTTTTAAAAAGGTACTTTGCAGGATCACCAGTTTCCGCCTCTGAGCAGAAGGCAGGCAGGCGTGATGATAAGCTTGTGCTTCCTGATGCTACACTGAGCAGCTTTCCTTGTTTAGGTCTGTGGTCAGGCTGGAGTGGTACCTGTCAGAACACACACTCCTTGCCAAGTTTATGCTGGGACCTTAATGGTACTGTCTCATTAGGGCCTTGGGAATAGCCCCCGGGGAGTAGGCAGGTTCTGTTTATCTGGAAAGATCAATTAGCTTGCCCCAAATCTCTAGTAGGTGTGGGGCTACAGCTGGGTTGGGCTGGTTATTGCTAGTTAACATACTTTTGACCACTAATAGCTCCCAAGTCTGGCTGTGTCAGTGTCACTTGGGGATTAAATTCAGCTTCTTGGCTACCACACAAGTGCACAGAGGGTAGGCAGAATGCCACTGATGCTTGCTGATGAGTAGCGTAGTCTGATTACACTGCCCTTTAACCTCCTTGGGAGCCACTGGTAAGGCAGTGCCGCAATCCTTAGGGCCCCTGCCATAATTCCCCAAGCACTGTAGATGCTAAACATAGGCTAAGTGGCTGGCGTGGTCTTTTGTATGGCCTCTGTGAATGGCTAGAATGTCTTCGTAGTGTTTGAGTGGCTTCTTTTACTGGAATACATTTATTTGCCTTTGTAGGAATTTGCAGCACCACAAGTCGATGCCCCCGATAGAGGATATGTTGGTGAGTTAAATGGTCTTATAATTTTAATGAATACTTGAGTAAGTTTAAAGTTAACTATTGTAGGGAAGTCCTGGTAATTGAGGGAGATAGTAATTCCCAGTGTTGAGGAATAGAACCAGCACCACCGCTGCCGCCGCACCACACAAAAAGCTTTCTGCTTATCAGAAGGTTACAGCAAGGCGAGGTACATGACATGAGCTTAACTTGACAGTCTTTGTTTACATACTCAGTTGTCCTTGTCCACTGGGTCATTGTGGGTAGAGGCAATCATTGCAGATTGAAATCCTGTTTGCACTCTATTGAAAATACTGGGCATTATTTTTGGTTTTGTATCATCTTTATGGTAGAAACCAACATTTAAAACTTTAATGGCTGGGTTTGAGCAGAGGACTGTCCTGCTACAGACTGAGGTACTTGGGAGAAGAATCCAGAAAAACAGTAATGAACTGTGGTTGAAGCATAATAGACTTCTTAAGCACTGTGGAAAAACATTAGAAAAGTGTAAATTTTTCTCTGAGCCTGGCAATCCGAGAAGAATCCCCCTGAAGAGTTCCCCCATGGCCAGGCGTATGTAGTGTGGACAGTCCCTTTACTAATGGCCCCAGCAGCCAGGGTGCACTTTGGTTCACAGCTGCAGTGTTTCTTTCAGTCCCTAATGTGGATCTACCACCGCTGTGTTCATCGAGGTTTCGGACTGGACCTCCTGGGGAAGAGGCTCAAGTCACCAGCCAGTTCATTGCAGATGTCATTGAAAAGTAAGACTATTAAGATAAAGTTTTACCATCATTCATTGTCAGGTGTTTTGCCTTCACATTAATTGTATTCTTTATCATTAAATCAAGCTCACAGATAATTAAGAAAGAGGACTTATGCATCTCTCCAGGCAAGGTAAGAGCAGACTGAGCTTGCATGCTGTGTGGTCTAATGTGGGAGTGGTGGTTAATCAACAACCCTGAGCCCTGAGGCTAGAATTCAGAAGGACTTCTGTAAAGGTTAATTTTATCCCATATTTGTAGAAATGACTGCTTCATAAATCCTTTCTGACTGGGTTGTGTTTAGTTTAGGCTGGTCTTTGCCTGATGATCCTCCTTCCCCAGCTTCCAAAATGCCGGGATTATAGGTGTGTGCCATCATGCCCAGTTAACAAATAACGCACTACACTACCTGTCTGGCTAATTTTTAAGCTAAAGTTATACACATCACACTTAACTTTTAGAGCCTAACACCACAACCCCACCCCAGACAGGGTTTCTCTGTGTAGCCTTGGTTGTCCTGGACTCACTTTGTAGACCAGGCTGGCTTCGAACTCAAAGATTCGTCTGCCTCTGCCTCTCTGAGTATGTGCCACCAACCCCAGCTAAAGCTTAACTTTTAAGCTAATGTTACACACACACCCCTTTTCAATTAAAAAAAGAAAAAAGAAAAAGCTTTTATCCCTTATAGCTGATCAGGTTTTGCTTGGGCTGTTGTTTATTGTGAGCATAGTGTTTTCCTACACTAGCTTCCCTTGCTAATTTATAGTGCCAACTAGCACAGTGAAATCTACATTGCACATTATGAGGACACAGGTTGCAGCTGGTCCTTTCATTTGCAAACCTAACAGCAAGAATAAAACTTCCCTTTGCACTTATAGCTTTATTTAGGGAAATAGACAAGTTTATCACTTGTCAGTTTGCTAGTCAGCCCAGCTTTCCTAACTTTCCCACTTCGACTTTCTACTGTATAAAGGTTTAAAAAAAAAAAAAAAGATTTTAGGCTTTCAAGTCTATCTTGCTTTGTCTAACCAATGGTTGTATAATACGTAGGCCCAAGGGAACAGCAATATGCTTCATCAGGCCTAATTTCTTTACTATTTTAGCTTGCTTGGGTTCTATACTGTGACCTTATTTGCCTAGACTACGATGGAAACATTTTGGATGCCTGCACGTTTGCTTTGTTAGCAGCTTTAAAGAATGGTAAGCAACCTTAATAAAGATAATTTTCCTGTTAATATGATCATAATCCAGCTGGTCAAAACCTTTTAAATTAAAAGCTTTCTGGATATATCATTCACATAATTTTTGTTTTGTGAGACAAAGTATCCCATAGCCCAGGCTGGCCTTGAACTCCTGACTGACCCTTCTGCCTCACCCTCCCAAATGCTGGTAATACTGTAAGTATGAACTACCTTGCCCAGGCTGTGCTCCTAGAATTAGTCAACTTTACAGAGTTTTCTAAAATATACTTCCTAGTTTTCTATTCTTTAGCTCAGTAGCCTTTAGAACTGCCTGGATTCTCTCCACTTGTAGTCATTAGGGCAGCAGTCCTTCCTAGAATCCACTGACGTGGATAGAGGATTCTCACGTGTAATGTAGGTGGCTCATGCAGACAGACCATAAATATCACCTCTGATAGTGATGCTTTCTAAAAAGGGCCCAGTTTAGCTTGATAATGTCTTAAAATTTCACTTGTGTGTATTCCAGGTCATTCTACATTGCTAAACATAGTAAAACTAAGCCAGGCATGGTTGTGCATGCCTGTAATCAACACACAGGTGAGGAGGATGGCAGTTTGAGACCAGTTAGACTATAAAACCGGGTTAATACTGATATTAGTGTAGTCTTAGTTAAAATAGCAATCCAGCCTGCTTGCTTCCTTTGCAGTCAATGGTGCCAAGAAACAGCACTTACTGTAGGAGTGTGGATGTAAAATAGAAGCTTCAAGCTTGTGGTGGTGGTGCACATCTTTAATCCCAGCACTCAGGGGGCAAAGGCAGGTGAATCTTGGGTTACAAACCAGCTTGGTCTACAGAGCAAATTCCAGGACAGCCTGGGCTACACAGAGAAACACTGTCTCGGGGAAAGGGGAAAACAAAACAACAAAAATCATCTTGCGCAGAACACCAGATGTTCTGAGAAGCAGTTTTCCTCTCCCATATTAACCTCAATTGTTATGAGATACTTAAATAAAATTATGCTGACATTAAGTGAGTAGCACACAACTCCTATCCCAGAGTGAATTCCAAGCCAGATGGGCTGCATAGTGAGATCCTGTCAAATCAACCAATAACGGTTATGGAGAAGTTAAGTGGGGGTAAAAGTTAAGAAAGCATAGAAACCAAGCTGCATACCCTACTCACTTTACATGTTTACTTGCCTTTTTCTAGTGCAGTTGCCCGAAGTTACTATAAATGAAGAAACTGCTTTAGCAGAAGTTAATTTAAAGAAGAAAAGTTACTTGAATGTCAGAACAAACCCAGTTGCAACTTCCTTTGCCGTGTTTGATGAGTAAGTTAACTACATATAACATTCTAGGTTCTAAGTCAATAGCTTGTTACTTACCTGCTTTGTAAGAAATGTCCAGCAGGCAGCTACAACCCTAATCTGCAGGGGCATTTGAGCCCTGCCCTGCAGTTCCTTTTCAGACCTTCCACTCGCACAGGACCAGTTCTGTGCTCACGTCACTTGCCCCTAGGGTTGTGCCCTTTTCCTGGCTGATAAGGAAGAATCTATGGGGCCTGTCCATACTAGGCAAGAACTCCATTGCTGAGCTATGCTCCGAGCCTCACTACTGTATAATCTTCTGAAACCATCTTCAGTATCTGCTGATGTTCCCAAGCTGAGGAGCAAGGTGTTTATAAGTCCTGGACTGCAGGGTGCTGCTGCTCCAGTCCTGGAGTAGCTCTTCCATACCCAGGCTGAAGCAGGCAGGTCTTTGAAATTAGTCTGTTCATCAAATTCACATCAACCCCCCCCCCCCACACACACATACACTGTTTTTTTTTTCCACGTAGCACTTTGCTGATAGTTGACCCTACTGGAGAAGAGGAACACCTGTCAACAGGAACCATCACGATAGTAACGGACGAGGCAGGCAAGCTGTGTTGTCTTCACAAGCCAGGTATGCGCTTTCTACTGCAGCTTTAAATTTGTAGTGGGGAATAGGTAGGCGGGTGTCAGGTGTAATGTATGGTATTTGACTGTAGCTAATCTAAAGTTACGGGCTTGTTACTTCAGTGTTGTGTGTTATTCTTAAACTGAGGACATAACTGTTTTCTGTAGATCTTCATAAAACTAACCTGCAGATCTTGAGACCACAACACTTGATTTAGAAGCTCTGATTTTAAAAACAACCATTTGACATGATTTTCAGTTTTCAAGAAATAATGGAAACACTGAACACTGGTGTAATTTTTAGGTGGGAGTGGACTGACCGGAGCTAAGCTTCAGGACTGCATGAGTCGAGCACTTACAAGACACAAAGAAGTAAACAAGCTATTGGATGAAGTAATTCAGAGCATGAAACACAAATGAACAGCCACCACAATTGCAAAACAGCTGTAAAAATTTGTATTTGTTACATAGTGCACAGGCTTTTTATACTAAATAAATACCAAATTACATTCTTTTGAAAGACATTTGTAGTACTTCTTACATTATTTCTGTAGATGGTTAACTGTGTCTCCATGTGCTTCTGTATAAAGTGTGCACATCTATCAGTGCAAAATACTGACAGGAGGAAAAATGAGTAAAAATACAATTCTTTTCATTCAATGGTCTTGTGTTTGTAAAAAAGAAAAAAAATAGCTCAGAATTTTGGAGTGGTTGGCATGCCTCTCTTCATTTTACTCTTTGACTGGCCGCCTGCATGGCGGTGACGATGTAGCTGGGCTGTTTGTGCGGCTGCTGCTGCCATAGCCATTTGATGCTGCAAGAATCGCAACTGCTGCAAAAGGGAGGGGAAAAAAAGAGATCATTATAGTAAACACAAAGGTGGCAAGGTGCTTCCCCAAGAGTGATGAAAACAAGTCCGAGAAGGAGAAAACACAGGGTAACAGGCAACTGCCCCAAACCAGGACAGTGTAGGAGCCTGCTGAGGGCTTGAAGGCATAATTGTCTGTTACTTAGCCCTGGCAGTCCGTACTGCAGTAGTAATGCAGCAACTTCTGTTTTCATCTTGTTATACAATGATAATTTATAAATTCATAGCAAAATGATTGGAACATTTGTCTAAACATGTATGACACTAAATGGTACTTCCACAGTGCAGAAGTATAAAGTTAACGGTGGGCACTTAAAAATTTCAAAATACAAGGCACATTAGAGAGATGTGTAGAATGTGCCACCAAGACTTATAGATTTAAAGTATGGATTGTTATAAAATATATACTCAGTGCTCCAAACCTACTGGCTTATAAAATGTCAGACTTCTCAATAAACCTGACTCAGCTACTGACCAATTGCTTCAGCTTTAACAGACAGAAAGTAGCCCTACAGAAAGGAGTATACAGTACTTTTGGAGCTCAGGGCTTAATTAACCAGAGTGAAGCTGCTAGATTACTTGTAGCTGCTGCTGCTGCTGCTGCTGCAAGGCAGAGGAGAGCTGGAGTCTCTGCTGAGGAAGGCTTTGCTCAGGTCTGTTCTCGGCAGAGCCAGGCTGAGACAACACTACAGAGGGAGAAAGGGAAAGCAGGCCAGTCAAAAAGTGTGAAGATGAGCAGAGCTAGAAAAGGACAACATAGAAAATGAAAAAAAATAAAAGCATTCTAATTAACCTTCAGTATCAAATCACAAATATTTCTGAATACATTTAGTTTCCTCCTAGTTAAGGGAATCATTGATTCTAGAACACGCTAGACATACAAAGAGAAGGGAGTTCACAGGCTTAAGTAACGAATTCCCTCTTTTTTGTTGTTGTTGTTAACACAGTCTTATCCCAGGCTGGTCTCAAACTCAGTCTGTAGAAAAAGTTAACCATGAAGTTGTGATGTTCTTTCTTCCTTGTATCCCATGCTGAAGCACTCTAGCACCTCAGCTATACCCTGCCTTCCTCCACGGTGTCTTCCTTCATTCCCATAGAAGTTGATACTGGACTTGGTCCAGAAGTAGCTGCTGTGGCCATCCCAGTCAGTCCACATCCTCAGATGTAGGTGGAAGGATGAAGACCTGGCCTCAGTGACTGCAGTCTGTCTGAAACCACACAAATTCTCATGATCTCTCTACAATTATTTTCACAAATTATACTATTGCTATTTAGAAAAATCGTAACTTGCATGGCAAAGGTACATTACTTGCAAGTCTGCATTTTGAAGTTTACTAGCTTAAAATTACAACTCTATGTAAGGAATACTTTTAAAACAGATGTTGATAACTCCTACTAAGGGACATATAAATTTGGAAACAAACCTACAAAAATCTAAAGGCAAAGTCAGCACATAGGAACAATTCACTGACTAAATTTCAAATTCCATTATAGCTTTGTTGAAATTTTTAAAAGTCTATCAGGGCTTATTCAAATATGAAGTCAGATTTCAATACAATACTATTTTTGGTTTACTATTTCTTACTGGAAATGGGAACATTCAAGTTAAGAGTCATTTTCTTTCTTTTTTTCTTTTTTTTAAAGATTTATTTATTATGTATACAGTGCTCTGCCTGCATTTACACCTGTAGGCCAGAAGAGGGCATCAGATCACATTACAGATGGTTGTAAACCACCATGTGGTTGTGGGAATTGAACTCAAGACCTTTGGAAGAGCAGGTGGCACTCTTAACCACTGAGCCATCTCTCCAGCCCAAGAATCATTTTCATAAACAAGTAGCTCACAGAAGTTTTGCTAATTAGAAGATTTAAGTCATGCAACTACAAACAGAAAATGTATGCGATCTAGGAAAACGTGGTCTTGGGTAATTAAGAAAACAGAATTATCTACATGCAGTACAAGCACTGAAAACTGGTTTGACAGTTTTCTAGAAACTCAGAAAAATATGTAGAAGTTTGCCAGTTAACCATTGTAAAGAGAACATACATGTATGTGAGTTAAGAGTTTTTGTAATCAACTGTCAAAGTAAGTCTTAAAGAAAAAGTTCTTGGCCAGTTGGTTAATCTAACAGTTCACAGATTACTTCAGTTTTTTCTGATTACTGCTTGCAAAGAGGAAAGGGAAACAATTTACTCAATGAGATCCCAATAGGAAGTCAAGGTGATACTTACTGGCTGCCTGCGACTGGGTAAAGCCGCCTACTCCAGTAAGGTTAATAACAGCAGCCTGCTGAGCAGTTAAGGCCTGCTCTTGAGCAGTTAAACCTTGTTCAGAACCCTGAGTAAAAAGAAAAATAAATAGCAAGTGACTTGTGCAAAAAGGGCAAAACTTTTTATGATCCCATGAAAAAACAACTTTTCTTTCATGTATGAGAAAGAATAAACAGCATTAACAAACAATTCATATGCATATAAACTAAACACACTTAGTAGTATTGAATATGGAACACAGTCCTTGGAATGAACAATACACAAAAAATGTTAAAATAAAAAAACCTCATATCACTTCCTGAACAGTGCTACTGTAAAACAAACTAAAAATGCAAAAAAATGAATTGGGATTACTCAATTTAATAATCTAGAAATTATTGTGCCTCTGGCTCATACTACAATCCCAGTGCTTGGAGCTAATGCAGTACAAAGCTACCCTAGGCTACAGAGTAAGGATCTTTTGCAAAACACACTACACACACACAGGCATACACACACTATAAAAATAGGTGTTAAAACTTCAGGGCCTTAGGCAAAGGAACTAAAAACATACAATTATAAAAGTTAAAACAATTCAGGTTGGTGAGATGGTTCAGTGGTTAAGAGCACTGGCTGCTCTTCCATAGGACCAGTGTTTGATTCCCAGCACCCACATGGAGACTCCCAACTGTTTGTCATCCAGTTCCAGGGGATCCAACATCCTCTTCTGGCCTCCACATGTACCATAGACATACATGCAAGCAAAACACCCATACTCTTAAAAATAACATCTTAATAAGACAGATTCCTGTCAGGCCTCTCAAATCATATATAGTCAAAGAGAGAGAGAGCATCTTAATAAACTGTAAGAAAGACAAAACCACAGAACTCTGAAGGGAAGCATATAGGAGAAAGGCTTTGTGTCACTTTCACTTGCCAAACATCCCTTCAACATGAAGCCAAAAGTACAGCAGAGAAAGTAAACATGGACAGCACAGTATCAGGACCACACAGGCCATGACTAGAGCCAGAAGGCAACCCAACTCAGTAGGAGTTACTGGGGATTTCTCAGATGTATTTTTTTTTTTTTTTTTTATGAAAAATGTATATACAATGTCTTCAACTCAACAGTGAAATAAACAATCTCATCAAAAAATAGGCCAAGGATCTGGATAGACTGTTCTTCAGAGATATAGAAACAAAGAAATTCAGAAAAGCTGTCCCACATCACCAGACAGGGAGACTCTCACCTCATACTCACATGGATTGCTGCTACGCAAAACAAAAGTGGCTCAAGCAGGAAGTGCAGCGTTAGATTGCACAGCCTAGCCTGTAAGAGGCCCTGAGTTTGATCTGTATTACAAGAAACTGAGCAATACAAACAACAAAACCTAAAACAACAAAACAAACAAACCAAGCCCCAAGAGCAGAAGTTAGCAAGCCATCAGTGAGGATTTGGACAGTGACCCACACTGCTGGTGGGAATGTAAAACAAGAAAGCAGTACAGTGGAAAACAGTGTACTGCCTCAGGAAAGTAAGAATTTCTGTAACACCCACTGTGTTCTGGTCACATATCAAAGGAATGATCTGTCTGGTGTGACAGTAAGAAACACGGAAGGCCACGTGGACTATGATCCCACCTCCCTGCAGGAGGCACTCAGGATGGTTAAGATCAGGAACACAGCACAATGGTGGCTGCCAATGTTTGGGCTGAGGAAGTTATTAGCTGTTTATAAAGTTTCAATTTAGCTGGGCAGCGGTGGCACACGCCTTTAATCCCAGCACTTAGGAAGCAGATGCAAGTGGATCTCTGGGAGTTCGAGGCCAGCCTGGTCTGCAGAGTGACCTGTCTCAAAAAGACCAGAAAAAAAAAAAAAGTTTCAGTTTTGCAAGATGAAAAATTCTTTGTGAAATAGTGTGAATTAGCTCTATGCTATTATTACCCCAGCAGAATGGCTGCTGAGTTCCTAGCTAGCTGTAATACAGAGTAAGAAAAAGCAATATTAACAGAAAGCTCCAAAAGTAAACCCAGTGAAGACACTGTCTCCAAGGCGGATCTCAGAGCTCAAGAGCAGGAGAAGCACAGACCCTGTTCTCACCAGTCCTCTAACCTCAGGGGCACCATTGCCCACGCACACGCACACAAAGAAAATAAAATTTGTTTTTAAGAAGTAAAAAAAACCCGAAAATTAGACATCAGTGAAGCAAACCCTTAATGTGCTACGAATACAGAAAAGTTTTCAGTGTGTCCTCTCCGAGAAACCTACCAGAGGATGTGTTTCATCCAGAGACCTAAAGGAGTGAGTGCTGGGCAACAGGGGGATGGGGTATTCTCAGCATCAGCTGAGGCACTCAAGGTGGAATCCAGGAATAACTATGTTTAGTTTCACAAGTGATTCTACAGACTAGCCAAAGTCCTGGCACACTTTCCCCTTTCTCTTCAGACTTCAATTTACTGCTGTTCTTATTTAACTACAGTGTGCAGTGTCTGTTTTTAATCTGTGTTCCCACTGCCCAATACTTCCCAACAAAAGTGATACATTTCTACAAACAAGAGTCTCGTCAGAAAAGACATTGTGAGGTAGCATCACCTGCTCTTTTTGACAGAGAACAACACAGGGACTATTTCTTCCAACAAAATCAAACCATGGAAATATAAAAAACATGTCCTCAAATTCTACAGTAAAAACACACACACACACACACACACACACACACACACACACACACACACACACACACACACACACACACACACACACACACACACACTATCCCATACCTGCTCCTCTGGCTGTTGGGGACTTGAAGTGGTAGGCTGCTGAGGTTGTACGAAGTGAGAAAGCTGTGGCTGCTGCTGTTGCTGCTGAGTGTTAAAAATGAGTGAGCCACCGGGAAGCTATTTAGAATTTAAATAAGAATTAGCTACCTTTTCATTGTTTTCTGTGAAGTATTTAAATGTCCTTACAAATAAATATTCATGGATAATTTACTAAGAGTCAGGCACTCTTCTAGGCTCTGAGAAAACATGGAGACAGAGCAAGAGAAGGAGCCGAGGTGGAACTCAGCAGCTGCTGGGTCAGCTCCAGCCCCTCCACACACACTTCATGAATTGCCTGCCCTTAATCAGAGTATACCCAGAAACTTTTTAAGTCCTACTGCTTTTATAGCCCTCCCAAATATTAATGTTTTCAAATATAAATCTTCCACCTTCAAGTTAATAGTTAGCTATCCAAGGTTACTGTTTATTAAACATTTATCATTTCTTATGGATCAGCACAAAAGACCACTGCACGCATTATGCGCTGACTGACTGAGCACAGGGACACCCTGAGTGCCTATACTCCTAGTACTGGGCGGGCTGAGGCAGAAGGGAAGGTTCAAAGCCAAGCTGAGCTTTACAAGCTGTCGCTACCTCAAAAATCAAAGTTATGATTCAGAAATGTAAGACAACCCATGCCCCAAATTTGTTCTAGTCTTGCCAATATCCCTAAAAATTACCATTTTAATACAACAGGGCAAGGAATTCTAAGGCTGATAAAGTGCCTTTACTGTGGAGACTGTAAGCTGCTCTTATCCTGAATCCAAATTCAACTTAAAAATGGCAATCCTTTCGCTAAGAAAACTAAATCCACTAAATCTGACATAGTGTGGGTGCAGCAGTATTCCTTCTTCACTAATAGACAAGGTGGCTGTGTCCTCATTCCTTTTTGTCTCTGTCATAAAATACTTAAGGTACAAGTTAACACATTATGAAAGAACGTAATTCTAATTAAAGCAACGTGCTCTCTAGTTGCGCCCACATTACCAGTGTGTGGCTCTGCAACTGGTCTGCATATATTGACGGCATATTTCAACCATGTACAGAGTTTGAGTTTGTAGCAGACTTCCCAGTCAGTTATGACTGCATATGAGGTTAGCTGATCTCTTGGGCATTGCTATTCTCCAATAATCCACAGCACTGCATTATCATCAGGTCTTTATCTTCAGGTCTACCTTTATGATCTCTGTAGACAACTATCCAGTTTCCAAACTACTAGCTTAATATCTGATTCTTAAAGGACTTTGGGGAAGAGGGTAAACCAAGTTGAGGGTAATGGCAGAAAAATTCAAAAGAAATAGCAACATCTAATAGCATGTAGAGTCCAAATTTTAAACAGGCGAGCACACACTCATAAAGTAAAGAGGGCACTACGTGGAGGAAGAAAGTGAACCAGTATTGAAGAAGCAGGTTAGGACGATGGTGAGTAAGGAAAAGGACACGGGTTAAAACACTGTATTGAGACCCATTATTTTAATAACTAAAAGGAATTTCACATAAAAAATGGCAAGTGGAACAAGAGATGGAATAGGGTAAGTAATTAGGAGCAGAAGGATAGACCAGCAAGTAAAGGGGCTAACATGCGACCCTGAGTGTTCTATTCCTTAGCTCTCTTCTCTCTCATGCATTGCTAGGTTTTCAACCCAAGGCCTTGCCCATACAAAACAGGTGCTCTAATACTCAATTTTCTATCACTTTATGGGTACGGTGACATAGTAATGTAAAAAAGTTAAGGCCTCATCATTAGGTACACATTAGGCCTAACAAACAGTTACAAAATGAGTAGAAAGCATAATCTTCCTTGGGGAAAATAATGCATCCCAAGCTTTGAAACCTCCAAGAACAAACCCCATGGTGAGCCTATAGCACACATATGTCTGCAAGTATTCCAACTGCCATTGTTGTAGGCATGTGCCTTTTCAGAAACTCCCCATTGGGGCAGCAAGCTCTTGACTGGGAAGGAAGCAAAGCCAATGAAAGCACATCTACAGAATATCCATTTATCTTACTCATTCATTCATTTTTATACTTAAC
Source organism: Acomys russatus (assembly GCF_903995435.1). Taxonomy (NCBI): domain Eukaryota; kingdom Metazoa; phylum Chordata; class Mammalia; order Rodentia; family Muridae; genus Acomys; species Acomys russatus. The sequence continues at coordinate 31,758,837 of NC_067151.1, read as the reverse complement.
TACACAAAGGCAGCACTATACATATCCTTAGAAAATTCTGGATAAACTTCAAAATTTCAGATACTGACATACAAATATAAAAATTTAAGTAAAAAAGCACTGTTTCATGTTTACCTGGAGAAGATTTAAAGGCCTGAGACTTGAAGTACTTTTTAAACCAAATGGGACACCTATAAAATAAAACTCATGGTTATAATGGAACTGATAGTACTACAGATGAAAATTTATACTTCAACACGTGAAAATACATTATTGTCCTTTCTCCAAATGACTAATTTACACATAATTTTCAAACACTTTAACAACAAAAAGAACCATTTTATTATTTGTCAATATTGGCATTTTACTTCTGCATTTTTCTTCATTTCTCTTACTGTTGAAGAAAGTCATCTAGAATTATGTATACACCATGAAGATAACAAAACTACCACCATTGTGTAAGCACATTTTAACTGCCATTTGTTCACATTCCTTAGTTACATATATTAAATACTAAATTTTGTATACAAAGTACCAATCACCAAAATGTTAAAAAAAAAAAAAAACCACTGTAAAGATAAGAACTAAAGTTAGGATATAATGGCTTATTAATTCTGAATTTAAATAAAAGCAAAATAAAATACTAGCAAGATGGCTCAGCAGGTAACAGCACTTGCCACCAAGTCCTGGTGACCTAAGTCCAACCCCAGAGCCCATATGGTGAAGGACAGAAGAGATGCTTCCAGGCTGACCTGACTCCAGACTTAAGCCAACATGTACTCACACATACAGATACAAAAATCATTATTGGCAGGCTGTGTAGCTACGGTTCGTTGACCTTGGTCTAAAAGTATATGCAAATTAACCAGCATGCTGGTGTATGCCTTTCATCCCAGCACTCAGAAGGCAGAGGAGCTCAAGTCCAGCCTGATCTACATAGTGAGTTCTAAGACAGCGAGAACTAAAAGTGAGACCTTGTCTCAAAACCCCCTACCCAGCTTCCTAAAAAAAAAGTGCAGATTTTGTTCATTGTTCATATCAATCTGAATACAGATTTTAAAAATTATCTAGTCCAGGTACAGTTGTTTGTGCCTATAATCCCAAGATGGGAGAAGTGGTAAGATTTCATAACCAAAATACATATGTAGTCCTCTATCAAATGTTATTTCAGAAAAAGATGTAGAGAATTTGTATGTGATGTCATCAAAGGCTTGTACGAGAAACTGAGAAAGTCTCAGGTGCGTCCCATTCACCCTGGGGGAGACTTCTGAGATAGTCACTGCTGTGGAAATGTGTACCAGGTCCTGGCATCCACTTAGTATCTCACTGTGGCAGAGCTTACAAAGGAGCATGTCTTCTGCATGTGGCTTCCCAGCTTATCAAAGGCACTAGGAGACTGCCTCTTTCCTCTAAGCACCAGGTAAAGCCATGCCGATGAGATTGAGACTGGGGCAGAATTAAGTGGCTTCTCTAAGAACAGCACTGAAGCCATGTAAACCTGGCTCCCTGGAAGTTTCTTACATGTAACTCTAAGCATCTAAAATTCAATTTGTGACTTTAATTTCCACGGCTCCTTCTTATTAAAATAAGCACAACTAGAATTGGAAAATAACAATATTTTTATATTATACTTCTGGGTTTTTTTCCACAACTAAGAAAGCTTTTCACTATTTACTTTTCCAAAGCAGAAGGACATAACATGCACAGAGTTACAGATTTAACAGTAGCTGTTTGCTAGGTAGTTATTTGATATTAGAACTAAAACAAGGCATTTTCAAGTATCTAAGACATAAAACTTTGTGGAAAATACATTTAGTGCTTTTAGCAATGTGCTTAAAATAATGCTTTGTATGGCTGGGTATGGCGGAAGACAGCAGCCATCCCAGCTCTGCAAGGTGGAAACAGGAGGAGCAGCTGAGGGTCACCTTCAGCACAAAGGTGACACCAGCTACATGAGATCCTGTCTTTAAAAATACATCAAAACAAAACAGAACAACTGGATAAATAAAAGACTTGCACGTGTACTTTATTCTAACCTGCTTGAGGAGTTGCCTGCATGGCACTGGGCAGTGCACTTGTTAAGAGACCTCCTGATGGGAGAAGGCCGCTGCACAGGTTTTTCCCTGCAGGAGTTATAGCACCAGTGTCACAGCCCAGTATGGAGTTTGAGCCACTCTTCAGAGCCTGGGCTCCACTGCAGGATAAGGGACAGAGCATTACACACTGTGAAAGCAAACACCAGCCTCATAATTCTTCAGGGTAAAAAACTGTAAGACAAGTTCTATCATTTCTGTTTTAAAAATTAATTCCTCTAGCGCAGGTGAGATGGCTCAGCAGGCACTTGCCACTGAGCCTGAAAATGTAGATGGTGGAAGGAAAAAAACCAAAACATGCAAGTTACCCTCTCACCTCTACATGTGCACTTGGCACATACATCCCCAAATAAGTGTAATAATTTTTTTAAATAGCACTTTCTAGGCCAGGTTTCACTTTAGTGCTTAAGTGTCACAAGGCTGGCTCAGGTATCGAGCACATCCCTAAATACTTCAGAATACAGAGAAGCAAAGTCCTGCCCAACTGATTCAAAGACAGTAACAGGCAAATGACAAAATCTGGGCAACTATGAATACATCTTTGTATCGGTGCTAAGACTTGTTACTAAAATTCTATCACCCACCCAAAGCAACTCCTGACTATATCAAAACACCATCTTTCAGTATAACATGCAATTTGCCTCAATCTCACAAATAAAAATGTCTTTAACATTGTTAACTTACCCAACAGAGCTCACTACACTGATGGAGTTAAGCCCAGCAGAGTCTGCCATGACCGGGGAGACCGTGCTTCCTGCTGTTATAGATGTTACCATGGTAGAAAGAGGAATGGTTGTCACAGGCATTGCCTGGCTCAGAGCCCTTTGCTGCTGAGCAAACTGAGTTAACAAAGTGGGCTGAGGGGTGAAGCCTGAATCTTGGGGAGATGGGGTGGCTGAAGGGGTACTAGGAGTTGAGTTCTGAGCATCAGGAGGGTGTGGGGCCGATGAAGGGGTTGGTGTAGGAGAAGATGGCTTAGGAGTTCCAGATCCTGCTCATTGAGAAAAATAAAAATTGCTAGTTTGTTATAAATGGCCGGTCCTTTTAAAATAAGGTTAATGGAATCTTACTTAGCACTGACAAATTTGTTCCAAGTTTTAAAAAGCAGTTAACTGCAAGTGTCAACTCCTTACACAATCCATGAGTGTTGCTACACTCAATTACAATTAAGGATGCAGTATATCACCTAAAAGCCCCACTCCAGATGCTATCACAGAAACAGTAGAAATACAACTTACACTCTACCACAACACCCACTGAAAAGTTAGTCTCCTACATGCTGTCTTTTGCCTACCAAGTTGAAAATGAACTTAAGTTAATTTTTGTTATTTGTGATTTCACTAATTCAAGACTTCTTTAAAGAAAAATACTGCTTCGTTGGCTTAACTGTCTGAGGTAAATTGACAATATTTAGTAAGCTACACAAGGCTCTCATTATATTTTGGCACCAAGATATACATGTTAAGTCTCAACATATTAAGTTTACCCTGACAAAAACATTTACAAAGAATAAAGCAAGTACTTTGTAGATAATACTGCATCTTTAACAGTAACTGTGTACTTCTGTAAATGTAGAATGTATAGAAAATCTGTTGTGAATGAAGTATGCACAGTTTTATCAACTTAAAAAAATAAAAACAAAAATGAAACCAAAAAATAAAGCAAAAGCTCTCGAGGTGTTTCCTTTTTAGCTTTCATGTCCTGCAGAAAGAAAGGAGAGAGATGTGAATGTCCAGAGGCCGTCACTCCACCCTGACTCAACACAGCAGCTGTGTGCAGCACATCACCACAGTCCACACCCACAACATGACAAGTGTCAACAAGACTTTCGAAAATTTATTTATTTTTCTTTGTGCAAAACAAGAAGGCAGAAAAATGACACCTTTTGAGCTATCGGGATGCAGACGTTAATATCTAGGACCACCCTAGCACTGTGCAGTACACTGACAGCACACACTAGCTACCAAGAAAAAAAAAGCTAAAAAACTGGAACCCTCCCCCAAATTAGTACCTAACACAGTCAGATAGTCATTTGAAGAAATCCTCTCAAATTAAAACTCGCATTCCTATATTGCCTCTACTTGCTATTAAAAAGGGTAACCAGAAGAGAGAATGCTGTTTTCTTATGTTCAGTTTATCACATTTTAGTGACAGCTTAAATGTGACAGTGTAGATGTGTTCTCAAACACCACTTTTCAGTTTATTGCATGTAACCTTGGAACCAGCTGGTATCGTAGTGCATACAAAGATAGTACCTATAATAATTCATTCTCACATTTTCTTTTTAGTATCAGCCACAGTTTACATAGTAAGAAAAAAGATCCTAAGGTGCACTGTTTGCAATCTTATTGCCAGGCAATTTTTAAAGAAGATGTATAGGCAACAACCCTAAAAGAAAGGTATACACGAAGTGCATACATAGATATAAAGAGGCAAATACAATTTCAGTAAACACAAAGTACATAGAGCCAACAAAAACCAAGAACTCTACCTGGAGTTTCATGCAATTCACACATTTTGGGTACACAGTACATTCAAATTTCACTGTTCATAGATTGAATGAAAGCTGCCTCAAGAAACATCAATGCAAAGACGTATGGAAATTTGAATAAGAGTTTAAATCATGACTCACTCTGTGATGAGCTGGCAGGTGACAGGGCGGCAGGAGAAAGCATGCTGACTTGACTGAGATCCACAGATGATTTCCGAGAAAGACTTGGCTTAGATGATGGAGGAGGAGTTGGCGATTTCAAGAAGCTGCTGGCCTGTTGTGCTGTAAAGTAGTTACCTGGGAGAACACAAGTTATTTCCTGGGCTGGAGAGACAGTTCGACAGTTACAAGAGCACTTGCTGAGCAATCATAAAGACCAGAGTTCAGGTCCCACCACCCACCCAAACTAGCTACCTCTAGGAGGTAGCCACCCCCCCAGGTATGCACACGGGCACACACGCATACAAATACATAAAAGTCTTTTCCCTGTATTTGTAATTTAAAATTCTGTGACTTATCATGGTAAAAATGAGTAAGTTGATTTCTCCAATACCTGAGGAGCTGTTTCCTGAGCTTGAGGGGAGCTTAATGGGTGGGGGCCGATGTTTTACTCCTTTTCCCAAAACTGAGGACTGAATGGACACAGTATCGGACTGCTGAGGAGGGACAATAAACACAGCTGTTAAAATTAAAATTAGTATCGTTACAATTCCTACATGAAATTTCTAACTGAAAAGTTCTCAACATCAGAGCTCTCACAAAGGAACAAAATTTCCATGATACCCATAGACTATGACATACGTGATGAGGTGAGGTGGGTCCCAGGGAAGGGCAGAAAGTAAAGGAAAACCTGGCACCTTTCACAAGCAACCTTTAACAGGAATAGCAACTTGTACCTATCATTGAGTACTTTTGAAACTTTCTACCATAAAGGTGAATAAAAAAGCTTACAAAGTTAAAAGTAAAAGCAAAGCTAAAACTGCTGTGCCTTTCATATTTCTGAGACTTCCTGAGAAACAACGATGTATAAAGCAGCAACAGTGTGAACATACTTCTGTCTCCTCCCCTGGATTGAGATTGGCTGAACCACTAGAGCTGTGTGACATCTTCACTGGGCATTTGGCTTCATTCTGGACCAACTCCTGGTACTGATTAATTACTCTGAAATTTCAGGAAAAAAATAGGAAAGAATTGATCAAATTGTCTTAAAGACAAATCATATAGGAAATAAATAATGCAAAAGCACTAAGTCCCATCAGATTTAACAAAATAATCAAAATGTTACAAGTGCCCTCTAAGTGCCAACCACAAGCAATTAGGGCCTCAAAGTGAATTCTCATTAGGCTCATAATGTTCCATAGCAGAAAGGCAGAGAGATTGATCAAGAGTCCAAGGCTAGACTGACCTTCACAAGAAAAACCTGTCTAAAAAAAGGGTATCCTGGGCTGTGGAGATGAATAAAGGTGTTTGCCTTCAAGCCTAACAACCCACATGGTGGAAGGAGAGCCAACTCCCACACGCCACCGGACTTTGGGGTGACAACACACGCACACACACCAAATAAACGTAACAAAAAGAGGCATACTCTAATCTTTCCAATGACAAAGTAATGTTCAAATCTTTTCTGCTAATCATGATAAATTTATCTAAAGGTGTATTTTTAAAATCTTATTTCTAATATAGAAATTATAAGGTCATCCTTCATTATAATACAATTAAACCAATGAGTAAACAACACAATTTCTCATTTCCTTTCCCTTAGATTATAAACTTCTACCTTAAAAATCGTCTTTCTCAGATACCTAAGTTTTCTTAACTAAAATAAAGTGTATATTAAATAAAATCTTTAATTTTTTAAATATTCATTAAAATATCAAGAAAATACATCTCAGAGATTTTATTATTAAGTGATTTAATTCAAGACAGTAAATTATGTACTGTCTAGTTAAATGTGAAATAAAATCAACATCTGTGACTCAGAAAACACTCTACCCTACAAAAATGCAGACTCATATCCAGTCTGATCAAAAATAAAGAAACAAATGCAGTTTACCTCTCCGCATCAGTCTTTGAGCCAATAATGAACCTAAAATGTTACCAAGAAAGAGAAGTGTTAGGTAAGAGGGTCTTAAGACATCTTGGGTTAATTCTTAAAGTATTTCTTTTAGTCAGAGCAATATATTATAAATTCATTTTAAATCTACCAATGTATCATTACATTAAAAAATTAATTAAACTTGAGAAATAATGCTCAAGTTTTACACTCATCAATGAAATAATCAATTTGACTGATTTGCCTTAGGAAAATTTTATTTAATATTTATAACTTGCACAATCTTGAATAAAACTACCAATTACCACTATACAGTTTATAAACATTGTCCCTTAAGTAAAACCACTGAGCTACAGTGACTACTGAACTGCTGTGGCTTTCCATTCATTTGATTCTGGAAGTCTTAAAATTATTGTAGACAAGAATGAAAGCTTACTGCCAACTCAAACAAAAATCTTTTCTAAGGTTTTTGTTCAAGTTTGACATTGTAACTTAACATATTAAAACAAGTGAGTCTTATTTTTTAATTACCAATTTGAATGGTCCTCTGCGGAGGAGCTGAAATATAAAATGTAGAAGAAAAACAGTTAAGGAAGGCCAAACTTAAACCTCCCAGCTCCTAGGCTCTGAAGATGGAAGGGTGTGGAAGAGCACAGATGCTGCAGAAGAATGGCAGACGCTGCCCCATGGCCACAGGGACTGAACTTTCACAAACGAATAGGTCCTGTGTCCTACGCTATACAGAAGCAGGTCCATTTACAATGGTGAATGTGTCTTTGGGAGAAGAATTTCAGAAATATGCATATTCAAAACAGTTGATAGCTGTAAACTGAGGCATTCCTGCCAGTTCTTCTTGTTTTTGCCTAGGTATGAGTAAAGGAACTCTAAAATCCATCATTCTTCATAAATTTCAAATCAATTTTAGTAAAGGTTTTAATGATAATCTGAGATACAACTGAACTCTACTCTTTTTTTTTTTTCATTTTCATGAGCTCTTTCCCATCTTTTAAAACAGTATGAATGTGATTTTAAAAAACAAAGTAATAATACATATATCAAATTTACATGCCATATAATCAAAATTTATCCCAGCACTAAGGAGGCAGAGGCAAAAGCAGGCCAATCTCAGTGAGTTTGAGACCAGCCTAGTCTCCATAGCATGTTCCACGCCAGCTAGGGCTACACGGACCTTGGCCAAGCTCCCCAACCCCCAAAATCAAAACTAAGTATTAGTATCCTGTACTAATAATGTATCATTCAGAAAATCAACTACATAAAGTGCCAACAATATAAACATAATAAAAGCAAAATCCCAAAGCTACCACAAAAATAATTATCTGTACTTTAAAAATAGATGATTATAAATAACTCAATTTCAACTATACTCACATCCTTTGTCAAAATATATATATGTGTATATATAATATATACATTGGTATATATTAAATACCAAATCCCTAGAGGAAAACTGTATTCCGTAGTTGGCAGCTCCTTGGTAGTTGTAAATAGGTTCTGGATGGCCTCTGTCTACTATATCTACTCATCAGAACTCACTGAGATGGAGACATTTGGCTGTCGTTGTCTTCATCTGCTTTCCAGGGCTGTATTTTACCATAGTAAAGTGGATCACCGAGAGACTGTAAGATGGTCAGCTTTGTTTTCTGATACTGATTACCACCTTCACATTCAAATACATAATCGTCTTTTACATCCTGAAAGGACAGAGAATCCCAAATAATTTCTTCTCAAGCAGCAAAAATCATCAACAACAAAATAACAATAAAAACTGACTTATGTCTGGTATATACAGGGGACTAAAGAAATGTTTAAGGCAGCATAAAACCATAAAGCTCAGGATGATTATATATGATACTGAGTCGTACATTAAGAAATTGATATATATTTCTACACATATAATGAAAATTATAACAAACATTTACTGAATATTGCCATCACTGGCATAGCTATTTCCACATTACAAGTAAATGAACTGGTCAAGGTGGTGGCAAGTGTCCTAACTCTAGTACTTGGGAGGCAGATTTCTTTGAGCTCAAGACCAGCTTGGTCTAGACAGTGAGTTCCAGGCCAGCTAGGACTATACAGTAAGACCCCATCTCACAAACAGAAACAAACAACTACATGTAAAGGGATTTAACAGCCCAAACTCCCATGGAGAACTATTGCTTAGGACTCTCTCTTCACAGTCCTTTATACTAAGTGTTCCAATGCTGCACCTCAGCAAGCCGGAGAGACATGCACAGAGCTTCATAAACTATACATACACTGCAATATTTAACAGTCTGAAAATAAAGTTTGAAAGCAGAATGTTTTTGTCATCAGCCATCCATATAAAACACCTTTAAGATGTTCATAAATCTTATTAATTTGCCCCTAGAGGCCATCAAAAATAATAAGAAATTATTACAATGAGAAAATCAGATCTGTTCCATTCAGAGCTAGCTTTAAGCCAGGCATGTGGTATATGCCTGTTACATCAGCATTCAGAAGGCAGAGGCAGCAGAATGATAACAAGTCCAAGACCAGCTGGTAAATACAGCAAAATTCCAGGCAAGCCGAGGTCACACAGAAAATCATGTCTCAAAGACATCTTTAAAAGAATATGCTAATTTTAAACAAAGGCAAGTGAGAACCACCAATATACAGCCAAAACAACAATAAAAATGTGTTTGTTTTCTATAAGAGTATAGAAATTATACTATGTAGTATACGTATATACTATATGATATATATAGTAGCTCAGGATATTGTCAAAACACCCTTTCCTAGCAGCAGTTTCCCTAGTCTGGGCTTGCAGTAATGTACCGTTAGACTTGACTCTTATTTTGGTGTTTTGAGTAGCTCCCTATATAGTCCAGACTGGCTTTCAATTTGGGAGCCTCCAGCCTCTGCCTCCAAGAGCTGATATTATAGGCATAGGCTACCATACCCTACATAAAAATGTTACATTAAAACTGCTCTGTAAAATGAAAAACATACTCAGGGCTAATTATTTTTCCTTGATGCCCACAAGAGCTCAAATTACACTTTTAAAAAGTTATATATTAAAAGTAATTTTCTAAGCCGGGAATGGTGGTGCACGCCTGTAATCCTAGCACTCAGGAGACAGAGGCAGGTGGATCTCTGTGAGTTCGAGGCCAGCCTAGTCTACAAAGTGAGTCTAGGTCAGCCAGGGCTATTATACAGAGAATCCCTGTCTCGAAAAACAAAAACAAAAAACCCAAAAAAGTAATTTTCTGTTTAATAAATTCAGAGCCCAATTTATAAGCATTTTAAGCCAAATATGGTAGGGGCACATCTGGAATTAGGACAGTAAAAGCAAGATGATCGATGTTCCAGGGTCAGCCTTAACTACATTGCAAGTCTGAGGCCAGTTTGGGCTACAAGAGACACTATCTCAAGACAAACCATACATAGGCAAAATGCATCATCAATGAAAGAGACTGGTACTAATTACTTACATGAGCTGGCCAGACTGTTGGTTGTGAGTCATCAGATTTGATGGATTTTTCTACTTTAGCATATTTCTCCACCTAAACAATGAAGACATTGAATCAAATGGAATCGTATTGGAACAAAGACAATTCAACAGAAACAACTGGGAACAAGGGTTTCAACCAGCAGTGTCAACAAGCACTTGTATTTAGGAGTTGAAAACCCTTCTGATGCATTTAATGAGAAGTTTGGCATGTGAGGCTGCAGATGGTTTAGTGGTTAAGAGCACTGGCTGCCTGGAGGCCACATATATATGCATAGTCTATAGATGCCTTTGGCTTTGTGTTTTAACTGTTATAACAATAATACAAAAAGCATTATTGAAATAATGAATAATTTTGGAATGACAATCATAAAGAAATGAGTAAGAACTGGCAAGATGGCTTAGCTTGAACATATGAGTTTGCTGCCCAGGAGCAATGTGGCAGAAGCAAAGAATCAACTCCCAAAAGTTGTCCTTTGATCTTCCACATGTGTTACGGCATGCACATGCGTATACAATATAAAAACAAACATGTATATAAATAACTGAAAAAATAACAAAAATGGGCTCTAAAAGAAATAGGAAATGAAATACAAAATAATGTTTCATAACACCCTTATGATCACTTAGAGTTCATGTGTCATAGAGATTAATAGTAAAGAATACTGCTGGGAGTTCCTAATTTGGGCCATAGCTCTAATATTACTAATATCTTTACATTTCACCAGTTTGAGTACATAACACTGTGAGTTAATTATGAAGAAACACTAGAGAAAGACACAAGGACATTTCCTGTCATTATGTAAAATATGCCACACTTTTTGCATATTCTGAAACCTTACCATTATCCCTGCTCCTAACACAAAACTCTACTCAAACATCATGCCCCTGTGTAACCGAGTCCATAATCTCTGGACTTGGGAGACTGACTGAGATAGGAGGATTACCCCATGTTTGAGGACATCCTCGGCTATACAACCAAAGCCAGACTCAAAGGACAAAACAACAAACTACATGACTGATATAAACACACGGCTTCTTAAAATGAGAACTTGTTTTCTTAAAAAACAAGTTGTTGTTGTTTTCCTCATTCTGTCACGGAACTAGCTTCCTAATGATGACTCTGGCCCTGTGCTAGAGAGCAGCATGCATGAACTTACATCTACTTCAGAAGGCACAGCCAAGTTACAGGGGCTCCGCTTCCACATGTCTACACACTGCAAAGTTAAAAGCAGAACAATTACACAGACAACTTAGAGCAAGGCTAGCCTATCAGTACAGTGAGCTCCTTAACAATACTTACATTTCCTGCTTTAGAAATTTTGAGGTCATAATGTTGACCTGCTTTCCTTTCCTTCCGTTTTTGTAAGAAATCAAGTAACCTCAGCTGAGGAGGAGGAGGGCAATGAGACAGGTCCTGCTGCCGGTTCAGGGAAGACCTGGAGTACCTCTTCAAACACCTAAAATATATTGGAATTCAATAAAGGGACAACTCATACATGGAAAAGAAGTAGCATGCATTGATTACAAATTAAATCACAAGCACCTATCTACAATCTCTATATATTATATACATACACAAAAGTGTTGTACATGTAAATAATACTTTCATGCCTGCAAGCTTTAGGCACAGGTGGAAAACAAACAAACAAACAACAACAACAGAAAAAACCAAGCAAAATACTCATGACCATGTGGCCATCCTGATTCAAATCCAGAAATAACCATTATAAATTAATCTCTAAAACTGTGATTCTTTTTCTCAAAACTCTAAGTTACACTCTGTTTCCTTGTTAACTGCTTCCAAGTGGTGTGGAGAAGTAATGAAGCAACTATCCTCCTGCTCCTATCTGGCCTTTTCTCAGCCTCACCGCCTTTTTGGTAAACAGACCATAATCTTATATAAGTTCCTTCTTTAAAAGCCTGCAGGGGAAAAAAAAATCCCTGTACAATAATGCAGAGAATACTAAAGAAAAATATCACACAAAACCATAACACAAGGCCATTAAAAATCCTATTTTCAAATGTAAAAATCCAGCACTCACATGCTGCGGGAAAGGGCACTTGGGCTAGCAACACTTAAGAGCCTGCGTCACACAAGTGCTGGTGATTACCGTTTCATGGGGCGAGTGTTCATCTTTTGCCGGTTATAGAGCAGCCTATTTGCAGTACATGCTACTGCCACAGATGGGTCAAGACACAGTGGTTCTGCCGTAGCTAGAATCAGCTGGCTCTCAAGCAAAAGTTTGTCTTCCTGAAATACACAAGAGCGTATGTCAGCCTCAGATACATTTTTGATAAACATACATCATTTAACTCAGAAATATTGCCAGGAAGTTTGCTAAAGACTAAAGTAAATGTAGTAACTGAGGTTTAAACATTAATGTGTAAACCTGACAAGATAAGGAAACTTCTAATGGAAACTGAGTTATTTGCATGTTGTAAAAAACAGTCAAATTCAAACAGTGGATATTTGTTTGGTTACTTAAAATATCATCTATTCAGGAACGCTGGAAGAATTAGGAATAGTTATATTCTCTCCTTTGGTTACCAGCCAATTTAAGAAAGCAATGCCTTACTCTCTCCAGTACTGACTGCAAGCTTGTCCATTCAACATTCTATAGATAGGAAAGGAACAGCCCAGATTAAACCTCACTACTTACTAGTTATGGATAAACTGAATCTTAGGTCACAAGCACATCTCATAGAGGGTGACTTCATCACCGACACTTTCTCCCCACAGCAACACGTAAACAAGAGCTAGAACTAGAGGACCAGTAGCTGTTGTCATTGCTAAGAAGCCTGTTCGGCCAGGTGTGGGGATGGAAGTCTTCAACTCTCAGAGCTCAGAAGGCTAAGGCAGCAGGATCTCAAGCCAGCCTGGGCTAGAGATCTTACCTCAAGAAGAAAAAGAAAAGGAAGGGAGAAAGAGAGGGAGAGAAAGAGGAGAAAAACTAAGCTTCCTGCAGAATTATAGAACCCTAGGTGAAAGGAAAACCACAATCTATTTGTATTCAATAGTAAGAATAAAGCTTTTGTTTTAGAGGGTAAAAAAACAAACAATTTTCACATTAGGCTTCATCGGTTAACTTTACTCTAGTTTATCTGCAAGATTGGAAGCAATTGGGACTAGATTATATAAAGTTCCTTGAGGGATTTCTAAATGTAGGGAGATTTTACAATCTTAAAGCTCATAAGGCAATTTTGGTTTTGTTCAAGTGTCCAACCTAACATGCCAATCTAATGTCAGTGTGTGTGGCCTACTTGGGATTAGAGAGGAAACTAACCTGGGTCCATTTATGGTTCTCACTTGTTATAGAATGGACATCACAGACTAAAGTCTAGAAGAAACAAAATATTTTTAAAAACATGTTCATAGAAATATATGGACATTTAATAAATAAATCCAACTAAAACAAAAAACAGTACTTTTCTAATTAAACATTCCATACCTGCATTGTTGGACGTAAGAGAATGTGCCTACTTTGGTAACCAGGAGACTTCATATTACTGGACTGCCTATAGTCACGTATTTCTGCTATCACACATCCACAGTGAAAAATATTAACCTGTTTTAAGTAAAATAATTTTTTTAAAAAGGCTCAGGTAAATAAAACTTTTCATCATCATCATCATCATTATCATCATTATTATTTTGGTTTTTCAACACAGGGCTTCTCAGTGTAGCCCTGGCTGACCTGGAACTCACTCTGTACACCAGGCTGGCCTTAAACTCACAGAGATCCACCTGCCTCTGCCTTCCAAGTGCTGAGATTAAAGGCATGTGCCACACATGCAGCTAAATGTAACTTTTCAAAAGCCAACATAAGTGAGCTTATACTGAATGTTTCACATTCTTTAAATTTTATACCCCCATTAAATATATTAAGTGGATACACTACTCTATAAACTACTAAAGAGGATGACATGTATTTTCATGTTCATTTTTATAAAAAGCAATGTAAAACTGTTAACAAGCCGGGTATGGTGGCACATGCCTTTAGTCCCAGTACTCAAGAGGCAGAGACAGGTGGATCTCTTTGAGTTCGAGGCCAGTCTGATCTACAAAGAGAGTTCCAGGACAGCCAGGACTACACAGAGGAACCCTTGTCTTGAAAACAAAAACAAAAACTGTTAACAGAGTGCCAGGATGACTTTGGCACTCATGCAGGAGGGGCGTGGCAGGAGTTTCTCGGGGCTGTAGCTCTTCTGAAGCCCGGGCTCATTAGTTCACTTCACTAGCTTCATGGCTGTTGTGCAGTTTGTCATTGCTATACACAATCAATCAGCTGAGCCAGAGTTCCAGCTTCTAGATATAGCCACATAAACTGCTTTCCTAAAATGTCTAGATATAACCACATAAATTGCTTTCCTAAAATGTCTAGACTTTTAGACTATATTAACAAGAGGGAGCTAATTATAAATTTAACTCATAATTATGTTGTATTACAAGCTTAAGAAAACTTAGCACTCAATTTACAACTCACCTGCTATCCATCTCTCACAGTATGTTTGGGCACTTTACACCATTACAACTATTTATGCTCAAATATAAATCAATACACACACACACACACACACACCATAGTAGTCATTATCTTAAGTCAACCAGGCCCAATACTAATAGTTAATCTAGGAATTATGAACCCAACTTAGCTTCCTTCCCTAAGTTCATACTTTTCTTAACACTACTATTTATGCTCAGGATCTATTAATCACAACCTTGACAATAAATATTTCAAATGTTATGTTTAGCCAAAGCTGTACCTTCTATCACTTTGTTGTTAACAATTGAGAGTTTAGTATACCAATACCTATAGCCTCCTAATTATACTAATCACTACTGCCCTTACAGCTGCATACCACACGATTTGCAACCTAAGGAGTCTCTAGTTGGGATTAATGAAAGCAACCCCTTTTTAATCAATTCAATTAAACATCTGGCTACTGGAAGTATCTTCATCCATCCAATAAATATTCCGTTAGCAACCACACCTATGTAACTGTTTTTAAAGTGATAAAGAGAACTCTTAAAGCAACAGCTGAAAAAACAATGAGGTCAGGAGAGGTTTTCAAGTTGAGAACACAGCACGTTTGTATTCTGTATCTAGTGGAAAATTATGGTTTGTAAGCCACAGAAAAGGGTAAGATTTAGAAAGAAAAATGGGGATCACACCTTAGGAATGGAATTTACCCATGCTAAAAGGAAACTAAAGAAAAAGTGTGGAGAAAAATGCAGGAATCCTGGTAGCTGGTCGACTGGTGCCACTAACACAGGAAGGGATGGAGCCAGTTCAGGGAGCAAGAAGAGCAAGACAAGGAGCTACCTCCAGGCTACTCTCTA
This sequence comes from Acomys russatus, assembly GCF_903995435.1. NCBI lineage: Eukaryota > Metazoa > Chordata > Mammalia > Rodentia > Muridae > Acomys > Acomys russatus. The sequence goes on along the minus strand of NC_067151.1, from coordinate 31,743,381 downwards.
CAGTACCCTGTGATCGGCAAGTAAGCTTCGTAAATAGTGAAAATAGATTCTTTCATAATTTATTCATTGTAACCTTGGGAAATTTCCAGAATGAATTATAGCAATTTTAGAAGTACTCAATCTGCACAAAACAGTGTAGCAAACAAGTAAGCCACAATAAGCCATTTTTAAACAGCACTGCTGCAGTGTCTCACTTTCTGCCTTAAACACTACTCATAACATTGGTGTGTGTGGCAGCGCATGCCTACCCCTGTAGCATTCAAGGGTCTGAGGTGATAAAACCACCAGTTCTAACTGAGCCAGCCAGGCTACAAGTAAGCTCATGTCTCAAAAAACAAAACAAAACCACAACACAAAGGATATGTTACATGCATGCACATGATATACACTACACAAAACATTTTTTCTGGGGACCGAGTATAGTTTGTTGTAAGCTGGCAGCCTAACATGTATGAGACCTTAGTTCACTATCTACTGCCACAAAGAAGGGATAAAAAAGACATTTCTTTTGTGTGTGTGTGTTCATAGGTGTATGTGTATTCATTTGTACGTGTATATATATGTGCGTGTGTGTGCGTGTGAATACACACACACTTTAGGAATGGAGCACTGCAGTGTTGCCCAGGCTGGCCTCAAAGTTTGGGATGTTTCTGTTTCAGCCTTCTAAGTAGATAGGGTGGCACATGCTACTATATACAGGTTATTTTTAAAAACATATTTTGTCTTGTTTTTATTACCTGTGATTTTTCAAGGAGATCAACCAAAATTGGAGGTAATTCTTCTGCATCTAAGTATTCAAGCAGTTCCCCTTCTTCATAAGGCAATCGGATGGTCTCAGAATCTTAATTTTAACACAAAATTTACGAAACAGATTCGGAAAAAAGTTAGAATTGTAATTTTTTTTTTTTTTTAATTTTTTTTTTTTTTTTTTTTTTTTTTTTTTTTTGGTTTTTCGAGACAGGGTCTCTCTGTGTTAGCCTTGGCTGTCCTGGACTCACTTTGTAGACCAGGCTGGCCTCGAACTCACAGCGATCCGCCCGCCTCTGCCTCCCGAGTGCTGGGATTAAAGGTGTGCGCCACCACGCCCGGCTTAGAATTGTAATTTAAATGACTTTTAAATAATAAGATACACAGGGCTAAAGAATTAGCTCAATGGTTAAGACCACTTGCCCTTTTGTACCTAGCACCCACATGGCAGCTCAAAACTAACTAGTACTGTCACCTCTGTGGGCGCCTGTACTCAATGTCCATACCTATACAAACACATAAACACATATACATAATTAAAAATAATAAAAATAAATCTTAAAAATAAAGCTCAAAGGCTAAGTCTTAGAAGCCAATCACATTACATTACTGAAAAATTTCACTACAACTGAACCTCCTTCTGCCTCTGTATGCTGAGAGGATTACAGGCCAGGGACACCACATCAGGGTTATGTGGTGCCCTGGACTGAACTCTAAGCTCTGTGCATGCTAGGCAAGTATTCTACCAAAGCTATATTCCTATCCCCATAAATGGAATTCTTCACTAGCTAAGTTCCTTGTGGTGCTCATATTATTAAAGTCTAAGATGCCTCTTTAAATGAAATCTAAGAATATGTTTTAATGTTCTTCACATCCACAACACTAGATATCTTCTTAGAAATATTTTGAGTGTTTCCTATTTTCTGATGTCTCAATAAAAATTAGTCAAAAGGCAATGAATGCTTAATTTCCAAACTTTTATACTCAGTATATAAAATGCAGTTATGATACCTTGTTACCGTAAAATATACGGTATTAAAATATATGGTAATAAAAATACATAATTATTAAAAATCACCTGTTCTATTAATTATAAACCATAATCAGGCTGGCAGGATGGTTCAGTGGTTAAAGCACTTGGAGCTAAGCTTGAAAACCTGAGCTCTATCACTAGAACCACGACCTAAGTGCCATGGTTCTCCCCCCATCCCCCAACTAAATAAAATAAATTATAAGAAGAAGGGATAGGGACTAGAGAGGTGGTGCGGAGTTAAAGCTCAGGCTGCTCTTCTAGAGAATCGGGGTTCGATTTTCTGCACCCACATGGTGGCTCAGAACCATCTGCAACTCCACTTCAGGGTACCCAACCTCTTCCTCTAGACTCTGAAGGTACCAGGCATGCATGTGGTACAGATATATATAGACATACAAAATATTCATACACATAAAAAAATCTAAAAAAATTTAAAGATATAATCAATTATAATAATTTTCAAATGCAAGTTCAGAAAAGATAATCTACACACTACAACAATGCCAAACATTCTAGCAAAAGTCAAGAGGAGAAAAAATATAGAATAAGAATTGGTCTTTTAGTGGCATACACCTGCAATACCAGCATTTGGGGAGGTAGAAGCAGGCAGATTTCTGTGAGTTCAATGCCAGCCTGGTCTACAGAGTGAGTCCAGAGTGAGCTAAGGCTATACAGAGAAACTCTGTCTGGAAAAACAAACAAACAAACAAACAAACAAACCAAAACCAAAAGAATTTTGTCTTTTAAGCCAGGCAGTGGTAGTGTACTCTTTTAATCCCATCACCTGGGAGGTACATGCAGGCCAATCTCTGAGTTCAAGGCCAGCCTGATCTACTGAGTGAGTTCTAGGATAGCCAGGGCTACACAGAGAAGCCCTGTCTTTAAAAAAAAATAAAAAAATTTGTCTTTTAATCAGGACAATCTCTAATTAAAGGTGTAACAGCTAACTTTTTTTTAAAGCCGAGGTATTTTGTGGCAGGCATCCTTTGGAAGGCCTTACCTGATCCATTTTTTCCCCTGAGCATCAGCGAATACCCCTCATTTCCAGGGTACAGATTGACTACTAAACACGACAAAGTCTCTTGCATAACAAGCTTCTCTAATAAGTTCACATTTCTTCTTAATTTCTGCTTTAAAAAGAGGAAAGGTTCATGAAAACAGTATGTATCTATTGGTGACCCTTCCACACTACAATGCCAAATACCTGGGAACATCACAATTCACAGGACAGTACAGTCAATTAAATTGTTACCCACTAGCATGCTTTATGCAAGTTAACTCAAACCATAAACTGGCTTTGCATGGATATGCACCTGTAATCTCAGCACTTAAAAGAGGACAAAACAAAAAGACTGAGTTCCAGGCCAGCCTGGACTGTATTATATAACAATACTAGCTTTTTTTTTTTTTTTAAAGATTTATTTATTATGTAAACAATATGCATCAGATTGCATTATAGATGGCTGTGAGCCACCATGTGGTTGCTGGGAATTGAACTCATGACCTCTGGAAGAGCAGACAGTGCTCTTAACCGCTGAGCCATCTCTCCAGCCCCCAACAATACTAGCTTTTAAACCAGTAGTTCTCAATCTGTGGGTCACAACGCCTTTGGGGGGGTCACATGACCCTTTCACAGAGGTCACCTAAGACCAGCAGAAAACAGATAGTTACATTATGATTCAGTTATAAAGTAAATTATGTTATGATTCAGTTATGAAGTAGAAACAAAAAATAATTTTATGGTTGGAGATCACTGTACCATAAGGAACTGTATTAGGAAGTTGCAGCATCAGGAAGGATGAGAACCACTGTTTAAACAAACAACAACAACAAAAGCAAGATAGCTTATGTCGATAGGCCCAGCACATGGCAGGCTGAGGCAAAAGAATTATCATCGTACTTCATGGCCAGCTGAGGTCTAGTGAGGTGGCGGGGAGGAGGAGGATGGAACCTCTATAATAGAAACACTTAATACAAGTGTATGCATGAAAAGCTGGGGACCTTACTGATTGCACAGTGATAATGCCTAATTCTTCAAAACTTATAATCTACTCAGATGTGAAGAAGTCTTCAGCAAGTCTAATTAGCTGAAATGTTGAGCCTAAAAAGAGCTAGCTGGTCAAAGGAAATAGTTTAAACAGCTTTCTATCAATTCAACACAAGCTTAAGAAGCACCTTAACTGCTTTTTAACATATATCTGGAAACATGCATACATATTAAAATCTACAAGTTTATACATATATGGCTTTACATGAAACCAACTTAAAGACTAAATGCATTTCATTCTATCTTAGGAAAGACAGAGTGAAAATATTTATCTTTTCAGTATTTAAAAACACAAACCTGTTTTGAGTACCATATATTAAGTATATAATTATAGTATATAAAATATTATAAACATATAATTATAATTGTGTGTGAGATGGGGCATACACATGCCAAAGGCTTCTTGTGGAGGTCAGAGAACAATCTGTGGAAGTCAGTTCTCTCCTTCCACCATCTAGATCCCCAGAATCCTCTCATAGGCTCCATAGCAAGTACTTTTATCTGGTGAACTGGTCCCAGAAGTCATAAACTTTTATCTAACATCAAAACAGAATGAAAACACTATGCAACCTGAAAAACAAAACAAAACAACAACAAAAAACCCAGAAACAATTAGCAGCAAGAGCAAAAACAAACTACTGGCTGGGAATGCCTTTCTTAAATGGCTAGATAGCATCTTAGGCTCCAGGGTACAGCGACCGCTCAGTTCTGCCTGTGTCATAAAAGCAGGCAGCCAATATATTCATCAAGCTGAGCTTGTTGACTCCACTAGATTCTTTATGATGTCTCTCTTATCTTAGCTCTAGTTTCTAAAATGATGAATATAGGAATTATGTAAATTGTTATGCTGAGTACATAGTTTATTCAAAATTTAAAAAAATACATGCTTTAAACATGTAATTTGTTAGGTCATATTTGAATGAAACATATGGAAAGTATGCTACAATATTTATGAGTTTAAGGGTTTGTTCCCCTAAGGTAGAGACTTTAAACATCAGACATTATTGGAATTAATTAATTAATTAATTAATTTATTTATTTATGGCTAAATGTTCAGATGTCATTTATGTTTAAATTAAAAAATAAAACAGAAGCTCACAAAGCCCTTAAGACACTTTCATCCTGAGAGTTTAAAACATTTCATGAAGCTAAGTTTTGGGGTGAATTGTGACTTGCTCAATGCCTGTGTTTAAATCTGTATTAATTTTTGTTTTCTTAAAGCTGTGTGTGATGGTACACACAATCCCATCACTCTCCATCACTCTTAGAGGCAGGGGACTCTCCATGCCAGCGTAGTAAAACCTGCATCTCAAACAAACCACACACAAGAAAATTTCTTTTCACTCCCTCTCGGCCCTCCAGGGTTTCTCTGTGTAGCCTTGGCTGTCCTGGACTCACTTTGTAGACCAGGCTAGCCTCAAACTCATAGCGATCCACCTGCCTCTGCCTCCCGAGTGCTGGGATTAAAGGCTTGTGCTACCACACCTGGCACAAGAAAACTTCTTAATAAACTACAACTTTGCTTTAAAAATGTCAATTTCTACTGATTATAATTTTAATACACTGTTATGCTGAATAAAAATGAATTAAACTGGTCCTGAGTTTATTCTTTGATCAAATTTATGTTTTATTAGCATACTTGAATCCCTCCCAAATGTGCAGCTAAATCTTAAGAAGTGGGTTACTGAGATATCAGTTCAAGTCGGCTGAGCCAGGTCTCAAAGGAAGTCAACAGAAGACACTGGCTTTGTTTATGATGTCCCAGGACTCAGTCAGTGTACAGTGTTCTTCACCACTAACTCAGATTACCCAGGGAATGCAATGGTCAGCCAAAGAACTGCCTGGAGTCTGGCTGAAAGGATGCTCAGCCATGAAGATATAAATCGCAAGCTGCTTCAAACCTAACGTTCTAACGTCCCCATTCCACCACAACTCCAAAGCCTAATACTATAAAGAATTTATATTTACCTTAACTTCGGGTTCTTTTTCACATTCTTCAACATATAAGTCATAAAGTTTTTGGAATATTGACTTTCTAGAAAAAAATTAACAAATATTCATCATGAAATGATTTTGTTTGCTTTTCACTATTTTAATTGTTTCAATTCTGTAACCAAATCTTTTTTTTCTCTAACCAGATCTTCTATGTAAGACTTTAATCGATACAGTACATTGCCCCTGTGCACATAACAAGACATTAACTTCAATGTCTCTACATTAATACGTCTGCCAATTTCTGTACAGTGCCAATTCAACATGGTATTACATTCCCCAGCTCACATTACGAACTCATAATGAAGGCTGAGCATCTCTGGACTATTTTAAAATGCTTGATATCTGTAGTGTTTTGGACTTCTTTAGCTTCTGAATTATGAAGCTGAAGTGTAGGGTCATGCACATTTACAGAAAGACATGGAAGACAACTTATACACTTGTTACTATGCCAGCATTTTAACTGTAACCTGTCAAGTAAGTTGGGTGTGAAAACATCCATTTGTGCCATTCCATCAAGATTTGTAAGTTCCATATTGTGATTGTGGAATTTCTCACATTTCCAGATCAGGGATGCTCAGCCTGTCCATACAAAGAACCGACAGCATTTGAAATGCCTACAGCAAATGGCAGTTATCTTATTTCACAGACTCAAAGATTAAAAATTACCGATTAAACAGTCATACCTTCCACTAGACAGATATTTCCTTTTAGGAGGTCTCTGCCGAGCACTTTCAACAATATACTGAAACAGAAAAGTTAGTCAAACAGCTTGTATTCAGCTTTTATATAAGCAACTGTAGGTGGGCTGCACATCCGCAGCAGGACAGGTTAAAAAGCTCATTTTGTCAGCTTGGCTTTGACACGCCTGAACTTACATCCTGTACATATGCCATAAACAAATGAAGTTTAAATTCCAGTAAAAGTCAACTCAGCATTTCAGTATAATAAATTACAATTCTACAGGACAAATATATTCTAAGTTTTATTTTTATAGCTAAATTTATTTTTAAATTGCACATCTGAGTACAATGATCATATTAAGGTATTTTAGAGAAACTTGTCAGGATAGAAAAAAACTAGAAATTCTATGGTCTTGTTTAAATAATTTTTATTCCATAGCCTAATAAAATTTCACATGACTAATACCTATAGGTCATCCAGTTTTATACACACATAGGAAAATTATTAGCACACTTAGCCTAAAATACTATATTCTCTTAAAAATTATCAAAATGTCCTATTATGGGATTTCCATCAGTTACAAACATCACTAATTCCACATTTAATCAGCCAGGTCTCACCTCTGCACGATCCAAAGCTTGTTCTAGAGCTTGCTGCTGTAAAAAGCAAATAGCATATTTGTCATTATTAGTTTTTTGGGTTTTGTTTTGTTTTTTAATATTTGACATCCTTCATTAAGTGCTTGTTTCTTTCTTTTTTTTCTTTTTCTTTTTCTTTTTTTTTTTTTTTTTGGTTTTTCAAGACAGGGTTTCTCTGTGTATCCTTAGCTGTCCTGTACTCACTTTGTAGACCAGGCTAGCCTCGAACTCACAGCAATTCACCTGCCTCTGCTCCAATGCATCACTAAGATTTTTTTTAAGGACTGTTGATCATAAATACATAAAAATGCTAAAAAAAAAAAAAAAAAAAAAAAAAAAAAGGCTGGAGAGATGGCTCAGCGGTTAAGAGCACTGTCTGCTCTTCCAGAGGTCCTGAGTTCAATTCCCAGCAACCACATGATGGCTCACAACCATCTATAATGAGATCTGGTGCCCTCTTCTGGTGTGCAGGCATACATGTAGACAGAATACTGTATATGAAATCAATCAATCAATCTTTTTTTTTAATGCTAAAATGGCATGTGCAGTCAGTATCTCGGAGAGTGACTGCTTATACCATGTACTCGCTATGCCTGTCAAGTACTTGGGTGTATCATTTTGTATGTACACATAAAAGGTAAGGATCCCATAGTGACACCTCCCGTGATTTCTAATGAGGCAGAAATAAGCAGGCAGGAAGACCCTGCCCATCACTGAAGTTATTTGCGAGGGTGGGAGGAGACCAGCAGGGCTGTACCCCTGGAGCTTATGCTGACTGGAGCTTTCTTTCTAGCCCTGATTGGCCTTCAACTCACAGGGATCCTGTGACCTGAGTGTCCTAAGTACTGCAGTTACAGGTGTGACAAACTCTGCCTGCATTTATTAATTTTAAAGCATTCAACTGAAGGAGTTTGCTGAAATAGTTCAAAGTGCCTGCCACACAATCATGAACTGAGCTCAACCTCCAGAACCCACAGAAGCAAGCAAAATAAAAGGTGGACAGAAGTGGAGGAGGAGCAGTGAAATTGTTATTATTTCTTTACCGAACATATATACCCACATCCACAGAACATGTGAACACATAAAGGTGGAAGCGGAAACTTAAAACATGAGGAGCCCAACCTTCCCCCCAAAAATACTTTGCATTTATATCAACCTCCTTGCCAAAGATTCAGAAAACCGGCAAAGCAGAACTAAGTTTCAACACATGGATTATCTGTGTAATTTAGATGTGGTAACCCTACCACTGAACTGGCAACACACCAGCCAGGTGTTTTTTTTACAGAGAAAATTTTTGACATGACTAAGTTATTTGAGTGTTTCTATACACTATTACATTCTACTGAGCTAAAGGAAGAGAATACCATAGAATACAAATTTTAGCATGCTATGTCACAACTTACCATTGTGACATAAAATACAAATCCAAAAGGAAGATAAAATTTAGACGTGCTGTGGAAGTGGGGTGGAAACCATGTCTTCTTAGATACTTCAGAAAACAAAACCAAATCCGAACCGCGAGCAAAAAGCTGCAAAAGAAAGATGGTCATTATCAGGAAAGTTATTCAAGGTACATATATTTCCAGCACATCTTTAAAACAAACTTCTACAGGAGAATGTATTAAACCTACCCACACACTGATGAAAAGCAGCTCCTACCAAGCAAGGCAAAAAAGAGTCTGAGAATTCAAGTCTTTACCTCCCACCACCCAAAAGTAACACACTGAAAAGAAAATACTATCTTCTAAAACGTGTCTTCAACCATCACTACACCACTCTCCTTCCCAGCAGATCCTACCACCTGCCCGCTGGCTTTGACAGCTTGTGGGTCACTTTAAAATGCAGTTTTTCAATCACACCCAATGGCAAAACAAAACAAAGAAAACCTATTCCCTCAAATGCCCCAAGGCTACAATTCCCACACAGCTCTAACCCTTTTCTTTAAGGAGAAACAACAGTGAAAAACCGTTCCTTTAATATATGGGTTCTCATTCTAACTTAAAAACCAAGGAGCCTAAGCAGGACTATGGAGAGAAACCCTGCCTCGAGGAAAAAACAAAACAAAGCAACACCAAGTAGCCTACTCACTTACGACAGATGCCCACAACCCATTCTCTGGACTCTGAAGAGAGTCTGGCATAAGGTAGGGGTCCAGAAAGGAGAGACCACAGAGGAAGCTCACTGCTCTAACCCTTCCTGCCTACCAGACCACGACTGTGCTCTCAAGACAATGAAAGCTGTTTTACTACAATTCCTCACCTATCGATTTGCACTTGCTGCCACATAGACTGTACACCATGAATGTGCAAATTCTAGCGACAGAAAACAAGATTTCCTATGCAAAACTCCTTTTCAGAGAGAAGGATCCCAAAGCTTAAGCAAGTACAGGCTAAAGAAAAATTTAAAAGCCTAAATGTATCTTTTTTTTTTTTTAAGTGACATTAATCTTGTGTTCGAACCTAGAGAAGTATAAACTGAATTTAGGTGAAAAAATTTTGACCACTAACTCTAAATATGAAACTATACTATGGACTTACAAATACAATGTAGCAACGGAAACTTCAATTACTTTTTACTAAATTAGAAAATTACTAAATTTTTTAAACTATTTAATTGTACAGAAAAACGAATATATAACTTCGTGTTATCTCTTACATTCTGTGCACGCGCACACACACACACACACACACACACACACACACACACACGGGAGAACCGACAACTATTATAAACATAATCAATGTCTCTGTACAGTGAACTCAATGCAGGCGACTCTCTCAATATCACAGACCTACGCAGGCTTTCTGTCCCTTCTCAATTTGTAAATCTGAAGTTCTACTATTCCACACTTCGGCCCACGCACACCTGCCTCCATGGCTTCTTTTCTTTTTTCTTTTTTTTTAAAGAAAAGTATTACGAACTGACTTGATGAGAACACTCCCATATGTTTTCTTAATTTTGAGGTTAAGTTTATACCAATCGTAGGACCCTGTACTCAATTTAACAAGTCTCTGCTCATCACTCTCGCACTTGGGAGTCCTAACTAGGGACTCTGGTGGCGATAAAAGATGGCTTGCAGGGTAGACACAGCTATGCAGGTTTCTTTCCCTGGTGAACCTGGGTCTCAACTGCAGATTTTTTTTTTTTTTTTTTTTTTTTTTTTTGTAATTCACACTTTAACCTCAGAACGCTAACTCCACAGAGAAGCAACCGCCTTTATGCAATTGTCACCCACGACCCCGCCTGGTAGAGGTGTTCTGCCAACCCCCGCAGCGACATTTCAGAAATACCTTAGCGGAGCCCAAAGGACAAGCTATTACTAAATCGCCGGCGGACAGGGCCCGCGAAGTGCAGAGGGGCGTTCACGCAGAATGGCCGCCGCCGTGCCCGCCCCCAAAACCAGGCTCTCAGGGGCACAGAGCGACCACTGTCGGGTCACCTCGGATCCCCGCCGCTCCCTCACACGTGACCTCCACCCATCAGCCGGCCCACCCACCCACTTACGCCGCACACCACCTCCAGCCTCAGAGCTCACCTCGGGCCTGCTGTAATGCCCACCCACAACTCCAACCGCCACTTCCGGCGGCTGCGCTTCCGATTGGCGAGTTGCTAGTGGAGAGGGCGGGTCTTGAGGCGATGCAAGGCCCGGACACAACGCTCACCTACAAACCTCCAACAGCGAGTTCCGGCAGCCGCTCTTCTGATTGGCGGACTAGGGGCGGGGACCGTGGGCGGAGTTGGAGGCGGGGCGGTAGCCGGATGTTTCGAAAAGGGCTGGTAGCTCTAGGGCGAGCCTTCAGCTTTCGAGGGCTTTAGTGTAGCTTCAGGTGTAGGCGGAGGCTTGAGTATGTGGTCAGGGCAGCTTGTGTGGCGCGACAGAACGTAGGTGTTACTCCCGGAGTGTTGGAAACGATTGAACTTCCAAACTTCGTGAGACATCTTTACCAACGTTCGAGAGTTCAATGCTTAGAGTCGGCTGTGGTATGTCAGGTGCCATGGAATTCCTTAGTCGGAGTCGGGTCTCTGTGTGCATGCGTGCGAGCGCGAGCATGTAGCGGTCATAGCACAATTTACAGGAGTCGGGTCTCTCCACCATCCGGGGGTTTCAAACTCAGAGGGTCAGGGTTGGCTGCAAGCGCCTTTATCAGTTTGATTTTAACCACCCCAGAGTTATGTTCTAAAAATCTAGAAGCTGCACGTTGGGAGCACAGTAAAGACTATCTGGTGGCAATTCTGCACCTTAGAAAGCACGTTGGATCGTTGAGTTTTTTTTTTTTTTTTTTTTTAAGATATCATGCACAGGGCAGTAAATGGGTTGTTTTAAAACTCACGGTTCACAGGCACTTTGAAGTATTTCAGTCGGCCACCACACTTTAGTTTCAGGATATTTTCATGACTTCACCTTATAATGTAACTAGGGATTAGAAGCTGCTCCCTGTCTGGCTTGCTGACCTTATTTTTGATTCAGGAAACCACACAGTGTTAATAGAGAACTGACCCTTGCAAGTTGTCTTCTGACCTACACACATACACACAAACGTAATTTCAAAAAATTAGAAGCTGTGTTTAAAAAAGCAGTGGCAGTTACTTGGGCCTACAAATATTAAGTGGGTCATAAAATTTGTCATCTTCCTCCACCTGCCTGAATCTCCTGTCTTTTCACCACTACATCTCGTTTCTGGGGACACCCTCCACCCTCCAGCATCGGGGGGCCCTGCTTCAGGACTCTACTATTAGTAACATGTGCCCACACCTAATTTATTTACCTGGCTAAGATTCCGTTGTAAATACAGATACTGCTTTTGGGGTGGTGGGGGTGGGATTGAGACAGGGTCCTGGACTTGCTTTGTAGACCAGGCTGGCCTTGAACTCACAGAGATCCGCCTGCCTCTGCCTCCTGAGTGCTGGGATTAAATCCCATGCCAGGCCAGATACTGCTATTTTATCCATCATCTGTTGGTGGGCATTCTGCCTTCATGCTGTTGCATTGAAGCTTCTGGAAACACTTGTATACGGTTACTTAACGTCTCTGCACTACCAGTGTCTAGTGTTTGGCTGAGCTAGGGAGACAGAATTGGTCCAAGAGTTTTTTTCAAAGGCAGCAATTGGCTGGTGTGGTGGCTCATGTCTGTAATCCTAGCACTCTAGAGGAAGACAGCCACAGAGCCAAGGCCCAGTGTGTTAGGCAATGACTTGCAGGCTAGAGTGGGTTCCCAGGTGAGACCCTGCCTCAAACAAACCAGTGAAAAGACATTCCTGCTGGGCGTGGTGGTGCAGGCCTTTAATCCCAGCACAAAAAAAAGGTGTGGATTACCATATCCAAACCCACAGTGAGGTGGGTTTTTTGTTTTTTTGGGAGGGTTGGTTTGGCTTTGGGGGCGTTGTTTTGTTTGGTTTTGTTTGCTTTTTGAGACAAGGTTTCTCTGTCCATGGCTGTCCTGGACTCGCTTTGTAGACCAGGCTGACCTTGGACTCATGGAGATCGCCTGCCTCTGCCTCCCGAGCGCTGGGATCGAAGGCATGCTCCTCCACGGCTGGCCACAATAACACTTTAAACACCAATTTTTTTAACAGTATCAGACAGAAAGCTGTTCTAACAGAGGCCCACCCTCTCTGGCTCTGAGCGTGCTTATGATGCAAGTTACTCTTCAGGGACCTCGCTGTCCTGAGCGCCCTCACATTAGTGTGTCCTTAGCTTTGGAGTGTAAGGCTTGGCTCCCCAGCTACACCTGGGTAGGTGCTGTTGTCTTGAGTTTAATTTTGCCCCCCAATTCCCTTAAGTCTTGCCTCTCCATTGCCCTCCTTATTACTGAGTTCAAGCCGTTCCTCCCTCCATCTCTCTTCACCTAGCCAGGGTTATGCCATACAAGGTCTCTGGATTGGCCCCAGGGCCTGAGGTAGTCCAGAAATTAGTATGCGGCACCCTCTCCATATGTATGTGGTCAAATGTTCCAGACACTGAACTGTCAAGTGCTTTGTTTGCCATCCCAGAACGTACCTTGCTAAGGACGAACCTGAGATGTTCTGAGCTCCCTGTGATTCTGCCGTCTGCTGCTCTTTACTGACTTGGTTTCTGCTTTCCCATTTATATAATAAACTTATTATTTATATAATAAACTTCCCCATTTATTAATAAACTTGGTGGCCTGGGTCATCTGCCTTTGCAACCGCAATGAACCCAGCTTTTGACTCTTTGCTACCTCTGTATTTCTCTTTCATCCCTGGCCTTCCTCTGGGGACCCACTCTAGAACCCTGATAAAGCTAGTCCAGGTCATGCGTGGACACCATGGACCACCATGTGCTGGCACAAAGGTGATAATAGTAAGGATGGTTGGACAAGACCTTTTTCCCTGCCTGTTTCCCACTGTGAAAAGCCTTCTATACATTTAGTATCCAGAGAATCTTGTTAAACACTTTTGTCAAAGCCCTAGTGTCCACGAAATAAACTCTTTTATCTTTGATACTGTGGAGTATCCACCAGAGAAAACTCAGACACAGGGTTCAGCCAACAGAGAGTCTTTATCAGTGGGCCAGCCACTACACTGGATGCTCAGGGTCCCAGTGTAGCCCCAGCCTTTCTCAAAGTGAGCTTTTTAAGCACAAAAACTATATCCTGGGGTGACATACTTCAGTTAACAAGATTGCTTAGCCAGAAGCGGAACTACAGAAGCCAAAAAAAACAAGGCTAGCACATTTAGAGACTTTCCCAGGACTATGAATTTTGATTAAGTCTTATTTCTCCTTTTTTGTCTGTGTGCTGAGCTTTATGGCCTGAGTGATACTCCCATCATGGAGTCAGTTGTGTTGAAGTGTGGGTGCCTACTAAGGTCTGGGGAACCTATTAAATTGAGACTTCTGGTCCATCTGTGATTCCTGACTGAGCCTTGTACAGTCATTCCTTCTATAAACTGGTTTTTTACTTACTGAACCTTATTTTGTCATTAATTTACCTTTTCACTGCTACTTTCTAGACAGGATCTCGCCGTGTGTCTTCCAACTTGCTATGTAGCTGTAGCCCTTGAACTCCTGATCCTCCTGACTCCAACTCCTAAGTTGCTGCCTTTTCAGGGATTTGCCATCACACCTGGCCTCAAAGTGGATATATTTTTTAAAATCAAGTTCCATTGGTTTCATGGTTGTTTCATTTTACTGATTGCTTCTCTTTTTCTTTTTGTTTGTTTTTTGAGACAGAGTTTTTCCGTGTTATCTTGGCTGTCCTGAACTCACTTAGTAGACCAGGTTGGCCTTGAACTCATCTGTCCTGAACTCACTTAGTAGACCAGGTTGGCCTTGAACTCATAGTGACCCACCTCCCTCTGCCTCCCAAGTGCTGGGATTAAAGGCGTGCGCCAGTACACCCAGCTTCTGATTTCCTTTCATAAGCAAAGTTACACTGTCATTTTTCTCTCTGTGACATTAAAATTATTTAGTAGATTTGGTTATTTTGTTTAGCCACTAGAGGTCAGAACTTGACTTAAAAATAAGTACTGCATTGGTTTTCATAATATAGTTTTAACTTTTGGCTTCTGAAGGATTGGCACAAAAATTGTTTTTTGATAGTTCTATGTATTCATCAGGTTTCCTTAGGGTAACAACTTATAGAATGAATCTCTCTCTCTGTCTCTGTCTCTCTGTCTCATTTTATACACACACACACACACACACACACACACACACACCCTTGTGATTTATTATAATAGCTTACAGGTTGCAGTCCAGCTAATCCAACAATGACTGCCTATGAATGGAAAGTCCAACAATCCTGTAGTTACCCAGTCCATAAGGCTGGATGTCTCTGCTGTCTTCCATTATATGCTGGAATCCAGAAGACATAGGATCTAATGCCAGTGCAGGAATAGAGTTGCTAAAAAGGTGAAAGTAAGCAGACGAAGAGCAGGTGCTTCCTTCGTGTCCTTAAATATAGGCTTCCAGGAGAAGGCGGGGCCCACATTAGAGGTGGGTTTTCCCAGCTCAAATGATCTGGATTGAAGGTTTGTCTTCCTACCTCAAAGATGGGATTAGAAGTGGATAGTTCCTATTTCAAATTCGGCAAAAGTCTTTACCAGTGTGCCCTCCATTTGGGGTTTTAGCTGACTCCAGATGTAGTCAAATTGAAAACACCAATCTCATTGGTCAGGATATCTAGCAATCCAGTGAACCAGTAGCTTTCTTAGACTGTCTCCTCAAAGCAGTCCCTCTGGGAGCTTTTTTTTTTTTTTTTTGAGACTGGGTTTCTCTGTGTGGCCTTGCTTGTCCTGCATTCACTTTGTAGACCAGGCTGGCCTCAAACTCACAGAGATCCACCTGCCTCTGCCTCCTGAGTGCTGGGATTAAAGGCATGTGCCACCATTCCAGGGCCTCTGGCAGCATTCTTTTCCTCTCTCTCAAAGCCTCTTATTTCTCTCCAGGCTGTGGTATTTATACCCCCTCTGAGTCCTCAGTATTAAACTATCTGCAGCTGGCAAAGCCAGCTCTCTAAGCTCCCCTCTCTAAGCCACACAAGGCAATTTCAGCTGTGGACAAGCTAAAAGCAATCCCCTATCCCACATTTGGGATTAAGACAGAAAGAGGAAAGGGAGCTGTTTAAGGGGCAATGGGGAAAGGAAGTGGGGATGGGGACGTGGGAGGCCAAGAGGCCTAGGGGATCTTACGAGGACAGTAATAGGAAGACAAGTTGCAGAGAACTCAGGTGAAGACAGCGTAAGCCAGAGAATGAGAAGGAACTAGATTAGAGGAGACTGCTGGAGTTAGTTCGAGGCCAAGCAGAGCAACTCAGAGGCCTAGAGAAAAGCTAGATTGAATAAATCAGCTTGGAGAGGAGTTTGAACTGGAAAAGCTCAATTCAAGCAGCCAGCTATAAGCTCAGCAAGAGCAAGAAAAGATGAGCTTATTAAGAATTAAGTCTCAGGGGCTGAAAACATGGGAGGCCTAGATTAGATTGTACAGAGTCAAGAAGCTTTCAGGACTAGGCCTAGGCTAACAGACAGAGGTAGTAAGCCTCTGAGACAACGACTGAATTGGGTAAATAAAAGTTCTTTTTACACATAACATAACTAGTGTTTTGTTTTGCTTTTTGTTTTTATTTTATTTATTTTTTAAAAACATTTATTTATTTATTATGTATACAGTGCCTGCATGTACACCTGTAGACCAGAAGAGGGCATCAGATCTCATTATAGATAGTTGTGAGCCACCATGTGGTTGCTGGGAATTGAACTCAGGACCTCTGGAGGGACCGTCAGTGTTCTTAACCTTTGAGCCAATTCTCCAGCCCTTGTTTTTATTTTTTGAGACAGGGTTTCTCTGTGTAACAGCCCTGGCTCTCCTGGAACTCTTTGTAGACCAGGCTGGCCTGGAACTCACAGAGATCCGCCTACCTCCACCTCCCAAGTATTGGGATTAAAGGAGTGTGTCACCACATACAGCTTCATAACTAGGTTTTAAAGAAACCAAAATCTCCACCACAGTAGAGTCTTGCCCACAGAGCCAGGCTGACCTTGAACTTTGTCTATAGTGTAGGCCGGCAGTGAAGTTTTGCTCCTTCTATTTCAGTCTTCCGGTAACTAGGACTGTTGCTGTTACTTCCTGTAACCATAGTGGCTTTGAACTTCAACCTCCCGAACATCTTGGACTGCAGATGTGTGTGCCACCTTACGTGGCTTCAGAGGCACTTGCATAGATTATGGTTTTTGGCCAGGGTATGGCAGCATACTTTTCATCCCAGCACTTAGGAATTGGAGGCAGGAGGATCAGGAGTTCAAGGGAGTCTTGGCTACACAGCAAGTTCCAGGCCAATCTGCACAGCATGGGAGACCCTGTCTCAAAGCTCAGAAAAATCTTCTATGACATTTTCCCCCAGTACCCCTAGGTCCTACAACAGATAAGCAGATCTATCGCTGAGCTATATCTGTAGCTTTTCAAAAAGTAATTAAGTTTTGTGGCAGGGTCTTTTTGTAGTTCAGGTTAACCCAGATTTCATGAGCCTGCAGTTTCAGCCTTCTATGTGCTGGGTTCAGACATGCGCACTTAGTTATTTACCACCCTTGGTATATTGGACTACTCACAAATGATCCAACATAACAATTTTTTTCAGACAAAAAGAACTACTGGAAGTTGAGTGGTGGTGGCACACACCTTTAATCCCAGCACTTGGGAGGCAGAGGCAGTCGGATCACTGTCAGTTCGAGGCCAGCCTGGTCTACAAAGCAAGTCCAGGACAGCCAAGGCTACACAGAGAAACCCTGTCTCGAAAACAAAACACAACAATAACAAAAGAGCTAGAGGCCTAGTTAATGAATAACCAAAGATTTCTCCATCTTCCCAAATAAAATTTAATATTTCCTCTTTTTGTCACCATTCAGAAAAAAGCTCAAAATTCTAGAATGAGGTGTTATTTGTAAATATAAATTTTACAGAACATCAGAGGTTTGTTGGTTTTGCTTTCTGAGGCAGCCTTACTGTGTTGTAGGATTGTCTCCAACTCAGAATCTTCTCTCCTTGGTCTTTTAGAGCTGCTGTTACAGCACAGGCCACCGCACTAGGCACTGAGATAGGGGTAAGTATGCCAACAGGAATCCATTTGTAGTGTTTCTATAATTTATTTGGTAACCATTTATATAACACTAGAAATGGTAGAGCAGAAGTTGAAAGGTGGGCTACAGCACTCAGGAGGCAGAGGCAGGAGGATCTCTGTGGGTTTAAGGACCGTCTGGTCTATATAATGATTCCAGACCAGCCAGGTCTACGTGGTGAGACCCTGCCTCAAAATAAAAAAAAAAAAAATAAGAGGGGGTGGGGGAGAGGGAGGATTTGAACATGCATGCATTTTGCCAGTGGTGAGTATACCAAAAGAAAATATTTGCTCTCATTTAATAGGGCATTAAAGGGGGATTACTAAGCATAAACTACAGTGGGAAGCAAAATAGCCTGTCAGGAACACTTGGAGTGATTGATGAATAAACACTGTGGTGTGTTTGCATTTGGACTGGGGAATATTTTAAGCACCTAGACTTTGGCTAATCCTGTTTCCCAAAGCAGTAATGTTCTCATATTAGCATAGCAACCCAAGGAAGCCAAACAAAGATGGACTGCCAACATAGAGGCTGAGTCAGATGGTTTTGTGTTGGACCTTGGTCTGATGTATTTAGATGCTAATTACTGCTTGCTCTCTCTGTGACCCACAGTCCTAACCTGTTTGACCAATAAAAGGCCAATCACACCTGGGCAGGGCAAATGGGATAGGCGTGGCGAAGGTTCCGGGGCAGAGGAACCTTCATTAATTAAAGTTAAAAACTTTTAATTTTTATTTAAGTAATTTATTCAGATTACATCTCAAATTGCTATCCCCTCACTTGTATCTTCCCGTTTCCACTCCCTCCCTCTTTCATCCTATTCCCCTCTCCTAGGTCTGTGACAGAAGGGGACCTAGTCCCCCACTATAAAATCACAGCCTGTCAGGTCTCTTCTTGGTAGCTTGTTTATTCTTTCTCCTAGTGTCACCAAATAACCCAATTAAGAGTGGGGCTTAGAACTAAACAGAGAATTCTCAACAGAGAAATCTCAAATGGCTGAGAAACACCTAAAGAAATGCTCAATGTCCTTAGTCATCAGAGAAATGCAAATTGAAACGACACTGAGATTCCATCTTACACCCATCACAATGGCTAAGATCAAAAACTCAAGTGACACCACATGCTGGGGAGGATGTGGGGAGAGAGGAACACTCCTTCATTGCTGGTGGGAGTGCAAACTAGTACAGCCACTTTGGAAATCAATCTGGCACTTTCTCAGGAAACAGGGAATAGGGCTTCCTTTTTTTTTTTGTCAAAGTTAAAACTTTATTTTTTTTATTTTATTAATTTATTCATATTACATCTCGATTGTTAGCCCTTCCCCTGTTTCCTCCCATTCTTCCCTCCCTCCCATTTCTCCCCTTCTCTCCTCCCCTATGTCTGTGATTGAGGGAGACCTCCTCCCCCTATATATGCTCTCAGAATATCAGGTCTCTTCTTGGTAACTTGTTATCCTTCCTCTGAGTGCCACCAGGCCTCCCCATCCGGGGGACATGGTCAGAAAAGGGACACCAGAGTTTATGTGAGAGTCAGATCTCACTTTCCACTCAACGGTGGAGAATATCCTGTTCGTCGGCTAGGTCTTGGTAGGGGTTCGAAGCTTACTGCCTATATTCTCCTTGGCTGGTGCCTTAGTTTGAGGAGGACCCCAGGATCCAGATCTGCCTGTCATAAAGTTCTTCTTGTAGGTTTCCAGGACCCTGTGGGTCCTACTATTTCCCCTTTCTTCCATGCTACTCTTGCCTAAAGTCTCAATAGGATGTCCTCTCCTCTGACCCACTTTCTTGGTAAGTAAAGATTTTCATGGTACGTATCCCTTGGACTAGTGTTTTGATATAAGTGAGTATATACGGAATAGGGCTTCCTTAAGACAGACTTGACCAGCAGCTTCAAGCTCCTGTCGCATCCCTGCTGTGATGGGCTGTACTTCAGACCAAGCTTGAGCCAGTCCTGCCTCTGTTAAGTTGCTTTTGTGAGAATAGTTTACCACAGCAATAGAAATGTAACCATTCATTAAAGCGGGGCAACAGGTTCAGTTTCCAGCAATATAAAATCATGTCACTATCTTCATCCTATATGTCGAACTCTTGGGGCCCGGTGACTTGAGGTTTAGTTTTCCTGGTCTCCATGTAGCCTACATTGTGTTCCCTGTGAGCGTTCCACAGTAACTACATAGTAAGATGAGCAAGACTGGAGACGCCCCTCCCCTGTCTGTTCAGGCCAGGTTTTAATTGATAGCATGAAAAGATAATGTCATTTGCATAAATCATCAGGTCAAATTATTTGCCCAGTGATGAATTTACACACCATGTAGTTGACTTACAAATTGGGGTCAAGATTTAACCTTCTCTGTAGCTCAGTCGGTCTCTGTAGAGAGTTGCTGTGTTGATACAATTGTCGCAAGAAGACTGAATCCTAGTTCTTAGCATGTGGCTGAATCAAACATAGTAGAGTGCATATTTTCAGGGCTACTTTGGGGCAAGTATCTGGCAAGTGTTTCTAGGATCCCTGCCTAATATAAACCAGCTCTTCAGTAAGCTTGTAAGTGTAGGACGAATCTTTCAGTTGATCGACTAATTACTGCTGCATTTTGTATTTTCAAGTATTTTAAGGGAATTTAGAGAATAGCTGCATTCTATCTGATCTTTCTGTTGGTGGCTTCCATTCTTCCTGTCTCCATTTCAGTTGTCTTTTATATTCAATATTTACAGAGCTAGTTGAATAATCTCTGTTGGCATGTATTTAACTCACTTTATTTGTTCACAGAAATGAAGTCATTGTCAGAAGGAAGAATTTAGTGTGTTATTTAGTTAGTAAAATGCAATGATGAATCCTAGAAAGCATTTTTATTATAAAAAGAAATTAAGCCACATAGCTTTCTTTCTCTTTTCTTCTTTTATCATAAAAATCTCTCATGGGAATTACCCTGCAGCAATCTGATTTCTTTCCTTCTTAATTCATTTCTTTTTGAGATGTAGTCTCACGGTGCTGGCCAAGCTATCCCAGAATCCCAGATCCCCTGGAGTTCTGGCATTACATCCCCAACCCCTATTTCTTTTCTTAAAATTTTCATTTTCAAGCAGAGCCTTGTTAGGCTTCTTACACCAGCCTTTAAATTTCTCTGTAACCCAGTTAAGCTTTGATCTTGCGACGCTCCTGCCTAGGCTCTCCCTACCATGGCAGCACGTGCTTGCCATGCACCAAGAGCCTGGGCTCAACTCCCAAGCCTCCAATCAAAACAAAACCAAATGTAAAAGGACACCACATTTTTGGTAATTGGGAATCTTGTTAAAGTTACTTAGTTACAGGAAGCATGGAAGGATGAAGGAAGGAAGGAAGGAAGGAAGGGAGGGAGGGAGGGAGGAAGGAACTTCCCCTTCTCTTAAAATGACTGAAGAATCAATGTATGGGAATGGAGGTAGACTAGCTAGCTGACTGCTATCTAATTTGAAATGGTTCTGATTAAAGAGAATTTACTGTTTTATATAAATGGAAACCTCAGGATTGCCAATTCAGGCATGGCCCTTCCCAGCCACCAAAATGGCGAGTCACCAGCAATTTGGTCTCTCCTTTTCCATCAATTGACTCTCAACTTCTCTCTCAAAAAGTAATATGTATCTGACTAGTGTTGCTTATTGCACGTGCTTATCCTGGAACAGCCACCTAGTCATGGAGACTGAGGAATGGGAGAGGCTGACTAGCAAGTCTGAGTCTTGTTGGTGGGGAGAGTGGTAGGGGTGCCTGAGGGGGCGTGTTGTCGTCTGATGACTCCAGTCCCTACTGAATCGCATGGGGTGAAGAGAATAGGGCTCTTGAGAAGAAGATGGCAAAAGCTACCCCTCAACAAGAGGGCGACAAGTTCCTGGTGGTATAGTGGTAGTTGGAAGATGGAGGGAGAGAGAATCTTACTAACAACCACCAACAGAGAGAACTCGGGGAAGGTCCAGGACCACTAAGGACTGAGCCAAAGCTATAAGGAAGGTAAAAGTCTAGTTTTATAGCTTCTCTGGACAGTGTGTCTCTGGGAAGATCAGAGCTCAGGATGACTGTGAAGTTATTGATTGTTTAGCTCTGTGTCCAGGATACCTATGCCTGACTCTAAGAGACAAAACATCTGGCTAGTCTCAGGTAGGATTAAAAAGCATGTGTATAATATATTCACGTGAGCGCCCGTGGAGTTACAGGCAGTTGTGAGATGCCCAGTGTGGGTACTGGACCTGTACCACAGCAGTACATACTCTTAACCACTGAGCCATCCCTCCAACCCAAGGATGATGATGATGATAATGATCACTGCTCATTTGTTTTGTTTTGTTTTGTTGTTGTTTTTGTTTTTTCAAGACATGGTTTCTTTGTGTAGCCCTGGCTGTTCTGGACTCACTTTGTAGACCAGGCTGGCCTAGAATTCACAGAGATCCACCTGCCTTTGCCTCCTGAGTGCTGGGATTAAAGGCGTGCACCACCATGCCTGGCTTTTCTTTTCTTTTCTTTTTTCATTTTAAAACATTTTTTGAAATATTTTGGAAGTTTGAGAAAATACAACAGTTTCACAAATTACTGTCTCATATTACCTCTTAGTATACTATCCCCTTAGATTCTCCAAGATGCCAGGACCAAGTATTCCAAAATTTTATCTGCTCATGTTCCATCTACTTTTTCTTTTCTTTATTATTATTTCTTTATTATTTTTCTTTTTTACATATACATTTATATTACTACACATATATTCAATATTCTACCATATAGTCAATAAATACCTATAGTAAGAAGAACCATGAAACAATCAGGAATCATATAAATATTACATTCATAATGTTTTTACTATTTGTATTTGACTGCCTTGAAGAAAACATCTTTCCTATCTTGGTGCACCTAAAATTCTGAATGTAAATCAACATCCATCATATCTCATCTTATCAACTTAAAACATTTATCTAGACCTAAAAACATCTTAACCACTAAACAACTAAGCTTAATTATAAAACTAAACTATCTGGTCTTCAACCCCATCAGGGACTTGAGAAGGAATAAAATTAATTACCTGAGTAGACAGGAAGTGCAGGTTAGCAGCTTCCAAACTGAGAAAATGACTGAGACAGTTTGTTGCCTGAACTGTCACACAAAACTCTCTCTAATGTTGGAGCATCATCTTCATCCTTCTGGCTCAATATATCTGACAGACATATTTGTAAGGCAGGAACTATTGAGGACTTGCTTACCCTGTCTTTCCAGAGTTTGGGAGTCAACTCTGCCTATATCCAAGCTTGCCCATTTTTAGACAGTATTCTGTCTGTGGCAGAAACGAGGACATTTGCCCAGTGGCTGATTTGCCACATTTGATGCCCTTTCCATAAGGACATTCTTTGATGCTCATCATCTTCTTTGAGGCAGGCTGGGTGTTGCCAGGAGTTAAGCCGTCTTACTGTCAAAGGTTCTTTAAAATAATAAAAATAATAAAAAAAATCTTTAAGGTAGGTCTGTAGGTGTCTGAGGTGTTTGAGGATCTTATCTAACTATTTTACCTTATCTATTTATAGAATTATATCTATCTGTTAAACCTAGGATGTATATTCTTGTGATAAAAATAGACTAGTAATTGACATGACCATGATTTGATCAACCAACAATTAACTTGTATTACTTAGTTATCCTAAGCAGCCTGCAATAACACTTTCAAAGTATTGGAAGTAAACCTTGTATTATAATTGAGTTGTATTGGTACAATATACACACACACATACTTATGTGTATATACATATATATATATATTTAGTGTGTGTATGTGTGTGAAGAATAATCTTAAATTTGAATTCTATGCCAATATATCAAAATTAAACTTATTTTGCATCAGTATACAAAATTCTATGCCAGTGAATTAAAAATAACCTTGTGAGTAACAACTAAGGCATTAGGTTGAGGAATAGAATGCCGGGCAGTGGTGGCACATGCCTTTAATCCCAGTACTTGGGAGGCAGAGGCAGGGGGAATCTCTGTAAGTTCGAGGCCAGCCTGGTCAACAAAATGAATCCAGGACAGCCAAGGCTACATAGAGAAACCCTGTCTTGAAAACAAAAACAAACAAACAAAAAAGTTGAGGAATAGATTCAACAATTTACTTTTTGTCCTATTATCCGTATATATTTCTATATTCCCCCTTCTTTTTTTGACTCTATAATTTCTTAATGAAGACTGTGTGTTGAGCTGGGCCTATAGCTTAAAATCCCACTACTCCAGAGGTGCAGACAAGAGGCTCAGGAGTTCAAGACCAGGCTGGGATGCAAAGTGAAACTCTTAGGAAAGAAGAAAAAAAAATGTATTATGAGCTCCACCTTAAAGAACAGCATTATCTCCAAGGGAACCATGCCTTCCTGTTTCCCAAGTACTCACTGGTCATAAAAGTGGAAACTAAAGCCGGGCGTGGTGGCGCACGCCTTTAATCCCAGCACTCGGGAGGCAGAGGCAGGCGAATCGCTGTGAGTTCAAGGCCAGCCTGGTCTACAAAGCGAGTTCAGGACAGCCAAGGCTACACAGAGAAACCCTGTCTCGAAAAACCAAAAAAAAAAAAAAAAAAAAAAAAAAAAAAGTGGAAACTAATACCCTACTCCAGTCAGAGGTACCCACATGGAAGCAGGCTTTTACTCTTGTTGTCATTGTCTTTGAAGGGCTCTAGCAGGCCTGAGCACAGCAAACATGGCAACAGGTTTTACCTTTTGCCCTTTTCCCCTTGCTAAACCATTAGATTACATTCCTAAAGCTAGCCCCCATTCCTTTATTTGGCACTGATTCATTCCTGAGACAAAACACTAAGGTCCAACCATGAAAATTCATTATTTGGCTAACATGTCCAATCAGGACTTACTAGCTCACCCTAGCATAGGCTCTCTTTTTCTCCTTAAAAGCCCATTCCTGAAAACAACAACAACCATGTTTACTGCTTGCTTGATTGCTTGCTTGCTGCTGGTGCTGCTGCTGGTGCTGGTGCTGCTGCTGCTACTGTTGCTTTCCTTCTGCCTTTGCAGCTCACCCCACTGCTTGCCCCACCAGGGTAATAAATCTCCTTGTGCTGAGAGTTTGGATGTCTAGGTGTGTTTGTACAAACTCCAAGGGGGCCAATCTCATTTACAGTCTTGCTTTGTTTTTCTGTTGCTGTGATTTAAAAACCACCCTGACAAAAAGAACTTATGAGAGAAAGGAGGGTTCATTATGTCTCACAGTTCTAGAGTACAGGGTGCTACGATGGGAAGCTAAGACAACAGGAGCTTGAAACAGCTGGCTGTATCCCAAGCATGGGCAGGAAACAGCAGTGAATGCAAGCTTCTGCTCAGCCCCGCCTCTTCACGTATGCAGGCTACAACCCTTGTCAGGGAATGGTGCCACCAATAGTGGGCCAGTCTTTCTGCATCAGTTAACAAAATCAAAATAATCTCAATAAGCTCTCAGTCAAGCCCAGAGGCTTATCTCCCAGGTAAGTCTAGAGTCTTCCAAGTTGACAATGCCATGCAAAAGACAAAATTCTTGCCTCTCTTCTCCGCTCCGGTCTTAGCTTGCTTGCTGTAACCGGCACTAAGCTTCGGGGAGGCTAAGTGTATAACTCAGCCTTTGATATTTTCTCTCCCTTGTCCCTTTCCTTTCTCTCCTCTCCCCTCCCTAACCACTCTCTCTCGCTCCTCTCCTCTCCCTTGCTTCCATTCCTCCTACCCTCTTCCTTCCTCTTCTCTCTGGATTATCCACCTGTTTTGTCTGAATTGAATAGTAACTTCAACCTCATTTAACATTAAATCAATACCCAGTTAGAATAAACATTGACACAGTGCTTTTAGGATTCTGAGTGTTAAGACTGATATTTACAAGCCCATTCCAGATGAAGAGGATTAGGGAAATGTCATTGTCTAACCTACAATCCTCTGGTGTTAAAACCTATAACAAGACTTTGTAACCTCAAGGCTTACTCAAATGTTTGCTGTAGGAAATTGTCTTAGCTCACTAAAGTTATAGATTTTATTTGCCATCGGAAATTGAATTTGCTCAGCAGCCTTGTGATAATTAACCTCTGACCTTGTCCTCATTGATCTTTCTTTAAACTCGGCCCTCTCCACTGTCAAGCCTTGTAAATTCTCTAGGTAGGGAATTATCTTGGATTCTTAGTCTAGGGTTTTCTTTTTGTTGGCAGTATAGTTAAAACACCAAATCTTGTACTTACGTACTTCCAATGGAGACCCCATCTGTTTTTTTGTTTTTTGTTTTTCTCCTAACAGAAGCACTACGGGTTGATCTGTATCTAGGGCCCCAGCTCTTCTCTCTTTCTTACTGGGAGTGGCGTTCATGGTGTCAGTCATGCTCCCCATGAGTTATACCCCAGTTCTGCATCTGGGGAGGAGGGAGGGTACAATAGAAGAAAAAAGTCCTGCTAAATTCTAGTGTAAGTTACACATTCACTTGCGGACGTAGCGTTTGTTTGCACTTGAGAAGACACAAAACTTTGCCCAATTCTAACACAGGCAGTTACCAAAGTTTTGGGAAATAGCCACGTTTTTCAGAGAGCTGCATGGGCTTTAGCCTTGTTCACCCATTTAGTCCTGTGAATCTTGTGCTTCCAAGCAGCTACGCTCTCCATTACTGACAACCGTCCACTCAGAGACCGAATGTCCTATGCCACCTTGACCATGTTCCTCATGATTAGACTGTTACGCTCTTAAAGGCTGCACAGCCTGGTGCCCCCTCTTCTCTTCGTGGATGCCACCTGCTAGAAGTCTCCCCAGATGTTTCTTCTCCTATATCCCCAAACTCCACTCAGTGTCTTGTCTGCGCTTCTATTAATGGGATGCGGGTCTCTACATAAGTTACTGCGGCGCGATGAAAACATACACCAGGTGAGTCTTTTTTTGCTTAAGAGATGATGAGCTCCTTGGTGGGAGAGAGATGATGGGCCAGCCGACCAGCCTGCGTGTCTTCCTTTTCCTTCCTTCCTTGCTGTCTTCCTCCCTTCTCTCTTCTTCCTTCTTTTCTCCCTTTCTTTTGACAGGGTCTTGCTAAATTTTCTAGGCTGGTCTCAAACTTATGGTCTTCGATGCTCCTGAAGACCCGGGGGGTTAGAAATGTGAACTACGTTTGGCTCCATCTCCCCGTTGTCATCTTAGGGATCGTGAGCTCTCAGTGAACGTTAACTGAAAGTGAGGTGACTAGACCAGTGCCGAACTATTCTAGCTGTGGATCTTTATCCACTATCCGACTTGTGCCTCTACCCGTGTCTGACTGTTAATAATTCCCCTGTACAAAACTGCTCCAGTGTGGATGGTAATTTCTAGATTCACCTTCTGCAGAAGGACTCTTGAGAGGATCTGAATTACTCTTACTTTCATCTAAGGGGTAGTTTTGTTCTACAGATTCTATGGGGAGGGAGCACGGGGAGCAGAAGTAAAGATTATTTTAAATGATGACGGTGACATTAACTATGATGAATCCTTAGTTTAAGAAAGGAAACTCTTCTTCTTCCACAAGGTGTTCCATAGGCCAAAGTGGCCTCAAGCACCCTGTGTAGCCAAAGATGACCAATTCCTATCTTCCTGCCTCTCCTTCCCAAGTGCTAGGGTCCTTGCACTGGGATACACACTCATGTCCAGCCTCCTTTCTTTGATTTCTGTAGGTGTGTAGCCTAGGTTACTAGGGCTATGACAGCAAACTATCACAGGGCGAGCCATTTAACAATTGAAATCACCTCTTGTGGTTCTGGATCCTCAAAGCTCCAAAGATCTGAAGGTCTCACTCCTGCTTCTCTTCCTGGCTGGGATAGCCACCTTCCTGCTGTGTCCTCACATGGCAGTTTCTCGGAATGTGCATATCCCTGGTGCCATCTCTTGTAAGGATCCCAGTGACGCCATGTTAGGCCTTCACCCTTGTGCCATTTAACCCTGATTAACTCCGACACTTCCTTAAAAGCCCTGGCTCTTGCCAGCTTCGTGGTATCTACCTGTAATCTTATCACAGGAGAGGCTGAGGCAGGAGGATCATGACTTCTTTCAGCTACATACAAAGTCTGAGACCCATTTGGGCTAAAAGTGACACCTTGTCTTCAAATAGGAGCCCCATTGGTGTTTAGGGATTCCACATGAACTTAGAGAGGGCACACTTTAGTCCATAATGGACCCCTACATATAATACATATATTAATCTCTATGTCTACATAATTAACACATACATATATAATCACCTAAAAACAATATGATGGTTGTTTGTATTTTTGGACAGAATAATATAATATATAAATGGGTAGTCAGACATGTTTTACTTAATGTTTTGCTATCAGATCATTTTGTTTTAATTTCTCAAAGGATTTTATTACTCTATAACAGACAAAATTTACTCACTCAAAATAATCCCTAAAACTTCTAGACTTATGTCAAGAGGTTCTTCTGGGGGCCATACTTCAGAGGCCTCCTCAAGCCTGCTTTCCTATGAGTGAGGTCTCTTTAGCGATAAGAACACTTGGGGATCACTGGGAACCTAGGACCAAACGTCTTTAAGCCAGACTATAGGGCCTCCTTAGGTCTCCTGCACATGGCCATTCTCCTGAGTGTCACTGTGTCACACAGGCCCAAGTGATGGTTGAGGGCAGTTGGCACCTAAGAAGAGGAGGACTGCCTTCTAACTACCATGCCGTGCCTCAGAACTGGGAGAATTCATAGACATATGGATGACATAGGCCTTTGCAGACAATCTAATTGCCACTATAGAATAGGTACAACTAGAACATTCTGTAATTACCAGGTTATTGGTTTGGCTCTTCACCTTTCGAATGTTGCCATTTGTACTTTGCTTCAGGTTCTGCAAATGTTTGTATTCAGCATCTTTAACTTACCAGGCAGAGTGCCTAGTGCCATTTACCATTTGGCCCACACAACATGCCACTGGTTGGTCCCATTTCTGACCCAATTTTATGGCAATGAATCAAGGAACCAAGTCTGTTGTGCTCTACAGAAGCATAGTTGGCCTAGAATGGAATTGCAGCCACAGGTACTGGGCTCTTAGCCTCCGTGCACCCCCTCCCCTTCACAACCTCCCCCCACCCCGAGGATTACTGAAACAATGGTTTTGATCCTCCCTCATTTGGAAGGGAATAAAGACATTGGTGCAGTACCCATAAGTGGAGAGAGTCGTCTGAGGATAACATTCATTTGAGAATCTGCAGCAGACTGTTCAGACTCTAAAAGTTGCCTTTTCTAGACATGAGACTAATTATAAAACCGGCTTGCATTGTTGTGTAATTACGCTTCTATAAGGAGGGTAACCTACAGTAGAAGAGTGAGTGGGGTGATCACATAGGCGTTTCCCCAGGTAGAGCAACATCTGTGGAAAAAAAAGTCTACCTGGCACATAAAGCAGACTAGCTTCCTCTGTTTTACTTGTAGAGAAAGGCAGCCATACCTAGATGGATTTTGCTGATCAAAACATGTCTACATATTACTATAAGCAGATGAAAATCATCTTATATGATTTGCTAAAAAAGATGCGTACTTTCATTCCTAACACTGAGTAGGTTGAGGCAGGAGGACAGCAAGTTTGAGAACAGCCTTGCCTACATAGTGAGATTCTGACTTTAAAAAATGCAGTGGGGCTGAGTGTGGTGGCGCACGCATTTAATCCTAGTACTAGGAAGGCAGAAGCAGGTGGATTGCTGTGAGTTCAAGGCCAGTGTGGTCTACAAAGCTAGTCTAGGACAGCCAAGGCTACACAGAGAAACCCTGTCTTGGAAAAAAAAAACACAGTGGGAAGCTCTTAAAAAATATGTAAGGAGGTGTGTGTATGCATGTTTGCAAATCCACATGTGTGCGCATGCACATGTACCGCGCATGCTGGTACCGTTAAGGCTATGAAAATCGTATGTCTGCCTGTCTGCTGTTATCTTGGATATGGAACAGCACAGAACTGGTTGTTCCATTCTCTTTTAGGTCCTATCCTGCCTGCAGGGAAGAAGATGGAGGATAGAAAGTATGCTCCCTGGCACATCTACAGAATAGCCACACTTCCTTTTTTTCCTTTAGGGTTGAAAGGGTACAGATATTATTCCGCAAATTCCTCTTTTTCTTCATTTAAATTCTGTGCAGTTTATGATACGCCTGGATTTTTCCATTAATACTTTACATGTCTGGGGACAACATGTTTTAAGTTTTGCGATTCTCTTTGCCTAAAACAAATTTCTAAATGATGTCACATGTTGGAAACTAGAGCTGAGGTTTAAAACGTGGCAGTTAAAACTTGGATGCAGTCTGGGTTTCTACTGTTCCTTGGAATCACTCATCATGACCTTTTGATGGGTGGAGGACCCTTTCTCTGTTTGGTAGTTCTTAGGGACTTAAAATTGGAGGCCAGAGAAACACAGAAGTTGACGTAACACATATGAAAGACATGTGATTTTATTTCTAGATATTCATTACTATATATCTTAGATGTATGGGTGTGTGTGTCATGAGATGCTATAGGTATTTTTTTTTAAACTTTTTCTACATATACAACATGCATACTTTAAAAAAGTATGTTGGTAGCATCATGGCTCTTGTCCTCCTAAACCTTGAATTTGTGGTCTGCTTGCCTCAGTCTTCCAAGCACCTGGGACTACAGGCATGTGTCCCCACAGCCAACTGAGGAGTTACTTTGATGTAGGTGTAGCTGCAAAGAACACAAAGTAACCTGAAGTTATTATTAGCAGGGTTATTAGTAATGCTGGAAATTGAACCAAGGGCCTGAATAGACATGCCTCATTCTGTAGCGCAGGCTAGCCTTGGACTTGACAGAGGCTACTGAGGGCTGGGATTACAGACATGTGCCACCACATCTAACGTGGATCATTTTATTCAAACTGTAACAAAAACACCATGTACGTAGGGTGGTACTGCATGCCTAGGACCACGTGCCCAGTATGGTACAGTGTGCCTGGTGTAGTTCCATGTGCCTGCCGTGGTACCACCTGCTATGTGGTGCAGGACTTGGCTTTGAAGCAGGAGCAGTTGCCAGAGTATAGGATTTTCACAGTATCAAAACCTACATGTCATTTATATTTTATTTCAGGTGTAGGCCAGAGACAGCTCTGCTTCCTGTGTTCTTCTGGCCCTGCAGTCCAGGCTCACAGAGCACTCTCCTAAGCGCTTAACTACCCCAATGCCTTCCAACACCCCAATACCAGGGAGAAGAGAAAGAAGGTTAGTAGCGAAAGGAGATGTAGTTCCCATTAGCTACTTCCTGCTGGTTACGGTCCTTGGGCTCCTTGGGCCAGTCCAAGCTTCAGGATATTGCCACCTTCTCATCACTGCAACAACAGCAACCAGGACCTGCAGGGGCAAAGCAGCAGCCTCCTCCTCCTCTTCCTCCTCCTCCTCCTCCTCCTTTTTCTCCTCCTCCTCTTTCTCATCCAGGGTGCCCCTATCCTTCTCTGGATTCTCGAATTTATACCCTCTCAAGAGTCCCCAAAATTCCAAACATAAACTATCCCCAGCCATGTCAAAGATCATGGCCCTGCTAGTACAAGAGACTATCATAGCTAACAGCTGTGGACAAACTGAAGCAGCCCCACATCACACACCTGGGATTAAAAAAAGAATTGTCACATAACATAACTGGTTATTTATTTATTTATTTATTTATTTATTTATTTTAGTTTTTCGAGACAGGGTTTCTCTGTGTAGCCTTGGCTGTCCTGGACTCACTCTGTAGACCAGGCTGACCTTGAACTCACAACGATCGGCCTGCCTCTGCCTCCTGAGTGCTGGGATTAAAGGTGTGCGCCACCATGCCCGGCCATAACTGGCTTTTTAAAGAAACCAAAATTCTTACTGCAATCCATAGTCAGGCCCAAGGACTTGGGGATCATTAAGCAAAGTGCAGGCAGGAACCTGAATTGCTTCTAGCTAACCTTTCAGTGAGCTCTCTGGGCCACAAGTCAGTGCTACCAACCCCCCAAGAACACTTCTCCTCCCTTTATCACTTCTGGGTCTGCTCCATGTCCTAACTCCAGTAATGAATGTACCAGGGCTCCATCATCAGTTCTGTTCCAGAGTGCCCTTTTCCTACACTCGCCAGTCAAATACCAACTGTTGGTTTAAATGCGAGCAGAGCTTTGTCTTAAACTTCAGCACCCTTTCAGACCTTTGGCCTAATACCCTGCCCCCTAACACACACACACACACACACACACACACACACACACACACACACACACACACACACACACACACACACCAGATAGACAATCAATGCTGTTTTTAATTGAAATAAGTGAAACTACTTTATTCATTAAAGTTTTCAGGACAGTGTCTGCACTCATTCATTCAAGAAGTAGTCACTTAATGTTTCCTAATTGCTTGCACTGCACAGCTGATGAGAAGAGATGTCATCAATGGAGGCCTGGATTCAGAGTTAATGCCCACAGGGGGCAGATTAAGCCCTCGTGAACCTCACGAAGTAGAGGCTCTGAACTTCAGGTGGCTGTATTGTTGGACCAATACTGGTTCACATGTACTTAAATACTGCACGTGGGGCTAGGGATGTAGTGTGCGCGCACAACCACACACCTACACACACACACACACACACTGCATTAAGCAGTTTACTAATGCCTTCTTAAGCTTTGTTTGATGTGGGTTTTCATTCTGAAGGCCAGATGGGCCTATAGAATTCATTCTGGGGCCCAGACTGGTCTCAGACTAATGGCAATCTCTTCCTACCTCCCAGGCACTGGGATTACAGGTATGAGCCCCCAGGCCCAGCTTCCTACTCTGTCTTTGTTTCTTCCTTTTCAATTCTCTCTCTCTCTCTCTCTCTCTCTCTCTCTCTCTCTCTCTCTCTCTCTCTCTCTCTCTCTCTCTCTTCCTAATCCATGGGACCAAATTGAGGTTGGCAGTCTTATTAGCAAACAGGCTGGGCCATCTCACTTGTCGTCAGACTTTATTTCTAAATTGCCATCATAGGCTTTGATTTCCTCTTAGCACAAGATGATCCCAGTAAAAGTAAAATAGCATTTTTTTTTTTTTTTAAACTAAGTCTGTGTTGCTACAAGGGAAGGAGGCAGATTTTGGGACTCTCAAGCTTGTAAAAATCTTGTTGTGGCCCCTCTCAAGAAAAATAACATTAGCAGGGAAAAAAAAAAAAAGTGAAAACCAAGCATGGTGTGTTTAAATTGAGAAAGAAATGAGATGATTCACTTGAGCACGGAAGTCTGATTCCTTTCCCCCTCCGTTCTCTGGAGGCAGTGACTCAAAACTGCTTGTGCAGACATACTTTCTCCCTGTACTTGAAACAGTTCCTGACCCCTGACCACTCCCGCACTTACAAGGAACCCTGAAAACTGTGCTAAATGTTCTTCTTGTAAGCCTGTTGGTGATCCCAGAACTTTAAAAACAATAGCCAAATGGCATCGGCTTCAGCGTTGTGAGTTTTCAGTTAACGCTCTGGGTTTTGTGGTGCTTTGTGATGTGATAGTGCTTTGTGTTAGGGGAGCTGTTTGAACTATAAGACATTTTCTTCAAAGTGGAAAGAGTTTGGCCATAGATTTGGGCTGACTGTCGTCACTGGAGAAATCATTTGGCATGAGAGTAATCTTCTTTTGGAAATATTTAAACAGTATATCATAAATAATGAAAATCTGCCCTTAAATAAATAATGGTGTCACTAAGGGATTTGCTGAAGTTTATGTGGCTCAAGCATTGTGCTCAGAATAACACTACTCAGAACCTGTCAGTTCACTGTTCAAACGTTTAGAAATGATTAAACTTTATAGAATGATTTAAGTCATTTCCCCAAGTCCAAATTTTGTTGAAAATTGGCCTTGCCACCCGGCTGGGGATTCTATTTGATGCACCATCCAAAAGGAGACAGCAGGGGGCCTCCTTGTAATTCTGTGGATTTATTTTTATTTTTATTTTTATTTTTTCCTCATAAAAGATTGCTTTCTTTCCAACTGCTGGGCATCTGTTCACCCATTTTGAGATTTGCATATGTTTATTTGAAAAAAAAAAACACTTTTAGACACCAGTTTTACTATATTGAGAATGTACAGTGTAATTGCAGCCTTGAAATATTTTTTCTGTGTTTAACTGAAGAGATTAAAATTTTCACAGTTTCTTGTATTTTCTTCCACTGCAGTAGGAAACTGTATGTCCTGTTCTGCTTTTCCTGGCAGGCTGTCATTGTCTTCATTGAGACCATGCAATTACCTGGCAGATCATTAGAATACATTCTGTCAATCATGCTACTTTACTCAAAGATCAGAATGATTACATGGAGGTGGTTAGAAACATGAATATCACACCTATTTCCCCTTGCAGTCACTCTTCGGGCAAATGTGCCTCCATTCTAAAATGGTGATCTAATATAACCAAAGAAAAAGCTGCAGTGTCATCAAAAAACTTACTGGTGTTGAGTATAGCTGATCGGCTAATTGAAGCTGCCTAATTACTCCACAGAACCCAGCTTGTGAAATTTAAGAAAAACCACACCTCTGAGAAGGCTCTCAAGTGGCTAACTGGGCCTAAATTCAAAGTGTAGCCAGTTTTGCCTGGGGAATCAACATGCTACTTTGGTTTCTTGAGAAACCACAAACTTAATTATGCTAGGCTTTAAGCCAGGCATGATAGTGAGTCCCTAGGACTTCCTATTTTGTCATCTCATTAGGACCAATAAACTATACCCAGAGTCAGC